>NC_081415.1:359493666-359813416 GCF_030272615.1 Cryptomeria japonica | reverse complement strand
TTCATGAGTGTCAATTAATTTTTTAACCTTATTGATCCTTTTGTCACTCAGGCTTTGATCTTGTAGTAGCATGTTTAACCTATCAAGGATCCTCTGGTGCGACACTGTGTTATCCATGTTTCTCTAGTAGACAGTCCATAATTTCTCCAGTATCTTATGTAGATTCTCAAATCGTTTAGACAGTAGGACACATGTTGTGTCCGTCCTTATGCTCTGCATTATTTCCTTCAACTTTTTGTTTTCTTTGTGCAGTTCTTCACACCTCTTTTTTAGTTTGGACTAATCTTCTATCTGGGGTACAGTCTAGCCCCCCCTTCTTAAGAGTTCCTCATATAATGATTTATATTTTCCTGCTTCTTTTACCAACATCTTCATTTGTGCTTTATTTAATTTTGAAATATCAACTCCCATATCCGTTGTGACCATGGGATCAACTTCACCAACCTTTAACTTCATCATGTGTCCAAAAGCCTTGTCCACATCTATGATCTTCAACCTCTTATTTGGAGGATAGAGGGACCACAAACGCATAGCCTCATCATCTAGATTATATCTTGATCCAATGAAGATGTCATTAACGCCCTGAATGTCTAATTTGAAGTCCTTCTTATCTGAATGCAATAGGCTATCAAAAATAAAGGATGCACTAAGATCCCAGACTAGAAAGAGGATAATTCTCACCTTTATAAGAAGTTTCCTTCCCCTTTAAGGGGTCATGCCTTCTACTTTTGCATCGATATCTGCCTTCAACTTTTGAAGCATCTCTGCCTCATTTTTTGGTGTTACAGCAGGGATGGCTTCTCCTAGCCTCTTTCCTTTGAAGTGATATAAGAAGGATTTAAACTCCTTCGATTTGATGAATTCATCATTAGACACAAAAGAAGTGTGCTCTTCTAACCTAACATCAATATCAACATTTATCCTCGCAACAGTTAGGTCATGTGCTTCAGGCTCCTCCTCCCTTTCAGGCCTCCTAAACCTTGAGACAACCTCATTCTCTCCTGACTCACTCTCAACTTCTTCTTCTTCTTCCATTTCCTGCAGTCTTTTTCTTTTGTCCTCCAGTCTCTGGTTCAAATCCTGAAAGATCTGCATAGCCTCCTCAGATTCCTGGTTTCTGAAGATATCCAAGGCTTCAACGTGCTCATGGAAATAATCACCCAGATTTTTCCTTTTCTACTCTGGTGGATATAACCCTCTGGGTCATAATTCTTTCGACTTGTGTGCTCATAGAGGTTATAATATTCTATTAACCTCTTGTCAATTATTTCTTATGCCTTTGTAGATACAATAGTGAAATCACCAAAATGTAAAGTCCCGGGAAAGAAAACTTGCTTGTGGGAACCCCCCAAAATGGTGTGCATTTGAGACACTCATTTGCCTCACAATCTCTAGGTAGGCAATTCTGTCAAGTGCAGGCTTCGGTAGCACATAAGGAGCTCCCCCAAATCCAAAAACTCTAACATATGTGAAGTCCTGGCATACATACCAGTCACTGCAATTGTGATTCATCCTAGTATCCCCATATTCATGGGGTCTAAGAAATATTTTGTTTTCTTCTGAAAATGACCCATCAAAAGAAACCCCAAAAGCTCTGCATAATGGTTGCACAAAGAATTCTTCAAATTTGACATAGTGAGATCTCATGTACCGAGAATCCCATACTGACACCCATAATTGTATAGGCTTCTCTTGTCCATCCTTTCCATGAACATTTAGCTTTAATTCCTTAGGCCACAGCCCCCTGAGTCATCCATAAAATAAGACAATATGCATTAACACCATAAAATAAGACAATATGCATTAACAAAGAGTAAAACTTATAAGATTTGTCAGGGTTGTTATGAAGGCTTAAGAAACCCTCATGCATCTTCTAAAAAATGTAAGTAGCATAGTCGAATCGTCTCAGCTCATGTATTTGTGTGTCAGCAACAGGTACCAAAGGTCTTACCCGAGCTACATCCGGAACCTCAACTCCTCCCACTTGACCACATACCATATATGTATATTGCAGATACTGCATGAAAATGTTGTTATCAAACGGGGGCCCATCTTCATCTGTCAATTTTCCTTTTTCAACTTTATGTATGGCCAAATTCCACCCATTGTATATGGTTTCCATCTTTGTATACTCTTCTTCTAGTTTCTCAAAAGACAAAGGCACATCAGATTCCAAACCAAGATAAATTTTTTCCTGAATGGTGGCTAGTAAAAGGCAGATGAATGCTTCACCATTTGGAAATTGAATACATCTTTTTGTGGCATTGTATGCCTTGGCCAATGTTTTCATCAATTGGATATTCACGAAGACATTAGGAACCACAAGTTTACCCAATCCCGTTGTCCATGGGTTTGAAATTAGGGTCGGCTTACTCCTTCTTGAATAATGATACAAGAACAACTCGTGACCTCTAATCCTGGTCCAAACATCACCAATTTCCTTGAAATCATCTTCTAACTGGTCACGGACGGGCAGGTTAGCCATAGATCTCCGAGATTTGGCTCCTGGTGAGCTCATTTGAGCAATCATGTCTTGATTTAACTTCCACCTCTGTGCACCCTCTCCACCTTTAGACCTCTTGGAGGCGCTCTCAGAAGCCTCAGTGACTTTCCTCTTGCCTTTTGAACTAGAGCCCTCCATATCTGAATACCTCAAGCTTTACTAAAATTCATATTTTTTGTAGGTTAATTTCGCTCCAATCTCTTTGTTTGCTTCAGTGTGTTATGCCAATCCCTTATACCATCTTTTATATATAGATTTGATACTTCACGAACATTTACTCAATTGAAATGGTGCTGTGATTCGCCTCGTGTTAGCATAGAGCTATCAGTTGCCTGTATTAATAATGGTGGGTAGATTCGTTAAGATCAGATTTTGCAATGGCTAGTCGTCATAACTCCTCCCGATAGTTCAATCACTTGGCACCACCCATCCTTTTCATCGGCATAGGTTTCACCAATCACTCCATCGGGTATTGGCATAACTTATTTGTTATAATTTCAATGGTTATAACTTCCTCGATGGCTCTGCCTTCTAGCTAGGCTTTATCTTTACCTTTATATCTCATGGGCATATGTCATTCTGATATACCCTCCTTCTTTTCCTCTGTGGCATTCTGCCCATCTGGCATCAACATAACTCTAAATACGCTCCTCTTATTGGCATTCTATACTCACATGAGAATGGTTGATATTGTCATTGATGGCAACCAACCGGTAACAGGATTCTACAGGTTCACCGACAACACATACATCATTTATCCGCACCAGCAGGTACAACAAAGTTCATTCATCAGCATTTAGTTTACACCGGCAACGAAGCATACCGACATCCAGGCCGACATGAGACAAGTTTTGTTTATGTGAATTGTATTGTATTGTAATGTAATTAATTATCTATAAGCTGACATGATGTATTTTAAAGACTCATATATGTATGAGATCTTATAGGTCATTTTGATATGAGAGTGTGATATGTAATAATGGTATTATGTAGAAGACAGCGAAAATATTTTGTAATAAGGCAGATAGGTTATGTAAGTGAATATCATTCACCGACAGGTTTTTGATTATGGTTTCTCACTGAGCTTAAACCGGTACTGAATCAAGCATTGCAGATGCTATTTTGAGTAGTACATTGTTTTGGATTTAATTATCCATTTTGTAGTTAGTGAGACTCTTTCATTGAGAAGTGAGCTCTAGGCTGTTGGCCTTTTTGCATGTGTAGGCCCCTATTGTAAGTAATATTTATTCATATTGGTCAGTGAGTAAATATTGTGGGTCACAAATCCCACCGAGGTTTTTCCCTTATCGGGTTTCCTCACCAAAATATCTTGTGTTATGGTGTGCATCTGTGTTGTCTCTGATATTTCTCTTTGCTACATTACTACTTGTTTAACGGTACATTAATTTGGGTTGCAAAGTTATAAATAAGTTCAAATATTCCATACACCGGTTAGACACTGATTCACCCCCCCTCTCAGTGTCTTTGGGACTATCATTGCATCTAACACCTTTGATGGTTTAAGTTATCCCAATGAGTCCTCGTCCATGGTCCGCATCTTGTTTGTTACATAGGGTCATCTTATCGGACATCAGAACAACTCACTTTATGTTTCTTCGATGACCTGATGTCACCACCTTTGCACTTATGTATCTTTTATTCCTCTGGTCTATCGACATATGTTTCCCCAATGAGATCTCCTCATTTGCACCTACCTCCAATTTTTCATCGGGTATTAGTGTAACAAAACATGTCTCCTCCCGATGAGGCAATGATATCCCGATGACTTCATCTTCGATTGATGTAACTCATCCCAATCAAGTCTCCTTCTCCGTGCCCGATTTGTCCTTCTCATTAGGTATTGACGTAACCTAAAACACTTTTCACTGATGGTTTAAGTTATCTCGATGAGTCCTATTTTCCACCTTTTGGTATTTCTTGATTGGAGCAAGTCATGCCGATGACACCACCTTTTCCACCTAGCCCATCGGGTATCGGGGTAACATAAAATGACATTTTTTGATGACCCAGTGACATTTCCAACCTCTACTTTGCATTCTCTTTCATCGGCTATCGGCACAACATTTTCTCATACCGCCGATAGTGAATGTTATGCCAATGAAACCCTCCTTTTGAACTTTCTTTTGGTCCTCCTTCGAAGTGGTTGGTCTAGGTCACATTGACAGGTTCTTTCATTATTTATGCTAGTTGGTTTTGTCGGGGTAACTTACGCCGATAGCTCAAATTTGATAATTATGCTAATCAAGCTCCTCTTCATATATCATTTGCACTTCCAACCTTTCATGGAAACTTCATATGTGCTAATAAATGACAAAGTCTATCACATAGGCCCAAAGAATGCCTTATAAGGATCCCAATACTGTCATGATGAAATTTCCTCATGTAGTCCTTATTCAGTGTCAACCCTTAGCATGCCCTACCAGTACTTGTCGAATTTTGAAAACATGTCACAATAGGATCTTTCTGATACCGCAATATGCCTCCTACACATATAATCCAGCAATAAATGCTCTTATGATGAAAATGTACATATACAAAATCAAACAAAGAGCACATAATATTTTGCAAAAATATGTACTAATAGGGACAATGGTTAATGCTAAGTCAACTTGGGCCTATGTACTGTCTCCATCACCACCACTAAGGATTGTTATGCATGCTTAGACCTATGTAGCCAGGTGGAGTTGATGTCTGGTACCTGCATCCTGCAAAACATCTGTGCACAGTTCATATATATCTATATGTTCTTGGCAATTGACACTCATTTGATTGGTTTCATATGTTGTCATTGATGACAACATGTTTTAGCTTCATTCTTTGGTTTGGTACTTCACCGGCACCGATAGGTATCTTCACCGGTAGGAAGGACTCTATGGGTACCGGTATATGAGGTCAACATCATTGGGAGATCCCACAATCAACAATTCATTTTGTTATTTATGTATATATGTAATAAGCCAACATGTATAATTATTTTTCTAATGTAAGTCAACATGAGTCATAAAGAATTGTAAGGGTATATAGGTCAGTTGATTAGATCATTTTTAATATAGGTGTATACACCTAAAAATGGTCTGAAGATAGTTAATTAAATACGTAGTTATTTAATTAACCCCCCTTCCCAATTAATTGAATTCACAAGCAATTTGATTAATTTCTGTATTCATCTACTAGTAAATAAATCTACATGATTTATTTATATAGTTCATTTCATATTCCCCTTTGATTAATTAATTCTAAATTAATTAATTCCTCTCATTTTAGTCAATTCTTCTAATTCCTAATTAAGATTAACAAACTCAAGTTTGTTGAGATTAATTACCATTTTCCAATTATTTGAATTTCTAAATTCAAATGAGCACATGGCTCCTAACTTTTAACCACCTAACCTAACCATCCCCTAACCTAACCCATTCTATCTAATCCTAGGGTCTAACTAACCCTATCACTTTGCACATCCTAACCTCCTTTATCCTAACTAACCCTCTCATGAGCAAGGCTCCTTGACACTTGTCACCACAGAGATGACAAGTGTCCCTTCTTCCAACCTCTTCTCCAACTTCTTCAATCTTGACCCTTGATATCTTCAGATCAAACTTGGACCATCGATTCCTACCACCTCAACTTTGGCCTTGGAATTCCTATAAATATCCCCCATTTTGGAGTAATAAGGATCCCTTGCATTCATAGTTTTAGCATCATTACTATAGGCAATTTGCATTTCAATTATCTAGTAATTAGCAATTTGGATTAATCATAGCATGTCAATCTAGTTTCTTAGATCATGCATTTCATATCATTTTCTTAATCAATCATGAAGTAGCTACTCAACTCTCGAGTTGCCACTTTGGAGGTCATTGCTCCACTGAGAGCCAAACAATCCAACACCTTAAAGGTCCTCAAGAATAAAGGAAAATGAGACATCTCAGAGGAGCTTAGGGTTTGCTTTTTTTTAGCTTTAATTTTGCTTTGTAATTCCATTTATGTTGTCTCATTATATGTGTATGCTTGCATCTATTTACCACATTTTTAGCATCACATTAATTGATGCCCACCGTGGGGCCTATCCCCTTTGATCTTTAATAAGTTTGCTTGCAGGAAATCGCACTGACATGTTGATTAGCTCTTTCGGTGTGCAGATTAGCTATCTCGGGCTCTCGAATCACATTCTTGGTCTCTATTGTAGCATCCTGACACCTCAAATGGCATTTATGGGAGATTTCTCAACTCTGTTTTTATGTTTTTCCATAATTTAGCATTTTAATTCTATACCTTAGCGTTTTTGGTATGTCTTGTAGAATTTATGGTATATTTGATAGCGTTCTTGGTCGATTTAACAACGTTTCTGGTCAATTCTGCAGTGTTTTTGGTCTATTTAGCAGTGTTTCTCGTGTTCAGAATAGCATTTTGGGTTAATTTGACAACGTTCTTGGCATATATGATGGTGTTCTTGGGTCAATTTGATAGCGTTTTCAGTTTTTCATTGATTTTTCTAATGTTGTATTCTGCATTTCTTATTTCTGCTTCTAGATTGTCATTTTCCTGAACCTAATTTGTAGATTATTGGTTTTGCAGGTACTTATTTCACTATGAAAGACTGGAGTCCTAAACCATTTCATCATCAAAGATTGCAATATAAACTACTAACTTTGTTTGCAGCCGCAGGATTTTGCACTTATTTTTGATAAATTAGGCACATAGACTAATTACAATGGAAACGAACAAACATGTCTTATGTTTTTTTGATGATAGGCGAGTATGCTCTCACCTTTCTTAGGTGATCAGAAAGCTAGACTCATCTATTCTTTTCAATAATGCATATCTTTAGCGGGCCTACCCTCCCAAGGAGCCTATAAGGCCAAAGCCATTGAGGCCGATGAGAGGGGAACGACCCAAGTGAGAACGACTAATGCCAAGTACTCAAACCTACTATAAAATAAACGTGATTTGATGAAAATCAAGTCAACAACAGTGCTCAGGAATAGCTCTCCTCGGTACCTTCGGGTATATCAAACCTTGGTTTTCAAGGCTGGGAGACCTCTTAATTGAGTTTATACCCTGACGCGTCGAACAAATCCCTTACTAGTTCCAATTAAAATTAGAAGCTACCCAGTTTACCTCCGAACATTATTAAATTTTTAGTGCAAGGAGGGGGAAGAATCTCTCCTTAAGACACTCACCATATGTCCCTCTTGGTGTATGTGCAAACTCCCCTTTTGAGACCTTATTGCTAGGCTCATAATGGGACTCCGCTAGCTCTCACAAAGGCAAAAACACGGGCGCCCTTTAGGGGGTGACAAGGTTGTGTGAGCTGACAGGGTACCAAGTGTGGGCTAAGAACTAATAATGAAGTCGATCTCCTTAGGATAGACTGAATGATGTGTTTTAAATTGTTCAAAAACCGTGAAAACTTGGGCTTTTTTTAAAGCTTCTTGAACATACACTTTATGTGTCCTTTGGGACAAAAATACAATTTGAATTTTCTGTTTGTAAGTCAAGTCAAGATGTCATCCATTGAAATACAACAAAAATTGCAAACTCAAACGTCAAATTGTCAAATTTATAAGTTTCACAAAAGATTAGCTCTTTCGATCCATACAGTTTCTCTTTCAGTCCAAATATTAGCTCTTTTGGTCCAAACAGTCACTCTTTCAGTCCAAATATTAGCTCTTTTAGTCCAAACAGTGGCTGTTTCAGTCCAAACATTAGCTCTTTTGGTCCAAACAATTGCTCTTTCAGTCCAAATATTAGCTCTTTTGGTCCAAACAGTTGCTCTTTCAGTCCAAACATTATCTCTTTTGGTCCAAACAATCGCTCTCACAGTCCAAACAGTAGCTCTCATAGTCCAAACAGTCGCTCTTTCAGTCCAAACAGTAGCTCTCACGGTCCAAATAGCCACGTTTTTGGTTCAAACAGTCGCTCTCACGGTCCAAATGTCAGCTCTCTTGGTATGAACGTTAACTTTCTCATATTTAAACATTAACTCTTCAAGGTTGAGCTTGCTAGGTATAAGCATCAATTTTCTCAATCTACACATCAACTCTTGGAATCAAAACAACCATTGTCTAAGTTCCAACATCTTAATTTTAAACAGTAGAGCTTCATCTAAACAACAAAGTTTCTAGTCCAAACAACAGCTCTCTTGGTCTCAACAGCAGAGTTCCTGGTCTAAACAATAGAGTTTCTGGTCTAAACAACAAAGTTTCTATTCCAAACAACAATTCTCTTGGTCTAAACAATAGAGTTGCTGGTATAAACAACAGAGTCCTTGGTCTAAATGTCAGCTCTCTTGGTCAAAATAACAACTCTTTTGGGTTGAATGTCAAATTGCTCATGTTTCAACACTAGATCTCCTAGTTTGCACTTTCTAGGTCTAAATATCAATTATCTGAGTCTGAAAATCACAAAGTTAGGTCAAAATAACAATCTCTTAAGTTCAAACACCAAATTTGTTGAGTCTAAACATCACTGTTTTGAACTTTAGAGTCATTGGATTACAAAATAGCATTTTTGGTCTGTTCCTCACTATTTCTGGTTAGTATAGTAGCATTTTTGGTTAATATAGCAGCGTTTCTGGTTAGTATAGCAACGTTTCTGGTCAGTATAATAGTGTTTCTTGTCAATTCCTCAGCATTTCTGGTTAGTTCCTCAACGTTTATAGTTAGTTTGTCAGTGTTTCTGGTTCGTATAGTAGTGTTTCTGGTCATTTTATCAGTGTTTTTGGTAAACTGCACTAAAATCAGAAAACAAAAACAACCCATTTATCAGACAGTCAAACATAGAGACTAGGTCATCTTCTTGGGTCACTCAGTCAGGTTATCTTCTATCAAAACAGATTCAAGACTAGACATGCTAAAAGTTCTCGAGTATTCATTTCCAACAAGTTCAAGCTCTAATATCTTAAAGTGTAACATCACATTTTCTTTGATAAACTGATCATTCAAACATAGTTTCTCATCAATATCTATCATCCTTTATCACAAAACTAAAACGCTTGATCAAATTAACCTCGTTCTCTACCATAAGATATATCATTCCTATTGAACCTGGTCATATCAAAAATCACAAAATTCGCACCCCAAAACTAAGATCAAAAAAATTGCAAACAAGCAAATACTTGAAAGATCATTTCGTGTCTTATCCATCTATAATATTTACCTCAATAATTGATCACTTATTATGGCACATTATAGAAGATTTAAACCTCGTAAAACATTCAGAACATGTGTATGCCCATTTTAACCAGGGGTTAGAGATGAAAGATTGCCGAAATGGAAAAAAAAGCATTTGAAATGACTGAAGATTATAGGAACATGAAATACCAAAACAAAATAGAAGAAGAAGAGGAAATAACCGAACAACATCTCAGAGAAATCAAACAAGATCCTAAATTTGATAAATTTATGGAGAAAATATTGGAGGGAGAAAAAGAAAAATACTTCTTAATGTTAGCAAAATTTGGTGCTACACTCCCCCAAGATTTTGATGTGAGCAATTTAGGACAAAGGAGAAGTAACCTTTTCCATGATAACGAACGACGTGAGGAGATTTATGGTCACAAAAAGGATGACACATCAATTCTTGATAACACAAGAACTAATGAGAAAAATTCCATTCCCAAAAAGGATGACGTATAAATTCTCAAAAATGTCAAATCTAATGAGGACACAAGAAAGAGTTGGGATGAGATGAGAAGAGACCAATATCGTACTAGAGCACAAACTCATGGTTATGTAAGAATAAATCATGTGGATAATCCTCTCATAGCTCTTACACAACAAATACAAATGCTGCAAACATAAATTCAAGATATGCAGAGAGAACCTATTATAAGATTTTCGCTTCAGAAAATTTGTCCTTACCCATTCGACATAAATCTAAACATGATACTATTTCCTACAGATTGTGAAACTATGAGATATGATAAATATAATGGAACAACTGATCCCAGAGATCATATAAGGGAATTTTGCATGATGAGTATGGAGTTTGCACATGAGGATACATACCTGATGAGATTATTTCCAAGGAGCTTAAGTGTACTAGCTATGGAATGGTTCTCCAAACTTCCACGTGGAATTAGATCATTCACAAAATAGGTGGATAAATTTTTTTACAATACTCTTACAACATTCAACATGAGGTCACAATGCTAGACCTATGTGATACTAAATAAAAGAGTGGAGAACCTTTCATGATGTTTCTATAGAGATGGAGACGGTTAGCTTCATGATATCCTCGTACAGTGCCAGAATACGAGAAAATGGATATATTCATCGCTAACCTAAATGATCAAATGACTTATACTGAAAATGCAATGTCATCAAAATTTTAAAAAAGTGATTCATAACGGAATTAGAATGGAAGAAGCTATGGTAAGTAAGGGTGAGTTGAAGCTATACAAAGAAGGAGGTCATCCTCCTAATAACAATAATAACAACGACAATGATAAGCCAAAATTTTGGAATAGAAATCAAAATGTTGTCAATGATGAAATAGTGGATAACAACAATGTAAAGCCAAAGCAACTGATTTTTAAAATATCCAATCACTCAGCAACAACTCAACAAAACAACAATCATCAAAAATCAACTTTCAACAATTTCTTTCGAAGGAAATATACAAAAATTGGTGAGCCACTTTGGTTAGCATTAAAGATGCTTCTCGCAAACAAGCTAATTACCTTGCCAGAAGCAAGAAACTTTGAACCCAAGGTAAAAGCTGCTTGGTGGAACGACAACCATTATTGTGATTTCCATCGAAACAAAGGACACCAAACATATGCTTGCCAATGGTTAAAACATGTCATCCAAGATTCAATTGATAATGGAGTGATAACTATGGATGGACATAGGACAAATGAATCTCACACAACTTTCAAAACTCCGCTTCCTAACTATGAGAAGGGTGAATCATCAACATGGCATAATAGTAAAGGTAAAGAAAAGGTGAACTATGCTCATACATATGACAATGTGGTTAATGTGATCATGGTTAAAGAGAAATAACATCAAGAACCCGCTCATGCTATCACAAGAAGAAAAGCCAAAGTTGTTTTGCCGAGTCCTACAACTAACACGCCATCCACTACAAAACAATAGTCTAGTGGATCAACTACATAAAAACCCCATTTAAATATCCATCTTTGAACTTTTAAATCTTTCACCTGCACACAAAGAAAGTCTAGAAAGAGCATTAGTAGATACAACAGTGTCCAAAGATCTCTATATATTTCAATTCCAAACCATGGTCGGACACCTCACAACCCCTTACTGCTTATCATTTACTGAAGAAGACGACATGTCCTTGCAACATCCCCATAATGATCCCTTGCATATTGAAGTCCTCATTCACAAGATGCATGTTAAACGTGTCTAAATAGATGATGGAGCTGGCTTAAACATTTGCTCATTGAGTCTGGTCCGTGCTTTAGGTTATTCAAAAGATGTAGTTGCTCCCCAGAAAAAGATAACCATCAAAGCATATGATGAAGAAGAGCATTCCTCTAAAGGGATTGTGATATTACCCATCAGAGTGGGACCTTTGCAGAAAGACACAACATGCCAAGTTCTAGACTTGGACTTATCATACAACATACTCTTGGGAAGACCCTGGATACATGACATTCAAGTTCTTTCTTTCAACATATCATCAATGCCTAAAATTTCCCTACAATGGGTAGTAAATCACGATCCCAGTAGATTCAAATCTATTTCAGTACTGTAGTAATCTAAAACCATCTCAAGAGGTCAGTGTTCCTCATAATAGGGACGCATCATCTTCAAACACACAAACCAAGGAAAAATCATTTGCCTCAATTTTATCAAGTATGAAAAAACAAATGCAACTAAGAGATCAAGGGAATGGAGAATATTCACTATCCCAATTACCACTTTCTCCTAAATCCTATGGAAAACCATCAAACTCTAAACAACAACCAATTGTGAAACATCTTCCAACATTTGATGGAGCATTTGTTAGTGTTGGGACCTTATCAAAAGAAATAGAAGACAAAGATGTGCTATAGTGGCTATACAAGGATGAAGAAGTCAAACAAAAGATCAACAATGTCATAATACCTATAGAAAAGTATCGAAAAGTATTTAACATCCTTCGAAAAATGGGATACACTATTGCAGATAGGAGATAAATGCCAACCATTTACTCATCTATTGCACAAAAATGTTAATTTCAAGTGGGACCATCAATATGAGAACGCATTCAACAAAATCAAGGCCTATCTCATGCAACCACCCGTCCTAATGTCAGCAATTCTAGGAAAGTTGTTGTTACTATATGTATCAACCACATAAGTATCATTAGGAGTTCTGCTCATACAAAAAGATAACGAAGGAAAAGAATGAGCCATCTACTACATCAACAGAACACTAGTAGGATACGAGCTCAACTATTCCCTAACAAAAAAAGCATGCTTGGTGATGGTTTTTGCTTCTAAAAAATTAAGACACTGTCTACTATCTCACTCCATCAAGTTGATTGCTAAAATTAATCCATTGAAGTATTTGCTCAAAAAGGCGACATTAATAGGAAGATTAGCAAAATGGATCATGATCCTGAGCGAATTTGATATTGAGTATGTGGACATAAAAGCTATCAAAGGGCAAGTCATTGTAGACCAGCTAGTAGAGGCACTGCTTCAAGATGATCGTCCTTTACACATTGAATTTCCCAATGCTGATATCCTAATGGTCACCACAAAAACATGGCAATTATACTTTGATGGTTCATATACACAACATGGATCAGAAGCAGGCATTCTATTCATCACACCACAAGGTCATACAATTCCAAACGTGTAGAAATTAAGCTTTCCATGCACCAACAACAGAACAAAATATGAAGCTTTGGTTACATGTATCAAAATGGCTATAGAATGGAACATTACACAACTTCAATTCTTTGGAGACTCTCAGCTCATCATCAATCAAATTAATGATGATTAACAAACAATTAATGACAAATTAATGCCTTATAAAAAGATGGTAGATTATTTCAAGAAGTATTTTGTAGAAATTCCTTTTGAGTAGATTATGAGGAATGACAACAAAGAAGGAGATGCCATGGCAACACTTGCTTCTCTACTTCAGACACAGGAAAATCAAGAGCGTTACAAATTCCCGATGGAAGAGTTGTTTTACCCTAATCATAATTGTCCCGATTCCCAAACTATTTGTCACCTTGTTGGGCATGATTCCTCCCGCTATGGCCAAACTTATACATACCTGAAAGATAACACCCTCCCTCCTGATTTGTCAAAAAACCAAAAGAGAAACTTTATTCGCCAATCCTCCTATTATACTCTTGTCGCAGATACCCTTTTTAAACGAGGTCTGGACGGTACTCTTTTAAGATGTCTCAAGCAAGGAGAATCTGAGAAGGCCTTAAATGAAGTCCATAACGACATTTGTGGCACTCATTCAAGTGGTCTTACCCTTTCAAAAAAACTCATACGCTTGGGCTATTATTGGCCAAGTATGGAACGAGACTCTTTTCAGATAGCTAAAACATGCAAACAATGTCAGATCCATGGAAATTTAATTCATGCACCAGCACAAGAACTTCATGCTTTGGCAACATCTTGACCTTTTTTCCAATGGGGTGTTGATCTAGTAAGAAAGATAAATCCTCCTTCATCCAATGGTCACAAATTCATCCTTGTAGCTACAAAATATTTCACCAAATGGATTGAGGTAGTACCTCTCATCAATATCACAGGAAAACAAATTGCTGCATTTATCTTGAACTACATCATCTGTAGCTATGGACTACCCATGACCATTATCACTGATAATGGGTGACCATTCAAGAATCAAGATGTACAAGAGCTATGTGAAAAATTCAAGATCCAACACAGGTTTTCCACATCCTACTATCCACAAGGGAATGGGCAAGCAGAAGCATCAAACAAAACTATTTTGAAAATCCACAAAAAGATAGTGAATGATGCTGGTAGAGATTGGCATATTTTATTGAACCCTCCTCTATGGGCCTACCATACCAATATCCACACACCAACAAGCACCACACCTTTCTCTCTTGTCTATGGATCAAAAGAAATACTGCCAATCAAAGTAGAGATTACTTCTCTATGAGTATCATTAAAAGGCATTATCCCAGATGAAGAACAATGAGTATCTAGATTGCAAGAGTTAGAATTGATCCATGAACGAAGACAAAATGCCTTTGATCATTGAAAGGTGTATCATCAATGAATGTGTCGAAGTTATAATCACAAGGTCAAACCACGAGCCTTTCAAGTTGGGGAACTAAAACTAAAGGAAAATCCATGAAACCAGTCTGATCAAGAAAAGAAAGGGAAGTTTGAACCAAACTGGTTAGGTCCGTTTGTGGTCATAACAGTATTTGGGTTAGGAGCATATCAGCTATCAACACAGGATGGGGATCAGCTCGAGGAACCTATCAATAGAATGCATCTGAAGAAGTTTTATGTCTAAAAAAGCAGAAAATCCAAAAACAGTGGGAAAGCGAAAAAATCCAAAAAAAAAAAGTTCAAAAAGCAAAAATCCAAAAAAGTGAAAAAACACAAAATACAAAAAACAACGAAAAATAGTGAAAAACAAAAAAAAATCAAATATGAGAAAAAGTGCAATAAAAATAGATGGTGAAAACCTGGCAAACAAGCGCTCTCTATCAGCTAGCTCTTCCATCTATTGGTTCATGCATCCTTCCGCTTGCATTCATTTCCATCAACATTGTTCATATCCATAATAAAGCCTTTGTACATATGCGGGCATCACAGGTAATTTCTTGTCATGGTTTGGATCATTGTATACATCATAATAAAGTTTGTTTCTAGACTGGGGGCAAAATCCCGAACCTCGCTGGGGGCAAAATTTTTCATCATTTTGAGCTTAATCAAACAGGTAGAACAACAGTTAGGCAACACTTGTCAAGCAAAAACTAAGACACGTCCAACGTTGAACACAAGATCAAATTGTCAACCATCAACTATCAAATATCAGTGTAAACATGACAAACATATATCAATGGATGATATCTTTTGACTAATGATTTTAACACTTTGAAAATAATGGTTCAACTATTTTATCTTGATTTTTCGCTATCATGATTTCTGAGTTACTCTAGGATGTCTTTGACTAGAGGAACAAGGAAGGAACATGATATTTTCTTGTCTGCTATCTGTAAATTAATCATTAATATGTGCATAGTTGTCTCAGGACATGATCATCGGAGTATCATCGAAGATATTTTGGACTTGCATATAAAAATGGTTAATATTGCATGTTTTACGCAAGCAACACTCAGGTGATCTTGGTTCAATTATACCTCGATGCTTGTGCTAACTTGCAATATCAAAACCCAAGAAAGTAGTGCTTAGGTCATCATGGTTCAATTATACTATCAATGTTTGCACTCATTTCCCACATTTTAAAGGCTCAATGATGAAACAAAGCAATGACCACATGACCGATTTGATCGCCGCATTTTTTTATTTTTTTTTGCATTTTTAAAGTATATTTGCATTTGATTTTGCATGGGATCACAACACTCATCTTTTCCAAGGCCAAAGGCTTCATCATGGTGTTATCTCTTATTACGTAATTGAGTACATTGGACATTAACAAAAATAATCAATTCATTCATCTTACGTGATAAGTTAGTTCATCTCATGTAACCATTGCATACTATGACATCATTCATGTAAAACATCCAATCTTTCATTCATTTAGTTAGATCATTGTATTGCATCCATCTCATCTCAATCATATAAAGTAGAATCATTGCATTGACATGCATTAAAAAAACATCATAAAAACATTATAAAAATAGACAGTCTTGCATTGCACATACATCACATATTGCTTATAACCATTATCATACATATTCACATTTGCATACCATCATGTAAGTACCGCATCAACATGTCACAAGCATACATCCATCATCTAAAATCCATAAGCATATAGAAAATAAAGCATACATCATGAAAATAACTATACAACATAATCATAGAACAAATATAATGCATCCATCATCTCATAGGTCATGTAGAGTGAATAGGATCGACTGCATATCATATCATCAAAATGATCAATGTCCAAGGTACAATGATATTACAAAAATATATGAGATACATCACACATGTACATTGCGAGAATCATCAATATCTCATCAGAAAAGGTGTACATGAATGGATCAATGTCCCATATCAGTATGACCACTAGGACGTGGAGCAAAACTATGTCCTAATGCAACAAGTTTGGTAACACCAACCGATACCCCTGTACTTGGGTCCCCACCTGGGGGATCTCTCTGAAGTGGCCCTGTCACTCCTAGACTCTCCGACTGGTTCTATCCCAATCTCCTGCTCACTTGTAAAAATCTTGGAGCCCTCTGATCAGTAGGAACCACAATATAGTATAAGGTCATGTAATACTCAGCCTCTTGGACCACCTAGAGCATCATCTTCAAGGCAACCTTCCCTAAACTAGACTCTCCTGACATTTGTACATGTGCCTCGACCTGCCGACACCTATCCCTAGCTGCATCTCTCTCGACCATGAGAGAGGCCATCCGAGCCTCTACCTGGACAATCTAGGCATGTGCTTGTACTTGTAACTGTGTCATCTAGACCTCTAGCTGGGCTATCTAAGAGTCCCTCTCTGCTAGTCGACTCTCTAGCTGTTGAACCTGACCTTGCAAATTAGTAATTTGAGCCTGTTGTTGATGAGACGACATCCTAATGAGGATCCGTTGAGGTGCCTCTGCCTGTGGCTGCTCAACCTATGATACTCCCATAGGTACTTGCCCAACCTAGGGAACCTCCTGCTCTGGGACCTAATGCCCCTGATCCAATGGACCTGATCTCCTCCGTTTGACCACCCGGGTCATCCAATCCATATATACATCTCTAGCAGATCTAGACTTGTTGGCTCTTGGTGCGCCTGCCACTGCCACTACTCGACCATCTCCCCCATCATCATCTCCCTCATCATCATCTCCTCCATCGTCATCTCCAACACCATGATCTCCTGCATCTCCTCCGTATCCATCTCTATCATCCTCTTTGTCTCTGCCATCATCTCTACCCCCACCTCCCCTCCCCCCACCATCCCTCGATCATCTAGGAGCTCTACATCGTAGCCTCTCATCATCCTCATTTAGAACTAGCTCTGGCTAATATGGACATGTCAACCTAGGAAACCTGTGTGCAGTAAAATATACAATGTACTCATTTGTCATCCCACTATCTATCATACCTAATAGATAATCCCAATCCAGTGGCCCTAATGATCGATACTTTGCTCACACCTGGTCATATGAAATGGAGGGCCCCCAAGTAGCCACATCCAGTCTCCTGTGAGCATAATGAGCTATACCCTGTGGTATCCCTTGTATCCTGCCATACTATCTCAACACCCTCATACAAAGGAATCGCTCGATAACATAGGGTGTCAATCCGATCATGTATTGCATTGAGAATACATACGGCATCTCCACTGCATCCTCGAGCCAGATCTCGCAATCTCTGTACAGTCTCCATATCACAGTATCCAGATCATCTAGTGTTCATCGCCAATACTCCAATTTGCCCAACTTTCGCTAGATAATGGTGCCTGGATACCCATCAACATAGGGCCTGCCTACAAATCTATCTCTATCAGCCAATGTCGTGTGATAGGTAGGTTCTCCCAGGCCCATATTTGGAGGACTGCCACCCATGTCGATAATCCGGCCGATCTTTAGTACACTACTTAGTGCAAGTCATAATACAAATGAGCCAACATGCATGACCCCCACGCAAATCGGGTCCCCTATGTCACCAACTGCTCAAGGAGGTGACCCCATCCAACAGATAATCCCTTTGACATGTGATCGGGACAAAGGAAACCCCCAATGAATCTGGCAAGAACAATGGGTAATGTGGCATAACCTATCTCTAACATCTCCTACCACGTAATGCCATATCCACCAATCTCATCATCATCATCAAAAAATCGACAAAGTGCATCTGTCCCACCCTGTTCACTAAGATTGTAATACACTAGCTCACCCATCAAAGGGATGCGTAGTATTCGGTATACATCCTTGGGTGTCACTATATCTCGCCCGTTGGTAAGTGAAAAGTATTGTGCTCACTATGCCAACGCTTTGCTAAGGCTGTCAATAATCCCCGGTTAATCAAAGGCCAGGGCATGTCAAGAAGGAAAGATAAACCACACCTATCAATGTGGTCTCGCTCCGCCTGGCTAAGGCGAGGTATCAGCATCCATGTCTTCGGGAAGCGCTCTCGATACTGGAGTACACTAAAGTGCTCCTGTAATCAAATCATCTCATCATATCAATATCTTGATTTATCTATCTATCAAATCAATCTGTCTATCAATCTATCTTGCTCACTTGATATTCTTATCAAATCTCATTGAGCCCCTATCAATGATGCTCATCTATCATGAGGTCATTATCAATCCTATCTTATCTTGCATGTACATCGAGATAATCAACACTAATCATCAAATTTCATCAATCAGGAGTATCTAATTTTATCAATTAGATAGCTAATCATATCTATCTTACCCTATCGAAATAAAAAAATCAAATCAAATTGACATCATTCCAACATCTTTATCGAAAATCGTGACGTTTGGGGGTCAGAGGAGCAATGAAAGTTTTATCAAAATCATGAAAATCAATCATCCAAAATTACATCAGATTGTTCAAATTCATCAAAAATTCAATTACAATAAAAAACTCAAATGATCAAGTCATCAAAAGTCGACATCAAAAATCAAATCAATTCATCAAAAATAAAAAGATCAACTTAATAATCTGAAATCAAAAAATCAACTCTAATCTGAAATAAAAAAAATCAACCCAATAATCAAAAATCGAAAAATCAAGCCAAAATGGTCAAAAATCAAGAGAATCATGTCTAAAAATTTAACAAATCGCAAAAATCAAACAAATAAAAAAAAACATAAATATCGAAAAAAAATATAAATAAATAAATAAATAAATAATTTGGCTCGGCCACGTCCCCTTGCTGGTGGCATCCACCGCGCCCATGGTGGCACCCCCCCCCTCCCCCCCAAATGCAACAAAAAAAATAAAAAATAAAAATTGGGGATGTAATTTTCAAAAACCCATATCAGAAATGCTTTTTTTTTTAAAAACCCACATAACAAAAATGGAGAAAAACGATTTTTAATAAAACTAGTTACATTTTTCAAAAATCAAACTAAAAATTGACAAAGATGGGTTTTCTCGAAGAACGTATCGGTGGACCATAGGCCGAAGGACGATCATGTCGCTGAACTCACTCAAACCTGTGTTGGTGATACGAGACCGCCATTCCTTCCTCCATAGGAATTTTTTTCCTAACAACTGAAGTAAATGAAGAGTGATAAAAAGAATTCACCTTTTTAAACTCAAAACGGGGCATTTAAGTGGGATTTTTATTCCACTAATTTTTAATCATCTAATCAACTAATCAGTCTGGCAAGGAAACGTTTTCAAATTCCTTTTCAGGAAATGAATCGGATCAACTCTGAAATATCTAAAAATCGGAAAATCATTAAAAATCTAAAAATCGTAAAAATTTCAAAAAATATAAAAAAATTAAAAAATCGTGAAAAAATTAAAAACTTTGAAAAAATTATCTGATTCATCTCCCAAGGGGGCATCCTCGCATCAATATCTATCAATGAGCCTCTGGGGCATCATATCAAGATTTATGATCTCAAAATCGAAACCGCATCAAATCTGCATCATATCGAGATTTATCATCTCAAAATCAAATCAGTCTCATATCGAAACCGAATCCGTAGTATATCGAGATTTATCATCTCAAATCAAATATGTGTCCTATCAAAACCAATAACAACAACATCATCAATCAAGTTTTCTTTGAACCAACGCGTCGTCACACATCGCTTCAAAGAGGGGAAAAATGTATACACCTAAAAATGGTTTGAAGATAGTTAATTATGTTGGAATACAAGGAATCCAAGAACACTGAGAGGGGGGGGGGGTGAATCAGTGTTCTGTCGGTAATATAAGATTTTACCTTATTACAACATACACATATAAACCAGTAAATGAAGAAACATATAACATGAAGTAAATAAACTAGCCACATGAATGAACACCATAACACATTGAATTTTATATGTGGAAAACCTCAAAGAGGAAAAACCACGGTGGGATTTGTGACCCACAATATTGATTCACTGGCCATATGAAAGTTATTACATAGCATGGGGGCCTGCACATGTAGTAAGGCACACTTCCTAGAGCACACTGCTCAACACAAAAGAGTCTCATTGACTACAAGCTTTTGCTGAGATAAAACAGTAATGGTGAACTCACAAAATGCATCCGCAATGCCAAAAAGAGTTCCGGTTATAGCTCTGTTACGTACCAGTTCATAAACCCTACACCCTTTTACCGATATCTCCTTTCCTCCAAGAATGTTTTACAAACCATCTACTGATCATTGCATGATACAACTTTCCCATACAAATGACCTACATACATATCCTTTGCCTCACATTGTTCTACTTCCTTGTACTATAAAAAATGACCTAATAAACCTACTTATATACCCTTTACAAACAATATGCCTTATGTCGGATTACAATACATTACAAAAGATATTCAATGTCGGCCCTATACAATAATTACAAAATTATTTTACAAATAAAACCTTTTGGATCCCAAACTGATGTCGGCTTCACTAAAGTGTTGGATGTCGGTGTCGGTGCCGGTGCTGGTGATGACCTGAATACTCCAATGTCGGTATCTGTCAGTGTATGCCTTCTATAGAATCTTGTTGCCATAAATGACAACATATGAATCCAATGAGTGTCAATTGCCAACAATCTCCCCCTTTGGCATTGATGGCAACACTCATGTGAAAAATGGATTCCCTGTCGGTTCAACTGAAACTGAAACATGCTCCCCCTGAGCTGATTGACTATGTTTGTAATATACTCTCTGCCTAATATCCTCCCCCTAGGATTATATACATACTTCCCTTTTCATTTCATTTTTCACATACATATACTCCCCCTTTGGCATCAATGCCAAAGATTGGTGAAACAATTGAAAGAATTGTTAGGAATTTGTGCAAAAGAATGAATAATTATAGATTACTTAATGGAGCTTGACCAATTTCAAGATTTATGGATAAGATTTTCCTAGTAACTGTATATAGGTATCCCAACCGGTTTTGAATGTATCAAATATGGATACAAGTCCACTCAGTAAATGTGCAAGTGATTCTTTCTCAGTGACTTCTGCCGGTGTGAGCTTTGCAAGCATATCCATGCATTCCTTCTTATGTACACCAAGTGAATCCAATCTTGGACTCACCAAACCTCTGAGACTCCTTGCTCTCCGAATTATCTTATCTCTTTCCTTTTCAAAAGCAAAAATTTGGTTCTCCAAAGTCAAAATTTGTCCATCAATAGATGTTGTAAGTGAAGTTAGTCCATCAAAAGAATTAGCAATATTAACAATCTTTTCTTGTAACTCCTTTATCCTCTTATCTACATTTGTTGTAAGAATTTCTATATTACAACAGACCCTCTAGATGTTAGTACATTGTTTCAAAGAATTTTCAGCAAGTATAAGTTTCTCTCCAATCTTCCTTTTCTCTGTCTCAATAATCTAGTCAAAAGTGGCTTTCTTAGCCAAAGTAAATCTTTCAAGTGCTTGTCAGTCAGAAATCTGCTGTAATGATTGAAAGTTTTTAGAGATGTGCTCTGTCAATAGCTTAAGCTTTCCGGAAGGGCTTGCTTCATTTCCAATCATACAATCTGGAATCAGTCTGTGTAAAACTGTTATTGACTGATCTATTATTCTTTTGTCTGTAGATCCCTCCTTCATTAGCTTTTGAGCAACCATCATCATTAGCTCTGTGGGACTCATCTTTGTGATTGATTTTTTCTCAACTTGAGAAGTGTCAATTGCCAGATTTTTTGATGAGGAATCAACTGCCGGTTTAGTCTCCTTTTCCTTTTCTTTATTTTCCTTATCCTCTTCTAGTGTATTCCTTTTCTCATCCTCTTTTGCACCAGTGGCTTTGCCACTTTGTGCAGTATCTGTTACTGCCGATGGATTAGTATCCATAATATTATCAGTATCCTGTACATTATCTGCATTACCTTGCTCAGATTGTACAAATGTTGTCTATGTTTGTATAGTTTGTACACTCTTATTATGTACCAGTTCATTCAAAATTTGATCTGAACTTCCCAAAATTCCTTTCCCTTTAGATCTATCCAGAATGGTGGGAGTTGTTGCCTTAGTAAATTCTTCTTGAGAAGTAAGAAAATCAGGATTATTTTGGAAGAATTTAGCCCAACCATCTTTGGTCTCATTTATTATTTCATTGACTCTACCCATCATTAAGCTTATTTGTTGGGGTTTGCTGCTAAAGATTGTTCTATTTGCAACTTATATGCATCTTTTCATTTCCTCATTATTTGTAGAACCACAAATGCCTAAAAGTTCAAATTCTTTAATCTCTCTGTCCCTCTTGATTGCATCTAATCTCCTTGCATCCAACTTATTATACAATGATAAAGGAATTTCCTTCCAAATTTCTACCAAAGCATTATTATATATGTCTAAATGTAAAAAAATTGCTTCTTCCATTTCATTTTGTTTATTGTCATCTAAATGCTCATTGAAAATTGACACATTCTTCAAAATTCCATCTTTAGTTACCTCATCTATTAATTCTGCACAAGTCATTGGGGGGATGATGGTAACATTACTAGATTTAATTGCTTCATCTATCTCACTTTTTTTCTTCTTGTTGGGGGTTGTAGGAGTGGATGGAGCAGGTTTTCTCTTTTGAGTAGGTTTCCTTGCCGGAGGTGTGGATGTTGTTGTCACCTTTCTCACTAGGTTCCTCCTTGGCTCCACCTTCTTCTCTTCTACCAGAGGCTTGTCAACTTTCTTCCTTTGTACCCTCATGAATGCAAGAGGTTGATTATCCTCTGTATCATAAATGATAGGAGATATGAAAGTCTCGGGCCTCTTTACCTCTAGAGCACTAGCCGTTGCCGGTTGATCTACCAGTTTCGATCTAGAACCTGGTTCTGTATCTATCCCGTGAATTACATTTTGAACGAAGGCAAACATTTTGTCTATTTTCTTTTCCCTCCTTTTCTTATTGAAGCCAATTTTAATTTCAAGAGACTTCTCCTCTGCAGTGCCATAGTGTTCATCCTTATCATCCAAAGGAGCATCAATCAACATTTTAGCATATAGTTCCAGAATGTTGTCATCAACTTCATACCCTAATTCAGTGACCCATATTGTTCTTGGTTCCACCACTTCCATGAGAGTCTCATATGTTTTTACCATGAAGCAGATTTCAGTGGAGAATTTCTCCATAATGTGTTTGGAGATTCTCTCCCTCAGTCTCATGTTCTCTTGTAAAGTTTTAAAGAAGCCCCATAACTTCTCATCCCTATTGCTACCAAGACTGGTGATAGCATCTTTAATCTGCATGCCTAATGGTATGTCATGAGCCCATCATTTCTTTCCCAAACCTGGTAGCTTATTCAAGAAATACATCATCAAGAAGACAATAAGATTGCCAAACTAGAATGTTCCTTTCTTAACACCTTTGATTTTTCCAAGATTTATCATTAATTTATGTCTTAACCATTGACACAAATAATACTTTCCATCATTCTTTATCATTTTATCTGTAGCATGGATATAGGAACTAGCAACAAAGCTCAATCGATTTGATTGTGTTACCTTGTAGTCGATGATCATGCTGACAAATTTTACATCTGTATCTTTAATGGTGCTTATCCTCATCGACCTTCCATCATGGGTTGCTTCGGTGAGCTTTTCAACCTCAGTGTTGGAGATCTTCTTCCTTAGTTCCTGCCTGACTTTGGGTAAGCCGGTGACTGCTTGAATTGCTTCTTTGGTGATCATGTGAGGCCGGTCCAGCCAGATGAATTCATTATGGACCCTACTCAGAACATATCTAATCATTTCATCCTTGAATTCTGGTATGGACAGGATTCCGGTTAACCCTAGGTCTTCAATGATTTGATATTTTGGCTTGATTGTTTTGGAGCTACTCAGTATCACAGATTGATACATTCCCTTGATTTTCTCGGTGCCTAAATCCTCTAAAGTGCAGTGAATATAAGCCCTGACATCTTCCACATAAACTATGCCATCGAGAACCCTCGAAAGTGCGCCAGAAGAGTCTTCCTTCATTTCTATTTGAGGAACTTCCTTGAAAATAGGTATGAGCCTATCCTTAACCTCAACAACAATGGGATTCACAATGAAAGTAGGAGTAGATGATTATCTAGATGTCATTTCAAAGAAAATACCTGGATAACAATCGTTGATTTGAAAGATCTTGATCACTTCTCAGATAACTACTGGAAATCTTTTTAGAATGCCTTTGCTCACTCTTGATCGCCTATGATTTGCCTTTTCTTCGCTCTGGTGTGCTCAAGTGCTAGGTGAGTAAAAATGAGTCCTTTTTCCCTTTTTATCAGTGAGTAAACCCTAATCCTTCACTGTCATAAATGCTTAGCGGTGCACCCTACCGGATGTCGGTTTCACAGTTTTATGTCAGATGAACCTCCATCAATGATCAATACAACTTTCCAGATCTCTTTCCAGATTTCTTCTGGGGAATATGCAAGATTTGCAATGAATTTTCCAACCCCTAAGGCGTATGCCTCAGTTACCGGTTGAATTTTCTGCCGGTGCAGGAATGCTTTGTTCTACCGGTGGAGTTACTGGTGCAGTTACTGGTGTAGTTGCATCTCCACTTGGTTATTCAGACTTTCTAACCCATCTCTTGGTGTGATCTTGTTTTATTTCATCTACCTTCTGCTTTCCTTCCTCATTTGCTCTGTCATTGCTAACTGGTTTAGTCTTGCTTCTGCAGTACTTAGCAACATGACCTATTTTGTTGCATGCATAACATGTAACATTTTTCTTTTGAATTGCTTTGACATATCCGGTGTCATTCCTTGACCTACATTGATTAGCCAAATGTCCAAACTTTCCACATGCATTACATTTAATATTCATTTTGCAATCTTCTGACTTATGACCATATTTCTTGCAATTTGTGCATTGACTGGGAATTGAATTGTAGTTTTGATTTGCTCTATTTCTACATTGTTTATCCATATGCCCAAATTTATTACAAACAAAGCATCTACCATTGAATTTGTAAGCATTAGATTGCTTACCGATTTCCTCTGGTCTGATGAGTTATGCATACCAGTTGTCTGATCTTTATTTGTAGTAGTGGAGCTTTCACCTTGTTCAAATCCAAGTCCTCTAGAATGTTCACTCTGCCTTTGTCTTTTCAATAAATCATCCTACTGTGCAGCACTAATCCTGAATTTTTCTTTATACTCGCTTGCAGTAGTTAGATCATTTCTCAGAGTCATTATTTGTCTTTCAAGCTCTTGTTCTTTATTCCGAGATTGTACCAAATCAGTTCTTAACAGATCATTCTCATGAGCCAATCTGTGACATTCTTCAAATTTATTCTTTAGAGATACAACAAGATGTTATTCCTTCTTCTTTCTGTCTTCAATATCTTTTCACATTCTCATAGTTAGGTGTTGCATTTCATTCTTCATGAGGATGTTTTGTTGACTCAGCTTCTAACATTGTTCCTTAAGTGCATTTTTCTCTTCATCATCCTAGTTTTGCAAAAGTTCCTTCCTCCTAGCTTGAGCTGATGATAACCTTTCTTGTAGAACAATAATGAATTCATTAGCAGAATTCAATTCATCTTGCAACTTTAAGTTCCTCAACCTTTCAACATCATAATCCTCAAGTGCCATCTCAAGTTGCTTCCCCATAGCCATATTCAATGATTCCAATTTTAGGATCTTCCTCAAGCTGTTAAACTTCCTCCGAGGCACCAAGCTCTGATACTAATTATTGGAATACAAGGTGTAGACACTTAAAATTGTCCAGTCTAATTAAATAAATATCTTTATTTATTTAATTATTTAAGCCTAATTCTTCTATAAATTAAATAAATCTTTATTTATTTAATTAATTCATTTATCCTCTTCTAGCCTTATTTCTCATTTAAATAAATACATTTATCTATTTAAATAATCCTTTTCCTAAATTAAATAAATACTTTTTATTTATTTAATTAATCCCACTTCCTCTATTATTAAATAAATATTTATTTATTTAATTCATAAAGATGCCTTTTCTACCCATGACACATGTCATTCATCTCTTAATTCCTACACTACCTACCCTCTCATTATTTTCTTATTTCTCTACCTACCCTCTAATCCTAGTCGACCATTTATCTTTTACACATCTCAATCTTATCCCTCCATTTCTTATAGTGTCTTCTATATAAGGATATTCTTCCTTCATTATCAACCCTAATCAAGACTTCTAGCATTCAAACTTTCATATGCGATCAAGCCTACTTGCAACCACATTTCTGTTCTTTGTTGATATCTTGTGCACATATAAAATCCGAGAGCAAATATATCAAGCAAGATCAATGGAGATAGGAAGAATGGAGATCCAAATCCTATTGGACATGTGATGGTATAATATTTGTGATTTCATTTGATTTGCATTGTCTTAGGTAATCTTCATATGTTATGGTGGATCTTTGTTGTTGTTAGGCTAGGGTTTTGTGGTTGAATCTATTTTAGTCTTTCAATATTGTTGTTTCAATTTTTACCATATTGTTTGTGGTTTACATTTTTGTGACTGATGCTTGGATGCCCCGGAGAAGTGACTATCGAGGGTGGAGCTAGTGGGGTCAAGCATCTAAGTATTCGCTCTGAATAGCGTAGCCTTGGGGGAAACCCCATGTGGGATCAATAACTATTGTCTTGGCCAACCATAAGAATTGTGCTTGTCTTATTTTAAACATTCAAACATTCAAGATCAAAACATCAAAACATTGTGTCTTTTGTGTCTTCATGTGTATGCAAAACATTTTTACATCAAACAACACACTTTCTTTTGAATCATTTTGAGTCTAAACACTTGCAAACATTGAGTCTTCATCAACATTGTGTCCTCTTGTCACAAAAAATAGTCAAACAAATTCAGATTTGGTCACAAAAACAACTTCACAAATTGGAAAAATTGCACTCAGTTTCCAGAAACACATCTGTGTCTGACAGAAACACGTCTGTGTCATTTAACCTCATCTGTGAAGTTCAGAAACGTGTCTGTGTCATCCTAAAGAAAATTACATTCACAAAATCTCATAAATGCGTATGTGCAACTTTCAACCGCGTCTGTTTCATTTAACCGTGTCTGTGAAGTATACAGGCACGTCTGTGTTCAGAATTGGAAAAAATTACAGTCCAGCAAACAAGAGCAGTTAGTTTCAGATTTATTGAGCTTCCTAGGTTATCTCTCTGAGTTTTCCTCTAGAATTCGGCCTATTTCTGGGTCTCACAAAGTTCATCATTTCTTTACATTCACATTTGTCTAAACTTGAGTCAAAAGGTCACTTGCTTGTCCTCATCTTACTTTGTCAACACACTACATACAACAAATTTTTTCTAAGTGGTCTCTCATCAAGGTCTATCACCTTTGTGACTCATTTGGTCTTACTTAGAGTCAAGGTCAACTTACCTCATCAAGAGAAACTATCATCTCTTTGGAAGCCACACCTACTCTACTACATACATACTTGGTCTTACACTTGGGACATTGCAAGTACACCTTAGATTCATTTACATTCCATCCAACTCTTGGTCTTCCATACTCTTTCTATTTTCATCTAGTCTCACACATATTGGTCAAGACCTAGTTCATGGTTGAAACCCATTCCCAAAAATCTAGGAGAGAAGCTAAAGAAGCTCAAGAGTCCGCAAACATGAGTGCCTATGAGTATGACAATGATGTCTTTTTCAATTTCGATCATACCACATTATCTAACATGGATGCCAATAGAAACATTCCAAATGTTGAGAACATGGACACTACAAACAACAATGATACACACAATGACAATATGGACAACTTTTTTGTACATTCAGCAGAAGTAGAAGACTCCATTATGGATCCCTGTTTTAATCGATTGGTTGAAGAAATAATGAGGAGAGATTGACAATATTTCTTACAAGTGATGGCATAAAGTGGAGCCAAGATTCCTCATGATTTTGACATGTCTCAAATAATGAAACATCAACCTTTGCAAGAACCTGAACTCAACATAGATCACAGGAGGCCTAATAGTGGAGGCAATAGAGGACCACATATGGTGCCTGAATAACCATCATCTTTGTTTCAAAAACCTGAGGTCCCACAGACACATGGTCAAGCATATGATACTCACCTTCGCACACCATTATGGAAGTCTTATGCAGAAAAATATACTCAATCACATACCAATGCTAAGGACCAACCATCAAAGCAATTGGATATCCAAAGGCATGATCAAAATTTGGACACAAGGAAACCCCGCATCAAATTTGCGGGCAACACATTAGAACAAACTCATGACATGCCTGTAGAGTATGGTATACATGGACAAAACATATATTCCATTCCTCATCATGACTCTATACCAAGTGGTCCTTATACACAACATCACTATAGACCTCCTCCATATGAACATGTGTATGATCAATACCATCCATATATGCAACATTCTCCTCCTCCACCTGGTGGTTCAGGCATGGGGTATGGTCCAAGAAGTCGATCTCCACCTAAGAACAATTTGGAGTAGTAAATTAAGGACTTACAAAAGAAAATGGAGGATATAAATACACTGAAGCCAACTTATACAATGAGAGAGATATGTCCCTATCTATTTGACAAAGGCATTCCAATGCCTCCATTTCCTACACAATTTGTGACACCTAAGTTTGATAAGTACAGAGGAAAAGGGGATCCTAAGGCACATATAAGACAATTTTTCACAACTTGCATTGAGGTAGCAATAGAAGAGACATATTTTATGAGATTATTCCCACAGAGCTTAGGTGATCAAGCTATGGAATGGTTCTCCCAGCTCCCACCTAGAATTAAGTCATGGGGTGACTTAGCAGAGGCATTTATCCAACATTTCTCATACAACATAGAGAAAGACATATCAGTCACTACTTTGTGCAACACCAAGCAAAAGGATGGAGAGTCTTTTTCATCATTTTTACAAAGATGGAGGAATATAGCCAATAGATGCTCTTGTGAAATTCCACAAAAACAAATGGTAGAGATGTTCATCCAAAATGTCAACAAAGACATTGGTTATGACTTGAGAAAAGCTTGTTTGTCCACCTTCAAGGACATCATTGAAAAAGGCTTAGCAACAAAGAAGGTCCTAATTGAACAAGGAGTAATTAAGATATTCAAAGAAAACAAAGAGGACTTTAAAGGAAAAGACAAGCCAAGATTTTGGAATAAAAACAAGAACACAGTCAATGATGGTGTTGTTGATGCCAATACAATACGACCCAAAATCATTTTTTCTGGAGCAAGCTCTACAAACAATCAAGTGAATACTCAAACAACTTCAAAACCACGAAGGAAATACACTCCATTGGGAGAACCACTTGAATCAACTTTCAAGAAGCTAGTGGCAAACAAGATCATAACAATTCCTGATATGCCTCCATATGAGCCAAAGGTCAAACCAAATTGGTGGAATGACGATGAATACTACGAATATCATAAGAGAAAGGGACAAAATAGGAAATTTTTATCGACTGAAGAACATCATACAAGATCTTATTGATAGAGGTGACATTGAGATCGAGGGACAATCATCTAACCAAGACCATGAAATGTTTAAGGAACCATTCCCAAAACATGACAAGGGAAAAGCCAAAGCCACAGATGAGCAGACCAACTATACCAGAGCATCCTATAACTATGATTCAACTGTCAATCACATTTCAATGGACAATTATGTCTCTACCATTATCATAAAGGACAAAATGCGTGAAAATTCTACCCAAAGACCCAAGGTTGTCCTAAAAGGCATTGGATCTTCTTTTGATCCACCTCTGAATGTAATGTTACAACTTGTTGAGGTAAATTCACGTTGCAAGGTGCTCCAGTGAAAAACACTGCTTCCTCAGCAACCAAAACTGGGTACGATATGGTAGAATAGTTAGGGAAGACACCCGCGCTTATCTCCATTCTTGAACTTTTACACATATCCCCCACACATAAAGCCATTCTTGACAAAAATTTGAGACACACTATTGTCCCCCTGATTTGAACGTGGACCAGTTTCAATCCATGGTGGGATACCTTTCCGTTCCACACTCCCTTATATTCATAGAAGCTGAAGATGCCTCCGTGAGCCAACCATATAATGCACCTTTACATATTGAAGCCTTCCTACACAAACATCGAATAAAACGAGTCCTGATAGATGGAGGAGTTGGTCTCAATATATGTACTTTGAACACAATAAGACAATTGGGATATTTAGACAAAGCTGTGAATGCTACAAACAAAATTACCATCAAGGCAAATGATGATGAAGAGCACTCATCCAAAGGCATAGTCACCTTGCCTCTTAGAGTTGGGCCAGTTACAAAGGATGTGATTTGTCAAGTCCAAGACCTCGATCTCACATACAACATATTGATAGGATGCCCATGGATTCATGAGATGAGGGCAGTCCCATCTACATACCACCAATGCATTAAGTTTCCTCACAATGGAGTCGAAGTAACAGTTAATGGTGATCCTAATCCATTTATATACTGCAATAACTTGAGACCAAAAGCTGAGACAATAGTTCCAATTAATAGAGAAGTTGTCCCTTCTTCTGCATACATTGACCTTGAATCATTAAAACCTTCAACATCAAAGCAAGGCGAGCATAAAGGGAAATATTAGGACAAAGGCATGGGTGGATACAATTTGAATCAAACCATGTGCTTACGAAAAGTTATGAGTTCACCAAAAGAATATGGATGACCACATCCTTCTAAACGGGTATCTATCATTACATTCAAATGGGACCCTACTATCTTCCAAAAGTGGGGTGAAATGGAAGAAGAAGACTTATATAAAATGCTTTACAAAGACCCTGAAGATGGTACACAAGATCACATTAGCATACCATGTGAAAAATATGGCAAAGGATTCAAGATCCTACAAAATTTTGGGTATGACGGTAAAAGTCCTCTCGGCTTAAGAAAAGAAGGTATCACTCAACCTTTGCAGCCAGAATTAACATTTAAAAATCAGCGCTCGAAAGGGATTGGTTTCATCTCTTCCAAGGTAACCACTCACAAATCAGAAGAAGCATTACAAATCATGAGGTTCAATGATCAACAAGAGAGCCGCTATTCCACTGACTCTAATGAATGAGAATGAGGTTCAGACAAATCCTTCAGTGACTATGAACTCACCGAGACATTCAGAGAACTAGGTGAACCCACAGAAGAAGAGGAATTTTATAGAAAATTCAAAGTTGGTCAAGAAACAACCCTTGAGGATCCCACACAGTCTTTGCCTCTAGTTTCTAGGTCGAAATCATGAAAGATGAGGACACCCACCCCTGAATGCGCTTTTAGTGATGACAATTTGGACTCGTTCACAATCGAGACAGATTAGGAGAGTGCCAACGATGACCTCAACAACTACCTCGACATACCTAAATATAATTGCATCTTCACCCTTAGTCCCGCTGACTTTGAAAACATTGAAGGCTTCCCCTTGTTCACCACCAACTTATTGACTGGGACCATGAAGGACCTGTATAGTTCGACACATTCCAAAACGATGAAGCCTTTATTGACTATCTAGGCATATGAGATGATCTTCCGCTTGGGGACCATAAGGCAGGATACACTATAGAACTCAACAGCGTGGCATATTTTGGTGAGGGTGTTGGGCCTTCTAGTTGCAAAAATGTAAAAATAAAAACAAATCATGGGTCTTATGGTGAAAACCACATTGTGGCACTGTCTGACCCCAAAAAAGTAAACATAAATGACGTATCTGAAGGTGAAAACCTCTCTGAGGCACCCGAATATGGAAGGCACGACATTCTCCTAGCATCTTATGAAGAAAAATCATCTATGTTAGTAGAGGAGACCATCAAAACAAACATTGGTATGGAAGAAATGCCACATAAGATATTCCTGGCACAATCTCTGATAGAGACAGAAAGATCGAAGTTCATAAGTTTCTTTACAGAGTGATAAATTAATTTTTCATGGTCATATGCTGATATGCCTGGACTGGATCCAGATTTAGTAATGCATCATTTGACATTTAAACTGGGGGAAAAACCAGTGAAACATAAATTAAGAAAGATGCATCCACAAATGGCATTATTAATCAAGGCAGAGCTTAAAATACTATTGGATGTCAGATTCATATGCCCAATTGATTATCCTGAATGGATCTCCAACTTAGTACCAGTCAGTAAGCCAGATCGTAGCATCAAAATATGCATAGATTTCAGAGACATCAACAAAGCTTGTCCTAAGGATGATTTTCCACTGCCAAATATCGACCTGATCGTAGATCTAACAATAGGTCATGTGATGTTATCTTTGATGGATGGATTCTCTGGATACAATCAAATCAAAATCACATCTGAGGATCAGCACAAAACAACATTTACTTTTCCCTGTGGAACCTTCTACTGGAATGTCATGCCCATCGGGCTAAAAAATGCAAACGCTACATATCAAAGAGCCATGACTACTATCTTTCATGATCTCATGCACGTAATTGTAGAAGACTATGTTGATGATCTCTTGGGAAAATCAATAGACAGAGATAAACATTTGGACATACTTTAAGTCATTTTTGATCGGTTAGAAAAATACAAAGTAAGATTAAACCCCAAGAAATGTGTCTCTGGAGTAACCTTCGGGAAGCTCTTGGGATTCATTGTCTCAAAAAGAGGAATTGAAGCCTTCCAACAAAAGTCAAGGCGATCCTAGAGATGCCACCATCAAGAAATATCAGTCAACTTTGATCTTTGCAAGGAAGACTCTAGTCCATATGAAGATTCATAGCACAACTTGTAGATAAATGTCATCCTTTTCAGCACTTGCTACACAAAAACATCAAATTCAAATGGGATGATAATTGTCAATAGGCTTTTTAGATACTCAAAAATTATCTTCTGAATCCACCCGTCTTGATGCCACCAGTTCCAGAACAACCCCTATTTCTCTACATATTAGCTACATGAATTACACTGGGGGCACTCTTGGCGCAACAAGATGTTGAGGGCAAAGAAAAGGCAGTCTACTACATCAGTCGTACTTTGGTAGGCTATGAGATAAAGTACACACCAATTGAGTGTGCATGTGTCACTGTGGTCTTTGCTTCCAAGAAATTACGACACTACATGCTAACTCATAAAACTAAGTTGGTCGCAAGGATCGATCCATTGAAGTACCTTCTCAATAAAGCGATGCTTATTGGTCGACTAGCCAAATGGGTGATGCTCTTGAGTGAATTTGACATTGAATATGTGGACAAAAAAGTGATAAAAGGACAGGCTATCATAGATCAGTTAGCAGATGCTCCTCTAACTTCAAAATTTCCAGATGAGTCCATCTTGACGGTATCACACACAAAGCCTTGGCAACTATACTTTGACGACTCATACACACAACATGGTGCAGGCATTGGCATCCTCTTCATCACGCCTCAAGGGGATTCCATTCCAAAATCATATCGATTATCATTTCATTGCACTAATAACATAGAAGAATACTTTGCACTAATAACATAGAAGAATACAAGGCATTAACAATTGGATTACGGATTGTAGTTCAGTGGAAGATCTAGGAACTTCATGTTTTTGGGGACTCTCAACTTGTAATTCATCAAGCAACTGATGACTACCAAACAAAGGATGAAAAATTAATGCCTTATAAAAAAATGGTGGATGACCTGAAGCAACATTTCATGAAGTTAACCTTTGAGCAGATACCAAGAGAGTAGAATCGAGCCGTAGATGCCATGGCTACTATTGCCTCGCTAATCGACCTACCACAAAATGAAACTCGCTATGAGTTCTTGGTGGATAACCTTTTGATTCCCTCATATGAGATCACTCCTATTGAGATGATATGTGTCGTTGGTTTTGATTCCCAGTTATACGGTTTCATTTTCACATACCTTCATAATAATACCCTTCCTCCTAACTTATCCAACAACCAACGTCGCACTTTCATTCGCCAATCTTCTCGATACATTATTTTAGCCGATATCCTATACCGTCGAGGTCTAGATGGCACTCTTCTTAGATGTTTAGAAAGGGACGAAGCTCAGATTGCATTACGCAAAGTTTATGAAGGGATATGTGGTCCACATTCTAGTGGTCCTACCTTAGCCAAGAAACTCATCAGGACTGGATATTTTTGGCCCAATATGGAAAAAGACTCATATCCATTTGTCAAGAAATGTAAGAAATGTCAAATTCATGGAGACCTTATTCATGCACCAACACAATAACTTCAACCGATTGCGACTACTTGACCCTTTTGTCAGTGGGGACTCGATCTCACAGGTAAGATTCACCCTCCTTCTTCCAATGGCCACAAATTCATCATCACTGCCACAAAGTATTTCACAGAATGGATTGAATTCGTGCCTCTTACACAAGTCACTAGAAAATAGATTGCTACATTCACTCTCAACTACATCATTTGTCGGTACGGTATTCCTATTTTCATCATCACTGATAACGGACGTCCCTTCAAAAATCAAGATGTTTGTGAACTTTGTGATCGCTTCCATACTGACCATCATTTCTCCACTCCCTATTACCCCCAAGATAATGGTTAAGCTAAGGCATCTAATAAAACTATTCTTAAAATCCTCAAAAAGACAGTCGATGACGCTGGCCAAAATTGGCATATCCAACTTAATACCGCACTTTGGGATTATCGCACAAGTGTTCGCACACCTAGAGGAGCCACACCTTATTCACTTGTCTATGGCGCTGAAGCTAGCTTGCCTATTGAGGTCGAGTTACCATCTTTACGAATCTCTTTGCACAACATTATCAGTGATGAAGACTATAGGGTCTCTCTCTTTCAAGTACTAGAACTATTGGATGAACGAAGACAAATTGCTTTTAATCATCTCAAGGCTTATCAACAATGAATGAGTCGCAGTTGCAATCACAAGGTGAAGCCTTGCACATTTGAGGTAGGTGACTTAGTTCTAAAAGAAAATCCTAAAAATTAGCAAGACAGAGAGAAGAAGGGCAAATTCGAACCAAATTGGCTTGGTCCTTACATCATCAGGACAACCTATGGATCTGGTGCATATCAGCTCTCAACTCCAGATGGTGAACCTTTGGAGGATCCTATTAACAACATGCACCTTCGCAGGTTTTACACATAGCTCTTCAGAGTATCCTAATCCAAAAATATAAAAAAAATCATAAAAAATCATAAATCGTTACTTGGTGAAAACTTGGCAAATAGGCGCCTTCTGACACAAAAAATTGGAAAATAGAAAAACATTTCGTCCAATGGTGAAAACCACTTCGATGGTGCCCTGGACAAGTACCATGGTGAAAACTGGGTCACTGACACCATGTGTAGAGACATTGCTGCTCCCTCCTTCAGGATTCACTTTCATCCTTTCACTTTGCACACACTCACAACCTCTTCATCCATAATAAACTTACCCATTCCCATCATGGCTTGTTATTGATCTACCCAAGATTGGTTAGCCATTCATAATAATCCCTCTTTTTCACCTCTTTCCATCCATAATAAATCAGCTCCTATCTATGGCAAAGGCAAATCCTATGTCTAGTGATGGGTGTGGAACTGAGCGCATCACATGTTTTGAGGAGTACAGTTTCTTCCAATTTTCTACAGTCTATCCGTGCACAATCCACAATAAAGCAACATTTGCATCGCCAATCCGCAATAAAGTTTCGTCTTCTTTGCAATAAAGTATCAGTTGCATGGATTCAGTCAGTTTCAGATGAGACACAACAGCAACAGTGGGCTTCAACAAATCAAATCTTTTAATAGACTCAGACAACATTATGGTTCACTGCTATCTATCCTTTTGTGAAAGTAAACATTGTGACCACAATCAAATAGACTTATACAAGTGACAAGAGACACTAAAATTGAGGACTACAGTGGATGTTGGTGTCGAGTCTTGGTTTTCTTTTGATTTTATCTTTTGGTGACATGTCTTTTAGCTTTTCTGGGATGTCTCTAACTAGAGATTTTATCTCCAGGATGTCTTTGACTAGAAAGGCAAGGATGGGGTATTGTCACCTATTTTTCTTTTGCTGTCTGTGGATTGTCTCTTAGTAATGCTATGACTTGTCCAAGGATATGAGAACATTGTGAGTCTAGTGTGAACTGGGGCATTCCTTGTTTGCGACTATCTTATCTCCATGCAAACAGGTACAATGACTTTCTGGGTTGAACATATACCTTGATTGTCATAACTTATTTGCCATGATAAAGATCAATGATGATAATGCACAAGAAACTCTTTCACTTCCATATCTTCTATCTTTCATCCCCTTTTCTTGATTGACCTCCATCGTCCTTCCCGAGTCCATGTAGCCTGCTATCACATGACTGAGTATAATGACACACCAAAAATATCTGCATTTCATGTAGCTGCACCTACATTACCATAGAAACTCACCAGAGAAGAAAACCCATAGAATTGTAGGTTAGTGTTTCATACATACATATATCTATCACAATTGCATCACATCCTGCACACAACACATGTTAGCACATTTTACATTCTCACCATGTAAATAGTTATTTGCATTATCATATTCATCTGCATTTCATACATTCACATTCACATTTGCATAACATTTTCAAAACATAAAAGAACAAAAAAAATATTGCATCACATCATGTACATATTTGCATCCATATCATAATCATAAAACATATAGAAGCATCACAAAGGTACACATGCATATAGCTGCCACAAGGATGAATCATCTCATATATATATAATTATAAGTGTCATGATACAATGATGTCAAAATACATATGACTACAATCACCCGAAGGTGTCATCATACAAAACGGTACAAAACTGATACATAGGGAGCCCTCTAAGGCTATGATGAACTCCCTCCCTCGGAGCCAGCTAGCCTCGATGGAGTCTAAGCCTTGGAAGGACCCACCCAAAGATCATCTCTCCTTCCCCCTCTATCTGGTGGTGGTGGAGGACCCATGACCCCACCGCTAGATGCCTGTCTCCTGTCTCTCCCTCTAGTGGTCGTCGTCATCCGCGATCATCTCCGAAAGCTCCTAGCCCGCTCATCTGGTGGCACCGCTCCATGGTACAAGTCTCTCTAGTAGGCTATCTCCTCCCCTACCCGTAGAACATAGGCGTATCCTGACCCAGTGTCCTCTGGTGCCTTTCTCTTTGCCCTCAGTGTTGTCTCAGCCTTTGTATAGTGTTGAATAGTCTGATCCCTCTCCCGCTCAGTGTCCCTCAGCTGTCTCCTGAGCTTATCTATTTCCCTCTCCAGATCCTGGATCTCATTTTCCTATCCCTGGAAGATCTGCCTCAAGGATAGTAGCTCATCCTCCTCCTCTCTCCCCTCACCCTGTCACTGTGGCTGCTCCTGTCCCTGTCCCTGTCCTTGTACCTGTCTGGGAACCTGTGTTGCTAGCACCTGTAATGGCAATCCACCTCTACCCCTCACTACATGAGCCTGCTGAGCTTGTCTCTCCTCTTCACCCTCTCTCCTCTGAGCCACTCTCCTCTCTACCATTGTGCCTTGCCTCCGTCATTGGCCTCCATACCACACTGTCTATCTTGTCAATTACCCGACGCCAATACTCTAGTCTCCCAATCCATGGTTGTGACGTAATCATATCATACAAATGAATATAGGTATGCCTATGTCCTCTACCTCTGAAATGTATTAGTCATGTAACTGACAGATGCTCATACGCCCAAACCTGTAGCAAGGTCACTCCACATCCCAATCCTGTCGATCTATGATACACAAACTAATGCAGCTCATAGTACAAGTGTTCCAACAGACACGGTCCCCATGCAAACCTAGTGTGCTCAACCACCAATGTCTCCAGTGTCCTCCCCCATCCCAGAGCCAACCCTCGTGTCACCCTATCCAGACAAAGGAACCCACTGATCACTCCTCCCAGGACTGCTGGTAGCACCAATCCTGTAGTTGTCATAGTATCCCAAGCCACATGTCCAGCGCTCATCTCCAGTCCTGGATCCTGAAACACTCATCTCAGTGCATCCCTGTCTCCGTCTCGATCGTAAGGAACTAACTCCCCATCGATCGGTATCCTCAATATCCTATACACATCCTCCAAGGTGACTGTCATCTCACCCATTGGCAAATGAACATGCAAGTCTTTGAGTGCCATCTCTCAGCTAATGTAGTCAGCAATCCCATATTCGCCTGAAACTCAGGCATATACAGAATATATTGCAAGCCCATAGCCTGAATTGTTGCTCTATCCTAGAGTGTTAGCTCTGCTCGTAAAATTTGAGTCGATGAGAATCTCTCTCGTGACTCCAGCATCGGTAGGTCCTCCTACAGTCAAGCAAATCAACTGTGTCAATCCTAGTGGTACTCCCTATTCATCACAAAGTACTGCTTTTTACCCTAGTGGCATTCCCTGTTCATCACAAAGTGTTGCTTCCTATACTAGTGGTACTCCCTGTTCATCACAAAGTACTGCTTTTTATCCTTGTGGCATTCCCTGTTCATCACAAAGTGTTGCTTTTTATCCTAGTAGTACTCCCTGTTCATCACAAAGTGCTGCTTTTTATCCTAGTTGTACTCCCCGTTCATCACAAAGTGCTGCTTTTTATCCTAGTAATACTCCCTGTTCATCACAAAGTGCTGCTTTGATCCTATCTTTTAGGGCACCTACTTGAGTGTATCCTCTTGAGTAGCTTATCCAATTGGCAACGTATGTTCTATCACAAAATTGTCAATTTCAGCCTAATCCAATTGGAAACGTATGTTCTATCACAAAATTGCCAATTTTTTTGGGTACTCCCTGTTCATCACAAAGTGCCTTGCTCTATCCTATCCTAGGGCCTCTGCTTGAGTGAATCCTCTTGAGTGGTTTCCTGATTGGCAACATATGTTCTATCACATAATTGTCGATCCTAGCCCTATTTGGTATCCTAGTCTTCCCTAGAGGACCTGTTAGAGTTGTATCCTCTCAGCAGCTTATCCAATCGACAGTGTATGTTTCTCACAGAACTGCCAATTCCACCTTGAAGACATATTACCCTACCTGACATGCATTTATGACAACAGTTAATGCAACAAAGTACAAGGAGGATTTGTGGTACTTGTCGGCTCTCCTGCATCTGCTGGCCTCTGATATCGGCGAACGCGATTGAATCTGTGAACCAATGCCATCGTTGTTGATTGCTCTCTGCTCTCTTTGCACTCTGATGTCTTGGATGTGTTGATGACAATGAGGATGTTTACTCTCGTAGTCTATCTTATAGACTACCCCAGCCCTAGTTTCCCGAGTCAGTCTTCTTTATCCTGTGACTCTATCACTCTATCCTATCCGGTCAGTCCATTCTAGCCTTTCTTTCATATCAAGAGATTGTTTGCGATCTTTTCAGACATTTTCATCCAATCTCTCAAGGGGGAATATCATTCCCATCTTGGGGCAACTTCGTATCAGTTCATCCTATTTTCTTTGAAACAACGCGACGAGCTGCATTGTCTCAAAGAGGGGCAAAATGTAGACACCTAAAATTGTTCAGTCTAATTAAATAAATATCTTTATTTATTTAATTATTTAAGCCTAATTCTTCTATTAATTAAATAAATCTTTATTTATTTAATTAATTCATTTATCCTCTTCTAGCCTTATTTCTTATTTAAATGAATACATTTATTTATTTAAATAATCATTTTCCTGAATTAAATAAATACTTTTTATTTATTTAATTGATCCCACTTCCTCTATTAATTAAATAAATCTTTATTTATTTAATTAATTCATTAGCCTTTTCTACCCATGACACATGCCATTCATCTCTTAATTCCTACACTACCTACCCTCTCATTATTTTCTTATTTTCTCTACCTACCCTCTAATCCTAGCCGACCATTTATCTTTTACACCTCTCAATCTTATCTCTCCGTTTCTTATAGTGTCTTCTATATAAGGAGATGCCTTCTTTATTATCAACCCTAATCAAGCCTTCTAGCATTCAAACTTTCATATGCGATCAAGCCTACTTGCAACCACATTTTCGTTCTTTGTTGAGCTCTTGTGCACATATAAAATCTGAGAGGAAATATATGAAGCAAGATCAATGGAGATATGAAGAATGGAGATCCAAACCCTATTGGACATGTGATGGTATAATCTTTGTGATTTCATTTGATTTGCATTGTCTTATGTAATCTTTGTATGTTATGGTGGATCTTTGTTGTTGTTAGGCTAGGGTTTTATGGTTGAATCTATTTTAGTCTTTCAATATTGTTGTTTCCATTTTTACCATAAACACAAGGAATCCAAGAACACTGAGAGGGGGAGGGTGAATCAGTGTTCTGCTGGTAATATAAGATTTTACATTATTACAACATACACATATAAACCGATAAATGAAGAAACATATAACATGAAGTAAATAAACTAGCCACATGAATGAACACCATAACACATTGAATTTTATACGTGGAAAACCTTAAAGAGGAAAAACCATAGTGGGATTTGTGATCCACAATATCAATTCACTGGCCATATGAAAGATATTACATGGCATGGGGGTCTACACATGCAGGAAGGCACAATGCATAGAGCACACTGCTCAACACAAAAGAGTCTTACTAACTACAATCTTTGCTGAGATAAAACAGTAATGGTGAACTCACAAAACACATCTGCAATGCCAAAAAGAGTTCCGGTTATAGCTCTGTTCTATACCGGTTCATAAACCCTAAGCCCTTTTACTGGTGTCTCCTTTCCTCCAAGAATGTTTTACAAACCATCTACTGATCATTGCATGATATAATTTTCGCATACAAATGACCTACATACATATCCTTCGCATCACATTATTCTACTTCCTTGTACTATAACAAAATGACCTAATAAACTGACATATATACCCTTTACAAACAATATGCCTTATGTCGGCTTACAATACATTATAAAATATATTCAATGTCAGCCCTATACAATAATTACAAAATGATTTTACAAATAAAACCTTTTGGATCCCAAACTGATGTCAGCTTCACTAAAGTGCTGGATGCCGGTGTCGGTGCCGGTGCCGGTGATTATCCAAAATACTCCAATGCCGGTATCTGCCGGTGTATGCCTTCTATAGAATCTTGTTGCCAGCAATGACAACATATGAATCCAATGCGTGTCAATTGCCAACAAATTAAATACACAGTTATTTAATTAATCCCCCTTCCCAATTAATTGAATTCACAAGCAATTTGATTAATTTATGGGTTCATCTACTAGTAAATAAATCTACACGATTTATTTATATTGTTCATTTCATATCCCCATTTGATTAGTTAATTCTAAATTAATTAATTCCACTCATTTTATTCAATTCTTCTAATTCCTGATTAAAATTAACAAACTCAAGTTTGTTGAGATTAATTACCATTTTCTAATTATTTGAATTTCTAAATTCAAATGAGCACATGGCTCCTAAGTTTTACCACCTAACCTAGCCATCCCCTAACCTAACCCATTCTATCTAATCCTACGGTCTAACTAACCCTATCCCTTTGTACATTCTAACCTCTTTTATCCTAACCTCTTATGGGTTGGATATTCTCCCCTTGAGATACATGGCACTTTTGCCACATGTCTCCTCCCTTGGACACTTGCCCTCTCATGAGAAAGGCTCCTTGACACTTGTCACCATAGAGATGACAAGTGTCCCTTCTTCCAACCTCTTCTCCAACTTCCTGAATCTTGACCCTTGATATCTTTAGATCAAATCTGGACCATTGATTCCTGCCACCTCAGCTTTGGCCTTGGAATTCCTATAAATATCCCCCATTTTGTAGCAATAAGGATCCCTTGCATTCATAGTTTTAGCATCATTACTATAGGCAATTTTCATTTCAATTATCTAGTAATTATCATTTTGGATTAATAATAGCATGTTAATCTAGTTTCTTAGATCACACATTTCATATCATTTGCACAATAAATCATGAAGTAGCTACTCAACTCTTGAGTTGCCACTTTGGAGGTCATTGTTCTGCTGAGAGCCAAACAATCCAACACCTTCAAGGTCCTCAAGATTAGAGGAAAATGGGACATCTCAAAGGAGCTTATGGTTTTCTTTTGTTTAGCTTTCAATTTGCTTCGTAATTCTATTTATGTTGTCTCATTATATGTGTATGCTTGCTTCTATTTACCACATTTTTTGCATCACAATAGGAGTATGTGGTGTTGTTAGTAATGCAAAGATAATGTATATGAGGTTTGTAGATGGTTTTAGATGCGCTCACAGAGCGAAGGTTATTTGGGTAAGGGTTTAAGGGTTTCAGAACCGAAATAGTCAGAACTTGAATCGAAACTCAATCAGGCATAGCAAATGCATTTAATTGGTTTAGTCTTATGTTTTCTTATTCAAAGTGATTGTAGTTAGTGAGACTCCTTTGTGTTAAGCAGTGTGCTCTAGGTAGTAAGCCTTCTTGCATGTGCAGGCCCCCATATTATGTAATATCTTTTCATATGGCCAGTAGATTGATATTGTGGGTCACAAATCCCACCGTAGTTTTTCCTCTTTGAGGTTTTCAATGTATAAATTTTGTGTTATGGTGTTCATTTATGTGATTGGTTCAGTGATTGCTTTACTTGTTTCAATTATATATGTACCGGTTGGTGAATGCATGTTATAATAAGGTTAAAATTGAACATTCCGGCAGAACACTGAAATTTAATCTCATAACAATAATCTAATCTAACCAATAGCATCAAATAACATCGGTACTCATTATCCATCCCCAATAATATCACCTAAAATATATGTCAACAGATGATAGTCCATCACAAAAATATACCGTAATGTCATATCAAAATTTTTTAAGTAGACAAACTATCAATAATCAATGCATCCTAACGTCATCAATGTATCCTAATATGCATAAATCATCATTGGCAATATGAAGTCTTGAAACATATAGCGATCCTAAATAGTTCACCATCATAGAAAAAAATAAGTATTATCCACAAACATAACAGGTTAGCATGTAATTATATTCAAGCATAAGTTAATAGAACATATTATGAGACAAACTAAGATAAATTCATCAAACAAGGACAAATTCTATCTATCTATCTATCTCTATCTCTATCTCTCACCGATCTCTATCTCCTTACCTCTGCTTGCATCTCCATATTCCCCCTCTATCTTTCCCACTATACTTCTCTCTCTATCCCTCCCTCATACCTTTCCTCTTCGTACATCTCTCTCTTTGCTCTTTGCCTTTCCCATTGTACCTATCTCTCTATATTTTTTCGTCCTTCTATCCCTCTCTATCCCTATCTCTTGTTGCTCCATATTTATATACATCTCCACTCTTCTATCCTCTCTATTTCTCTACCTACCTCTCTATCTATTTATATACACCTCTCTCCCTCTCTCTCACACACACACGGAAACACCCTATTTATACCTTCATATCTCTATCTATATATATTTCTCACTCACACACACAAACCCTCATTGTTTCTGCCTCCCTACCTCTATAATCTCATCTCTACCTCTCCCTCTTTATTTGTATCTCATTATATCTATCTCCCTAATCCAATCCATCTCTCCTTTTATCTCTCCTTGCGTTTATCCTACTATCTCTCTCTCTCTTTATATCCCTCTCTACCCCTCTCTATATATCACCTAAGATGACTCTCTCTCTCTCTCTCTCTCTCTCTCTCTCTCTCTCTCTCTCTTCGTTTTCTCCCTCTTCCTATCCCTATGTCTCCATATCCTTGTCCCTTTCTTTATCTATCTCTCACCTTATCCCTATATCTATTTATGTCTCCCTCTATGTACATCACTCTCTCTCATTTATTTATTGAGCTATATGCCCCTCTCTCCCCCCCTCTTATTCAATCCATCCATCTCTCTCTCTCTCTCTCTCTCTCTCTCTCTCTCTCTCTCTGTTACACACACATACACCCCTCTCTATCTATTTCTATCCATATCTTTATCTATCTCCTTATCTCTCTATCTCTCTCTCTACCTCTCCATCACTTTCCCTACGTCATGCCCACATTTTAACATGTGTGAACATGACACAACTCTAAATTTATTTTTGACTTTTGACTCAACAATGTAGTATTGAAATGACAATATGGTAAATAAACCCCGTCAAAATATAAAATAAGGAGAGCAACACCAAAGTTTCCCTCATTAACATGTACAAAATGAGTTTAACCATTAACTAGCTAGACCTATATTATATTTAAAATAATACAAGTAGACATAATCCCACTAAGGTAATAATCGTAACGTTTAAATTAAATTAGTCTTTCAAGTACTATTGATTCTTTTAATAGGTAATTCATGTACATATATAAACAACAACCCACTATTTTTTCCTATATACCTAAACAATATTTTAGTACAAATTTAACTTAACACAAAAGATACATTGTCACAAATTTAATTAAAACAAGTATTAGATTATTATCATGATTAGAAATCTTATTTATAAAATATCCATAGTTAAAATTTGATTGTGGAGCCACTTCATTGGCACAACCCATTAATTTGGTTTAATTAACAAAGTCCATTTAATTATTTCAATATTAAGTAAGATCACAATATAAAGGCCTATAAAAATAAAGGTATTGTCTAACACTTTAATCATCATTTTTACCTATTATTTGATTGCTTAACTATAAGTCCCCTTTAATACTTTAATATTATTTTTAGTCTAGATATTTCCCTCTTAACAAAACTAAACCCACTCAAGTAAATAAAATAAAATAAACTAAAGTTTATTTTAGTTTTTGTAATACACTCATACAAAAAAAACACCTAAATTTTAAATGAGTATAATATATTACATACTAATTAACCCTATATGTATAATATATCTACAATTATTTAACACTTTATTAATCTATACATTCCAATTTGTTTTCAAATAAATATCTTATATCAACAATTAAATTGGATTTCTAAGCTTTTCCACTAATTACTATAATACTTATCCCCAAATTAGGAACATTCTATAAAAAGAACAAATAAATAATAAAATTATTAAAATTTAACTAAGAATTATGTGCTAAAAAAAACACAATTAGAAACTTTATGTAAACTAAGAGGCCCACAAATCTCACCAACTATTTGAATCTTAGGAACTAAAGTGGATAGTTACCTTATTAACTTTTAAAAGAGATAGATAAACATAGAGTAAGCGATTAATTCCATTCATTAGATTAAATCCTTTTGAGCCTTTATATTTTAGGGTTCCTTCTAAACCTAATATTCTTATGAGATAGCAAAAATTGACTTTCTTTTCAACTTTTTTCGTTTTGGTGGAAAGGAAGATGGAGAGGGCATATCACGTTCTAGGTTTTCATCCATGGATGTCCACTGAGTTTTACTATAGTGGTATAAAAAAATATTGAATGTTTCATTTGTCTTTGTAAGAGATCTCTTTTATAGAGGTACATGTTTTGGTTTATTTGTTGGATATGGTTGTTTTCATACAAATATATGTTATTATTAAAACCCTTGTTTGTTGTCTGCAACATGCAATAATTTCATTGCAAAATTTAAATGTTTATTTATTTATTTTAAAACCTTGTTTAATATATTTTTATATAATTTAAAAAATATATATAGAGAGAGGGACCTCGACCCAAATCTCATATGGGGTCGCAAGTATGACTGCATCTCATGTGGGTTTGCAGCTTTGGTTGCCCTTGTTTTTTTTAATTTTAATTTCTTTTATATTTTTCTTTTAATTTTTTTTTAAATGTAAAAGTTATAATAACTATTGAAACAAAGCTTATAGCTGAAGTGACGGGCATGCCCATGGAAGGGATAAAATTTTACAGAGAGAGAAAAATCTTTGATGTTGTTGTGAAGAAATTCCCCAAGAAAGATAAGGAGTGTGAGCGCCTGGTGAAAGCGAACAAGACCCATTTTGAGCCACATCAGATTAAGGCCATTCAGAGGGGGCTCTTGAGGGTGATTATGGAGTTTTTCACTTTGGATGGTAGGTTCACCAAAATCTATGGGTATTATTTTGTGCTCCTTAACCATTTTCGCCACAATGAGATAATTTATTTTCTGTTTTATCTGGTGTCTTCGTTTAATGCTAGTATTACCAATTTTAAGGAGAATCCCCATGTTAATCCGGTTTTGTACCAAGGCTTGATTTCTCTTATCTACAAGCATTTGAAGGTTAGGGCTTCTGAAAACCCTAGTAAGCCCTCTCCCATTAATGCTGAAGAGATTGATGAAAGTGAGGATATAGAGTCGAAGGGTTGGGATACTGATAGCAATGATGGGGATTTCCTTCCCCACACCAACAAAAAGGCTAAAATTGGGCTTAAGTTGGTTGCTTCAGGTGTTAGTAAGGGGTCCCTTGATGTTGGTGGAGAGGGTTTGAGTAAACGACCTAAGGGGAAAGCTCGAAAGACCACTTTGAAGGTTTTAGATAACTTTGATGATCAGGACTCCCTGGATCAAACTTAGAATGTTGAGGTGTCTTCTTCTTCCCATGGCTCGAAACATAATTCCCAGGAGTCGGTGGACTTTACTTCACAGGACTTTCATCCTAAACAAGAGATCTCATTTGATGAGCTGAACATTGCCAAGAATAACTCTCTGGAGGTTTTCCGTCTTTTCAGGTGGGTGTTTTATGAGATTAAGAACATTAATCTCAAGTAGCGGTCTTTATCCTCCAAGATGGAAGTTATGCAGGCCAATGTGAGTGCTGGGGACAAGTCGCATGTTGCTGCTACTGTTCATCCTGTTAGTACTAACAAGGAGGTGGTTGAGGGGGTTGCGACAGGTGCTCTATGGACTGAAAGTGAAAAGCAAGTTATGACTGACTGTATGGCTAAAAATATGGAAGCCACCCCAAAAGTGAAGGAGATATGTGATAAGAAATTTGTGGATGTTGAGGCTAGAATTTCCAAATGAGAGGCTACCCTCCGGGGTATTATGGAGTGCAATCATAATATTGTTAAGGTCATTGCTGAAACTATGTCTACAATGGTTAGTAAGTTAGAGAAATCTCATATGGAAAGGATTGATGTGGATGTGGTTGTTAGTGCTAAGGAGTAGGGTCCTCCAGGTAAACGTACTCGTGCTAGCCTAAAAAAGAGAGTTATTGAAGTGCCCTAGGACATTCTGGAATTGAATAATGCCACCAAGAAGATGCATTAGCTGAGTGCTGATGTTGCTAAGAATCTTAAAAAAATGGGTTGATTCTTTGTCCCTGTTGTTATGTCAGTGTTGGTTGTTTGTTGTCTTGGTGGGTTGGGTGGACTTTTTTGTTTGTATCTGTTGTCTCTCAGCCCTGTGGGGTTTTGTCTGATGTTTTTATTCCATTTGGGCTTTAATTGAATTATCTATTGTAATCCCATTGTAAAGGGTTTCGTGTCCCTTCAAAACCTGTTTTTTCTGTAATAAAAAACTATTGAAACAACAATCAAGAGGTACAAAAACAAGGAAAATTTTCCTTTCCATATATTGAATCACTTATAGTATAAGTTCTCATCATCAACAAAATAATATATGGAACCCAAATGCTTCAACTATGTAAATTTTGAGTTTAAAATGGATACATCCATTCCCAAGTTAAGTTTAAAGAGAAACTAATATATTTTATTCTTCCTTTACTAAATTTCAGAGGAAACTTATTCTATTAAATAAGAGAAAAAATAGCATTACATGCATTTCATTACTTAGAACAAATAAATACACAAAAAACCATCTAATTTCACTATAGAAAGGCGGTCTTCAAATTCATCACATGCAACTCACATTTGCTAATAACACAAAATCACATAATAAAACAACGAGTATTGTTAATAAGATAAAATCATATAATAAACCCAATGATTTTTCAAATCCTTAAATCTCAAGGACTCACAAAATTTAAACACCTCCTCAATAAAACAAGAATCTCATTCCCACAATTTAAAATTCACATTCATAGCATATAATAAAACTCACAAGAAACTTTCCCAAAATTTAAAAGATAATGCCAAAAGGATAGGAACTAACCTCTCTACATAAACCTCTCTTCACTTGATGAATAAATCTTGACTTCTTTATCTCCTCCCCTCTCCTTTCCATAGATCTCCCTTCAAGTCCCTTCCCATTACTTCTGGATAAGAACCATTTTCAAGTAAGATGAAAATCCCAAAATAAGAGCCAAGAACCCCTTCCAAAACTATTCTTTGAGAATAAATAGAAAACAAGTCTTTTGGTGTGCAGGTGACATTTGTCACCTTCACATTCCATCCTTATCCCCTTTTTGGCGAGTCATGTATGTTGGGAGATTCTTTCTCCCAACAAGCTTTCATGTTTTCACCCAAGTGGGTGAGTCATGGGAGGTTAACTAACATCAACCAAACTTAAACAAATTTGGACAAATGGAATGAAATGATGACACCTTGCCCCATTCCTCATCCTAAACTTTAAATTTCATTACCAACATTAAATGCCCCCCCAAAATTCTTAAAACTCATTTATAAAATAAAATATCTAGATTCCATAATGCTCCTAACCCATAGGTACCAGAGAGTTTTTTAGTGGCGAATCTTTGCCAATTGGCGAATTCCGCATGAATAGTCTTGGGCACCATCGTGGTCAAATCGCCCATAATTTCGGGGTTAATGACATACTGTAGAAACTGGCTTCGCCATTGACCACACACCATCAACGTGCATGCCCGTAATATTCGCCTGGAATCACTCGGATGTGGGTATTAGATCACCTCCACTATTCACCAACAATATTTAAACGACCACATATGCAGGACCTAATTCACCAATGGTAAATTAAATGTTCATTGCATGCGTCGGCTAAATTCGCCAATATCAAATAAAATATTATGAGCATTCGAGGACCCATTTCGCCCCGCTTAAATTAAATGTTCATTGCATGCCTGCACAATTCGCCAAAAATGCAATTAAATTAAATGTTTATTGGCAATTGCGACACTTGGGCCCCGTGCAATTTGCCATAAATGCAATCATGGATTGCTATAAATACACTAATTCTTACACTCTTTCTTACAATTTGTTCGTGTCTGATTAGTAAATTGGGAGCTCTCGGATTCTCGAGTCTCGATTCGCATTCCACAAATTGAGTTGGAAAGTCGAAGTTCATTGTAGGGCGGAGGGCTAGAGTTACAATCCTGCAACACAAACCCAGGCATTCATTCCTGATTCCTGATTCAGAGAATTGAGAAGGCATAAAGGTGAGTAATCATTTCTTCATACTTGATAGTATTAGTTTTAACTTTTAATTCGTAGTGAGAGGTCAAGACTCAAGATGTCACAGTCAGACATGGGTGAGACTCCTCAGGGTGGTGAAGGGATTGGAATGTCAGACAAGGGTAAGACTCCTCAGAGCAGTGAAACTAAAGGGATTAGGAGGCCATCAAAATGCCCAAAACATAAACTTAAAGATGGTACCATAAAGTCTTTTTTTGGAATTGGCAAAGTTTCTGGTCCATCAACCTCTGCAGTTGCAGAACCCATTCACAGTAGCTCACCACCACAAGGTGGGATTGTCATTGAGTTAAATGCATCAAATGAGGATGACAATACTAACACGACAAAAGATGTTCTAAGGGATACACACAATGAGATACCATTAGTGAATGCAAATGCTAGTACTGAAGATGATGTTGGTAGGAAGAAAAGAAAAAGGAAAGTAAAATTGGGGCGAGAGTGGGAGATGACAAGGAGTTTTAAGATTGATTGGGTAGCAAAGTACCCATTCATTGAATCGGTCCCAAACAATGATGAACAACCAACAGAATGCAGGTGTAAGATTTGTAGTTGGAAAACTAAAAGAGAGAAGAAGATGCAGCTAAAGCTTGACACTATAGAAAAGCATATTGGTAAGGTTTATGAAAAACAAATCATAGACGGAAAGGAATTACGAGTAGTAAGATGGAAATCAAAGGAAGAATGTCTTCATGTTAAGTATGCCGCAGAATATGAAGAGCATAACCACAAAACAACACTGATTCGTAATAGTGGATTTGGAAATACAATCAAGGTTGGGCTTGAACATGTAGCGAAAGATGCAAACCTAGCAAAGACTGTTTAGATGAGTATTGTTTTTCATATTATGTTGAGAGGGCGTCCTATGAAAGATTTCCCATAATTTAGTAATTTATTATTATTTTTGAATGTTCCTCACTATCCTATGTCACATTGGTCAATAAACACTGGATGGGAAATGGCAAACTGTCTCGTTGAGGTGGAAAAGGGAAATTTACAAGAGAGTGTAAAAGAGTCAAGTTTCATTTCATTATCCATAGATGAAGTTACTGCGGTAGATAACACTGCTTGGGTTTGTATGCATGTGTATACCGTAAAAGAACCCGTCTGTCGAGCTCATCTAATCTGTGTTCATAAAATGAGGGGCAATTCAACAACAGAAAATTTATATTTGGAAGTTAAGAAAGCTTTGAATGAAATTGCTGGTATGGATGACTTGACAATTGCCAAGAAGTTGGTGTGTATTGGAGCTGATGGAGCTGCAGTAATGCAAGGTCAAAGGACCGGTCTTTGCGCAAGATTACAAACTAGTATTGCACCATACATGGTTGGCATTCACTGCATGGCCCATCGAATGAATTCAACATATAAAATTGTAAGCAATTTCCCTACAGTGTCAAAAGTTGAAGATCTGGTCCACGAGCTCCACTCATACTTCTGCCGAAGTCCTAAACGTTTTGCATAATTTTAGATTTTTGCTGAGGGAGTAACATGAGGAAACAAGCTTCTCAGGGATGTTGAGACCAGATGGATCTCCTTGCATGGACTAGCGGAACGAGTTCTAACAGAATATCAATCCTTGATCGGACTAATGTATGAGCAACGCCTCACAGTAGACAAAGCTCCTGATCTCTTAAATAAGTTAAGTGATATAGAGACTCTGTTAACTTTAGCTAGTCTTCTCCCCATGCTGGATTCAATGAACAAACTTGTTAAGAAAGCCCAAGACAGAACTATGTATATCAATGAGTATAGCACTCTACGTAAAATGACATGCTTGAGCCTGGATGGTCTATATTCAGATCTAACAGGTCTATATTCATTTTTTTACATTTCAATACAAAAAATGAGTTATGTGTCTTTGTAAAAGGATTTCAGATACCAATAAACCAATCTAAGACGGGCAAGCGAGGCAGAGCACTACCAGTTAAAAAGGAAGATTTTGACAGGATTGTTAAATATGTTAGTGATAATTTGAAGTCTATTGCATATGAACTTTCAACTGAGATTCGTGAAAGATTCCCTCGAGAAGAAATACTTGAAGCCATGGGTTGTGTGTATCCTCAATTTTGGCATTCAATTGGACATAATCCAAATGATGCAAAGATGTATCATAAAAAACTAGAGGAATTGATATTGACATTTTCAAAAGATGCATATTGCAATGGACAACCAATAGAAGGAATTTTAAATTCAGATCATCTTGGAAAACAATGTAAACAATTTGCATTGGTTATGAAACAACAATTGGTTAGCTTGGAGAATCCATTTGAACCTGGATCAATCACAAGGCTTTGGAAAAGGATAGATCAAAGTGAAGCATTGCGTATTGCAATACCAGAATATTTGAAACTTGCTGATTTATGTCAAACAATGATATTGGGTTCGGTGGAAGATGAGAGAGTTTTCAGTGCATTAGGGCTTTTGAAATCAAAGATCAGAAATAAATTAGACAAGAGTTTGGAAACTTGCTTGAGGTTGTTTGTAACCCAGTATAATGTTAGAGATTTTCCATATGATAGGGCACTAGCAATCTGGAATTCCATGCGTGATAGATGAGGGGTGTGCAACACTTTAAAAGTTGGTGGTGCTACTACTAGTGCTAGTGCTGAGACAAATGAATATGATGGATCGCAAACTCAAAGTCAGTATGAAGACGAAGACATTTTTGAATACCCGACTCAGAATGAAGATGAACCTGTTAGTACTAGTCAGTTTCTGGATCTTGAGTCCATTTGGGATATAGAAGCCTCAGACAGTCAGACTAAATCACTGAAGTGAATTAGCAGTCAGTTTATAGGTATTTATAATTATACTACAATTCTTGAATCATATTACAATTTCAATTTGCAAAATTGCAATACTATAGTTGTCATTGATGATTTTTGATATTGTATTCCTTGAATTTGTCAATCAGAAGTAGAACGGATACTTATTTCATATTTTTAATTGTGAATTTGAATTATTACTAAACAATTGAATTATTAGTAAATTGGTATTTGGTTCCACATTATGTAACATGTTGAACATGAAATGCAACAAATTTGTGTCACAAGATCCATAAAATTATTCATATTGCATAACTGTTACTGCTAGAACCTTTCTATTGTTCTACATTAAATGCTTAAAATGATGTTCATGGCGATTAGGGTTTTTTGTTTGTTTTTTGTCTTAGTTGGCTAGTAAACCGAAGTTGTCGTGCGTTGAAAATCTGAGTTGTCCTCTATTTATTTGTCCATGTCAACGTCAAGTGTGGTCAAATGGTTGGTCAGACATGTTTAATGGTTATCGCTAGCTCGCAGGTCCTTTATCATCAAGTCAGTTTAAGTCGTGAGCTTGCGAGTATTGGGAGATTTTAGTTGTCTCTAGCTCGCAAGATGTTTTGCACTTGACCATTTTATGTTGTGAGGTTGCGACTGGGTGTGATTTTATGTTGTCGCACGGTCGTGAGGTGTTCATGGTTAAGTCATTTTAATCTGCGATCATGCGATGTAGTTGGTATCGCAGTTTAGTTGGTTTTGTCGCTTGCTCATAGGTTTTGAAGTTGTTTAGCATTTTAAGTTGCGATTTGGCGACAGGTAAGTTTTGGTTTGATTTTTTGGTCATCGCAAGCTCGTGGGTTTGTAAGTCTTAAGTCAAAAAGTGTTGCGAGCATGCGATGGTGGTTAAGTGCCTTGTTATCGCGAGATCGCAAGGGTTTAAGTCAAGTTAAGTTTCGAGTTGCGAGCTTGCGCTGAAATAAGTTATTTTGTTAGATCAACGGTTGTCGCTCACTTGCGAGATTCTATGAGGATTCGTAAAAGGGGTTGCGAGCTTGCGATTAAGAGGATTTGGTAGCATTGTCGCTAACTCACTAGTTCCTTTCTTGATTGTTATAACCGGTTGAGAGTATGCGATTAAAGACGGGGATTGACACGTGGAATTGTTTGTTGGGTTCTGTAAAAGTTTTGACATGATCGAGCCGAGATTTTGACATTTGTGCAATTGCATTAATGCATTCTATCAGTTTAATTGAATTAATGCCACACTAGTTAGTTCATGCAAGTGTGGCAGTTAATGAGACTTGGTCACTTGAGAGAAGTGACGACGCCCAAATACCATTTAATGTTGCGAGGTTGCGACTGGGTGTGATTTTATGTTATCGCAAGGTCGCAAGGTGTTCGCGGTTAAGTCATTTTAATTTGCGATCATGCGATGCGGTTAAGTCGCTTGCTCGCAGGTTTTGAAGTTGTTTAGCATTTTAAGTTGCGATCTGGCGACAGGTAAGTTTTGGTCTGATTTTGTGGTCATCGCATGCTTGTGGGTTTGTAAGTCTTAAGTCAAAAAGTGTTGCGAGCATGCGAAGGTGGTTAAGTGTCTTGTTGTCGCGGGATCGCAAGGGTTTAAGTCAAGTTAAGTTTCTAGTTGCGAGCTTACGATGAAATAAGTTGTTTTGTTAGATCAATGGCTATCGCTCACTCGTGAGATTCTTTGAGGATTCGTAAAAGGGGTTGCGAGCTTGCGATTAAGAGGATTTGGTAGCATTGTCGCTAACTCGCTAACACGTGGACTTGTTTGCCAGGTTCTATAAAAGTTTTGAATGCCAATCGCCAATCAAATAGAAGGGCATGAATTCAAATTTCACTTAAGTACTTCATTTTGAGGTTTGAATTAATGTCATTATGCCACAGTAGCTACTAGCTAGTTCATGCAAGTGTGGCAATTAATAAGACTTGAGACTTGAGAGAAGTGACAACGCCCAAAATTCAAATAGTAAATACCATAAATTGCATGATCGGGCCGAGGTTTTGTATAATTGCATTAATGCATTCTATCTTCGAGGTAATCCAGTGAATTGAGCTCTGCAACAACGTTGGAGAATTCGGAGTGTTGGGTGTGAGAAAATTTCAGAAAATTGGTTTTTTCTCCTGCAACTAAAATGAGCCAGGCGATGAGTGGTACTAGAGGTTCCAAGCCCAAGCCCAAGGCCACGACAAGTGGAGCAGGAGGACCTGGAGGTTCCAAGGCCAGTGCCACTGAGGAAATGATGGTTAAGAAATACAAAGATGAATTTGTAGATTTGATGCCAGGGACTTCCGTTGCTTTGAATATAAATCATTTGGCATGGAGAGATTTATGGAGCCAATGCAGAAACCCTACCACGCTTAATATGACTGGCTCTGCTCTGTTTCATTATTTCTAGAAAAATAGGGTTAAGGGTGTCCCGATGTCAAACCTTTGGGATTTAAATATGGCAAAGTTAATTGTGCCAGATGTGTATGTTGATGTGGATTTGACCAAAGAGTTGGGAAAATGCTATTGCCTAGTATCTAGGGTAATCAGAAGAAAGAACCAGTCTGCCCTAGTTTCAATTAACAGAGCTAGCTTTGTTGAAGCTTTCTAGATTACTGGTGCTGCATGTATAGATATAGATTTGGAGCGGATTGCAGAGGATTATGACAAATACAAAGGTGTTATCAAGAAGCATGCAATGCCCAGATACATGCCTAGGGTGAATAAGAAGCCGGTTATAATTCTAGAGAGTATCGAACCACCACTTGACATCACACCTTTCCACCATTATATGCATTGTACAATCTATGGATTATGCAGAGAGTTGGGTTTTGATGGAGATTCAATAGTGTCAGCTAAATTACTGATGATGGCTATGGACATTCAACACCCAGATGTTAACAAAGATTATGATTATGTGGGCTATGTGGTTGAACACATTCATAATGCTCTAGTTGAAATTCAGAGTGGTGCACCCAACCCTACATTCAAGCATTATTCATTGCTGATGCATTTAATCTTGTTCTATAATGTTGAGTTCGTGGATAAAGAATTGGAGCTTTTGAAAGAAGAATTCAGTGTCTTAATGCCAATACAAAGATGGACCCAGGTTTGGGACAGTAGTTCTCCCCATTCTTCTTTCCTTTTCTTTGAAAATTGGATTGTTTCGCCAATTATGAAAATGCTAGGAATAAATAGGGAATGATTGTCAATTAATGTTAGGAGAGTTTTGAGACCTTACCAGTATGTTCCAAACTGGCCTATTTCACATAACTGGGGGGACTTTTATTTTTTTGATAACTTTACTGTGATGAGATTCTATGGGTGTCCTCAGCCTCCCCATATTTTACCAAAATTTATTCCAATTAGGATTGCTTTTATGGAGTTTATCTGGCAATTGACCCTAGTTGAAAAAGAATACCTTGATAAACACAGGAAGGGTTCTTTTCTTCCTAGGCTTTGGGTTACATTTGATTTTACCATTGGTAGGAGTTCCTTTGATGAAGTAAACAATTTCCTTAAACAATATAGGTTGGTTAATGTTGTGTCTAGATTATGTGATCCAGAACAATTTATTAAAGTTGCAATGCCAAAAATGACACCTTGGGACACAATAAAGGACCATGAACCATTGGATGATGAAGATGTGGTTAGAAATTTGCTGAGAAAAGATGAAGTACAAGAAAGGAGAAGAAAAAGGAAAAATTTGATGAGAGTTGAAGCAGAATTATTGGCTGCTGACCCTAGTTTCTTAGGTTTTTGCCCTGATAGCTCGTACCTGGAGAGGATTAACAAAATGTTGAGTTTATATGAAACTTTGATGGAACAAATGCCTCAAATTCCAGAAGTGACTACTTAGCAGAAAGACCCCCAAGATGGACATTCTTCACATGGCAAGAGGCCACTTAGTGTGTCTGCTGATGATGTAGAGAGTGGGGATGAAGTTCAATCTACTTGAGTGCCAGCTGCAAAGAAATAAAAAACCACTAAGGTCGGTACAATTGTGAGGAGAGACCCTACTAGAGCAATTGTTACAGAACAAGGACACATCTCAGAGAAGCATGACAGAATGAAGAACAAGGAGAAACAAACGAAGCCCTTGCTCAAGGCTTTGATGAGCATTTGATTTTGTCAAATGAGTTCATGAAAGATGATGACTTTATTAAGTCAAATGAATTTAAAAGTTTTTTGACAAGGTTGAAACAAAATCAATCAAAACAAAATCTGATCATAGAGGAAGCAAATGAAGAAAAGAAAGAGGAGATCATCAAGGCACTGCAGGAATATGATCCTGACAGGGAGGAAATATCTATGGAACGGGAAAGACAATTGATAAAGAGTACTGGTATGATTATGATGCCTGACTGGGATGTCCAGTCTATTTTTATTATTGATCAGATTAGGAAGCAAGAGGACCCAATGTTTAGAACTGAATTTGAAATTGGAGATTTAATAAGAGGATCAGGATTTAATCCTAAGTCAAAGACACTTTCTGCTTGGTCTTTGGCCCCTTCCACTCAAAAGCCCCACCTTCTAAATATCCAAGTAGAAAAGAAAGTTGATAGTATGATCTGGAACTTGTAGAACACAAATGACACAGAGATTGCCTCATTTTTTACTCAAGTTTCTTTCATGAATTTATCAAAGACAGAGGATTTGTCAAGAAGATACACAGAAACATATACCCAATTGATTGCATTGTCTAAAAAATATGAAGAGACACTGATGAAGAAGGGCGCTCTGGAGGAAGAGTTAGTGGAGTTGAAAGAAAAAATTGCAAATGAGCCCCCTCCAATACAGATTACAGAACAAGTACAAGAAATACCAGCTGATGTGACAGCAAAAATGGAGGAATACATAGGGAAAATTGAAAAGCTTGAAAGGAACAAAATGTCAAGGCTATCTTTGTTGTGTCAGGAATTCTGAAACACAAGATTAGTGTATTGAAAGACAAATTGGTGGTTGTGCATGATATGCACATTTCTTTGAAAGAGGCAAGCAAAACATCCTCTGAGGCTGTCGCTTTTCTTGGACCTTTGTTCAATGTTTGGTCAGGAAGAAGCAGATTAATGGATAAGCTAGATACTGCAATGATGTATGGTGATGAGTTCCCTCCCAAGATCAATGACACTAAAGACATGGTGGAGGTAATGAATGCAGCTTATGCATTTTTCACAGTGAAGGATGTGCTTATAAATGAAAAATTGCAGACATTTGGGGAAGGTTATAATAAATTGGTGCCTTCAATTTATGGTAGTAATAGAGATTTGAAATCAGTTTCTGATTGGACCAATGAATTTGATTTGATTCTGGAGCAAGAAGAAATAATCAAGCATGTAAATGAACAGGTTGATGTTGATTTCCTTAATGATCTGATTGATTCACTGTTCAAGGTTGAGGTTGACCATGCAAAGTTTATTGTTGAGTCCAGGGCAGTTACAGATGCCAGATGGACAGATTCAGTTGCAAAGTTGGAAGAGGTAAAGGCATTCAGTTGGCCAACAGACAAAGAGGTGGACAGGTGGCAAGCCATGCTAAAGCCAAAGAAGAAATCCCAAGTTGAGGTTGCTACCCAAGATTCCTCACAGTAATCCTAAGCTTGTTGAATCCTTAGGTTGAGGTTGCCACTTTTATTGATCAATGATGTTGAACTTGAAAACTCTTATATTAATATAGTTATAATAGCTCAACTGTTCAAGAATTTGATAAGTGCATAGTTGAATCACATTGTGAATTTACTTTCTGATATCATTATGAGTATAATATCAATATCATTTGCAGTTTGAGCAATGCGATCTTCACATAATTGTCTTTGTGTTGAATTTATGTTTTCACTGTGAATTGAATGGTCAAGGGTTTTTCAGTTTACATATGAAGCTGGGTTGTGTAACTATATGTAATGGCATTATTCATAATTTCATTCCTATTTATCTGCAAATGAATCTTATTGAAGTTTATTATTACGTTGTCTTGAATTGTAAGTGACTTTATGCCCTAGGATAAGGCACTGGTTTGTTGTCTTGATGTTTTACTAATTATGTTGTATAATTGTATTCCTATCTAATAATCTATTGTGGTGTTTAATACTTTCATTCTTAATACTCTTATGATTTTATATGCTATTGATGTTTATGTAATATATATGGAGGTGTTCTATGACTATCTATAATCCACCCACCAATTACAATGAGGTGAATCCTTAATTATTTAATATGATTCCAGACTAACAGAAATTTTGCATTCCTGGGCATAATAGGATTAGGAAGCATTAAATGAAAAATTACATACACCATAACAATGCAATAAATAAAAAAAGTTAAATCTCATGATTCTGATCATTTGAAAGAGATAGAATTACACACAAAATAAATTTTTATATAACTCCTTCAAGAACCTGCACAGACAAAGCTTGACACTAAATGCTTTTCATTTTCTCTATAAATGACTATACAGTATACAACTTGCTCCCTTCACCTAGAGTCTAGAATCACTACTGGAACCAGAAAAGAAACCCCAATGACTTTACAACTTGCAAAACTGCTTGAGCCATGCCATTATCACCCTGATGCCTTCATTTCGGATGGAATGTGAGATGTTATGTTCTATCCAAGTCCAACAGATCGTTTCCAAATAGAGGAGGAAGCCTTCATGCCTAGGAACAGAGAAAATGGAAAGAGGAACTTGAACCTTCATGCCCACGATCAGGGAAAGTGGAAATAGGAGCTTTAGGGTAAATGTAATCTGTTCGGGGGGGGGGGGGGGGGGTTGCAGCTTCCATGTCATCACAAAGATGATTGGGTGCCACTCCCCACCCAAACAAATCCTTCTTTCATTCCTCTGCGGGCTCCTTCTTCAAACCCCTTGTCATCCTATGGCAGAGTAGAAGCAGAGGATGTGCCATGCTTGGCCCTTCTTGACAAAAAAGGCTTTCACACCCCCTCTAGCAATCCTTCTCACTTTCACAACCCCTCTGACAATAAAAAAACTCACACAAAAGAAAACAAAAAAATACCCATCTGGTATCACAGAGCACACAACAAGTACAACTCCATGCATGATCCTGCTCAAACATCATCTTCCTTTCTGAGGAAAAAAACCACTCTCAGAAAATGAAAAAGGTTTATTTTCTCTTCTACCAATTAAGTCACCACTCCATTGTATTTATAACATTTTCACACTTATAGAAGACGCTCCAACCTCCAACCCCACCCACCAGAATCCCAGACGCAGAACTAGGCAGACCACTACTGGGAAGGACACCAAAATGAAAGAGAGCCAACTGAGACAGGAAAACAACGACCTAAGGGAAGCAGCCAAGGCAATGATGCTCTTGGTTCAGAATGCTGAGGAAACTATTAAGAGTTTTTAATTAACTTGTAATGTTGGGCTTGGGGCCAATTTCTTGCTGGCCTCTTGCTGTCCCTTTCTTTGCTGTTGGTTTTTTTGCTGGTCCTTTGCAGCTGTCTTGTTTTGTTTCCTTCTTGGCTAGCTTTCGAATGTAATTGGGTTTCAGGTCCCTTAAAACCTGTTTTTACTTAATCAAAAACATTTTCATACTTCATTTGGTGATTCTCATTCTGTATTCACGTGAAAAATTATCATTTTGGTGGTTTTCAACATGACTGTAGACTCTAGATTCCTAGAAGTCATCATCATGCCTATCAAATCCACTGCATCCTGCTAAGGCTCATCTATTGTGAACGATTTTGTTCTAATTTTATTCCTCCTTGATTGGACAAATTCTGCTTCAAAATCCCTGACAACAAGCAACCCGAGCTCTTATTTCTCAAAGAAATCCATGATCTCCCATCTCTAACTCAGAAGCTATCAAATCCTTTTATGCCTCTGAAACTGTCGTCCTCGCTTGTCTAATCAACCTCGACTCAAGAGAAACCTTCAAACTAGTCCCTCAGGAACAAGTCAACATCCAAGCCTTACAAATTTTAGGTTGCGAGCTAGCGACCAGATAGTTTGTGGTTAATTTTTATGGTTATCGCCATCTCGCGAGGTAAAATGTCTGAAGACAGGATCAAGCTGTGAGGGATCAAGCTGTGAGTTGGCGACAAGTTGGTTTGGGTTTACATCGCGAGGTCTCTAGCTTTTTGGGTGTTAGCATTTTATGTTACCGAGCTGGAGATTGTTAGTGAAATTGCTTTGGTCGCGAGGTCTCGAGTTGGTTTGAGATAAACAGTTTTATGTTGGCGAGTACACGACAAGGGTTAAAGTAACCACTATCTCCAAGTTGCGGCGGTGATAAGAACTTGACATTTGTGGTCGAGAATTAGTGAGTGCCAGTTCTGTTTCCCTCAGTCGCTAGATCTCGAGGTTAAGAAGGCTTAGCATTTTCAGTTTGCGAGTTGGAGATAGAGAGAGTCGTAAGGGCTTGTCGCTAGGTCACAATATTTTCTAATGGGCAGCCTTCTAGGCAGAGAGTTGACGATTGTGTGCCACGTGTTTTAATTACTTAAAGTTAATATCTTAAAATCGCCAATATTTTTTTTTTATGGTTTGAAAATAGCTTGAAATCGCCAATATTTTATTTTTATGGTTTGAAAATAGCTTGAAATCGCCAATATTTTATTTTTTATGGTTTGAAAATAGCATGAAATTGCCAATATTTTATTTTTATGGTTTGAAAATAGGTTGAAATCGCCAATGCAAATATTTTTCTGGTTTTAAAAACATTACCATTCGCCCATGCAATTATTTTTTGGGTTTTAAAAACAGTTTAATTCACCAGGATTTTTCACAAACTTTGAGCGATCACGGCTAATTCGCCAATGGAGATTATTATTTTTCTCCATAAAACGCAAAAATTCGCCAGTAAAATTAAAATTTTCCTCGGAATTATACAACTTTTGCTAGGTTTTTACACCTTGTCCAAGGGGGTGGTTTCTTAAATTTTTCCCTGATAGGTACATACCTACGGTATTTGAAACCTAAAAAATAACACAAAAATAGTCACTTAGATCACCTTTTAACCCAACTTAAAATGTGAACTCAATACTTGCAAGGGTTATAAGTACCCTATCCAACTAGACAAACATCAAAATAATATAAACCTTGCACACTTTCCAAAAGACAACAAACTAATGAAACTCAAAACTTAGACTCTATCCAAAATAATAAAATACAATTCATCACTTCAATAGATGAAGTAATAAGTGGGGTCTTAATGATTCTCCCTTTCTCCCATTGGCACTACAATGGTTACAACATTTTTGCATCAAAATTATTTAAATAGTTAGTACATCATAGTAATTCATTTATCTACTAACTTTTTCATGGTTAGTCCATCACTAGTCCATCACAAGCACTCAATCATTATAGAAATACCATTACACAATTGAATTTAACTACTACTTGGTGTTTATCTAATTTATCTTCAATCATCTCTTCGTTATTGAAATTAATAATTAATCATATATAACTTACCACTTTTCCTTCGCTCAAATTCACCCTTTAACTTGGTTGGTGCTTAGGGTCAAATTGCAAACCCATTTGAAATTTTAAAGCTTTTCCCCAAGCTCTTACTCCACTCCATTGTTTCCTCATCACAATCAAGTCAATGCATTAGCAGAATTCATTAATCAATATTAAATCAAACATCTCTTTGTATTCACTTACTTTACTTGTTTTACAAGGTCATTTGCTATTAAATCTCAATCGCTAAATATTACATCCAATCCTTAAACCAACTTAAATTCAAAATCATATAATAAAACACCTATCAATATTTAAGAACCCATCCCATAAGTTTAACACTACGCCGACTCTCAAGATAATAATCTAATATTTAATCATTTATACAATGCTCATACCCTTTTCTTATAATCATCCTCAAATTTTTGCTTAAGGAGAAAAGGTAGAGATAATTAGATATCATATGATTAATTCAGAAAATCCATAACACACCACACTTAAAGAAAGGTTATGTATTTTAATATTAAATTGGTCCATCAAAGAGCCATTATAATTATACATAGGGGGCAGGCTTGACACTATCCATCTTTATCTCTCTATATCATCATCTATCTATATCTCTCCCTCTCTCCCTCCTCATCTCTCTATATCTTGATCTATCTCTCTCTCCCCATCTCTCCCTCTCCCATTCCCTCTCCATTTAACTATGTATATCTCCATCTCCACCTCTTTTTCCCTTTCTCTTCCCATAAATCTCTATCTAACCTCTTTCTACATCCATATATTTTTCTCTCCTCCTCTATATCTCTACCTCTCTACATCTCTATTTGTCTATCTATACTTCTCCTTATTGCTTTGTATCTCTTTTTGTCTCTCTATCTCTCCATCTCTCCATCTCTCTATCTCACCATCTATTTATCTCTCTCTAACTCTCTTAGCCCCCCCCCCCTTCTCTCTCTATACCTCTATAGCTATATTTATTTGCCTCTTTATCTCTATTTCTCAATTTTTCTTCTTCCATTTGTTCCTATATCTCTATCTTTGAATCCATATGATCTCCCTCTCTCTCTATCTCTCTATATCACTTCCTATATCTATATTTTCCTCTCTCCCTCTCTCCCTCTCTATATATTTATCTCTTCCATCTCTATCTACCCATGTTTCCTCCCTCTCCTTCTCTTCATATATCTCTCCTTCTTCATCTCCACCTCCACTTCTATCTTCATCTATTTCTCTATTCTCCATCTCTATCTCCTTACCTCCTCTCTAGCTCTTCCACACTCTATCTCTCAGTCTCTCTCTTCCCTCCCCATTGAAAATATAACATGATAATACTTGTAATGGAGCCTTATTTTATTATTTCTGTAGTCACATAAATCTGTCCATTTAATTAAGTGAATATTTACTATTTATTTGATTTTTTTTTTTTTATAGGTACTATTTATTTGATTATTAAATCCACTAGCCAGCAATTAAATAAATATTTAATTAACTAATCCTTACACTCTTTTGCTATTAACTAAATAAATTATCCAATTTATTTAAATTAATTCATTAAACCACACCTCTAAACCAACTAAATGAATAAAATATATCTATTTAATTTAAACCACTTTCTTCTTCTTTTTTTTTTTAGTAGGCAATAGGTTGAAGCCACAACATTTTTTGAATTATTATTATGTTTGATTAGATTGACCCTAGACCTTCCCCATTTTTATGGAAGGCCAAGAGTCACAACTTAGAATTCATTTTAGATGTCCCTATTGGGAATTAAACTTGGGTCTCCACAGTGAGAACCTAGTGTTTTAACCAATTAAGCTCAACCCCTTGGACAAACCACTTTCTTCTTTTAAATAGATAATAAAACATTTATTTAAATCCCTAAACAAATCCCCCCACTTGCATTCTCCTACAAATGCAAGTTGCACCTATTTTGTTGAAATAAAGTAATTTATTTTAATTAAAATCCTATTTTTCCTCACCCACCAAACCTACTTGCTCACTAAACCCACTCTAGATTCTTGTAAACCATTCCTAATTAGCCTAATCCCATCCCCTAATTATTGTCACATTCCTAAGCACACTTCTCAAAGCCTCCAAAGTCTTTGATAAGCGTTAAATTGCTTTATGTCTCCCACATGCTAACACCTAAAGTCTTCCAAACCCTTAATGGTTCTTACACAACCATTTATGGCTCTTACATAACCATTAATGGTTAACTCAACTCACCCACATGGTTAGATACTTTACCTCTAACTCAACCCCCATTTAACCCATGTGTCTCCTCAAGCATTCATTTCTTTGACCATGGTTATTCCCACTAACTCTTGCACAAGAATTTATCCATTGGATAAAAACATTATTCATTGGATAAAGGCTTTATTCATTCAACCCAACTTAAACCTTAACTCCTAAGGTAACCCTCAAGTCATCTCAAACATTTAATGCTTCTTCCATCTCCTCTCAAGTCATCTCATGTTGACATTTGTCATCCTAGGATTGGGTTGAAAGCCGTCACATGGATCATAAACCCATCAATCATGACCCTTGTTGAGATTACTCAATCTCAACCATCCATTGGTCCATTTTCCCTATAAATAGAGCTCATTTCTTCATAATCCAGATCCAGAAATCTTGTATGCATCTAAGTTATAGTGAATATGAGAGAGCATTTTTAGATTAAAGTCATAAATCCACATTGTCTTTTGGTTAAAATTATTAATAGCTAATTAACTCATTTTATCTCATTCCTAGCTACACTTGCATTGCATAATTAATCATTTTCAATCTTGAATCTCCATAAGACATCCAAAATAGTGCAAAAAGCTACTGAGAGCTACACTCATTTGGAACTTGGAGAGGAGAGGAACAAGGGAGGAGAAGCTACAAGCATGTTGGAGGGCGTTTGGGGATGTTTCATTGCGTTCCCTCGTTTTGTTAATCTTTCCATTTTATGTTTGGTATCTCTCTTGATATGCTTGCTTAGGATAGTCTTTCATTTATGATTTTTGACACTAACACTAACGTTTGAATTGCTCCTTGTGTTTGTGTGTCTTCCTAACATCCTTTTTGCAGAGCATCATTTGGTGAACCCGACGTGAATCGAACACGCAACCTTCTGATTGAGTTTGATAAACTCCTAACTTCTCTTGTTTAAATTGACACACAGGTCGCACTTTAGCGCTTTTGAACTCACTTTAGTTTTAGTGCCTTTGAAAGTCAGTGTTTTAGCACTTTCGTTAGCTAAAGTAGTGCTATTGTACTTAGTTTAGCACATTCATGCTCTTTGTTTGACATGATTTTTATTATGTTCGACAGATTCTTTTAGCGCATTTGTCTTTCTTATAGCGCGGTTGTATTTATTTTAACGCAGTTGTCTGTGATTTGGCACTTTCGTATTAAATGGCATTTCTTTTTTTACACAGAGTAGTGCTATTGTAATAGAGAGTTGTAAAAAAAAATTGTAACCGAAAAAAATCAAAGTTTAGGCTTGTGGAAGCCCACCAAAACCTTCATTTCACTAACAAATCGGTTTTCTTGTGCAGGTTTTACTAACTTTTTTGTAGGGTTCAAAGAGTTAAGTTAGGAATCTAAATTTTCCTTTTCTTTGCTTTCTAATTTGTTTCAAAGTTGGGTTTGAAATGGATTCATTTTCCCTTTTGGATTAAAAATAAAACTCACTTTTACTTTGGGTCATAAAATCAATCATATTTTTTCAGTTTGGGCTTAAAAGGAACCTCATTTTGCAAATTAAAGAGAACTACAAAACTCCCATCAAACAAATTTGTTTCATTGCAAGTTAGGGACAATTTTCAATTGGTGTTTAAAATCAACAAACAAACTTTCATTTTCTTGCAAAAGGGCTAAAATTCACAATCAACACTTCATTTGTGCAAGTTTAAAAAGAACAAACAATTTGTCCCTTTGAGCTACAAATAGATTTACTTCAAGAAAAATGTGCTTCAAATTCAGTTGACCAGGATTTCAAGTTCCTAGATTACACAACATTTTGCCTTGGAAAGTTAAAAAGAACACCATTTTTGTTGGAGCAACATCTCCCAATAGCTTTTAGATCACATTGTTATAAATTGGTTAAAAAGAACAAGTGTTTTCAATGTTTGGCACACTTGTGCAAAGTTTGTCGAGTGGTCCTACTTCTAACACACACTATCCTCTCCCTTGGCTTTCGTGGTCCTAGGTGCAAGAGAAAAGTGTTAATAACACTCAAAATTTTATGTTTTTAAGAGACGCCTGCCAAGAGACACATCACTCTTGGGAACGACCTCGTGCGGTAAATCCTTCGAGCCGCTATAGAAATCAGGTGAGAGCGAAAGTTGTAGCCTTGGGTAAAGTTGTTCCTACAGTGTAAATTGTCGAAAGGACATATGAGCCCCACCACAAGTTGCAAGGCTCTTAAGTGAGTCACTACAGAATGAACTTATGTCCAAAAACATCGAACATTACTAGACACCTTTTCATATGGAAGCCTACCTGTTCTATTGATTGAGGATATTTGTGAGAAGTTCAGTGCAAGAGCATAGATGGTTTTATTCCCAAGATACTCACCATACATATTTCCTTGAGTAGAAACAAGGCTTTTGAAAGGTTACTTGTAACTTGATAAAAGTGGTGACTCCCCCATCATAGGGATCATCTATCTGTTATGCTCACGCAAGACTTAGTATATCACATCGTTACCTACTACGACAAGATTCATAAAGTATGTAGTACCAAAGTTGAAGAAATATCAAGATGTGGGCTGAAGTTATCGCAACTGGCCATTTGACCTTAGGGATAAAGTGTGTTTGAAGTGTCTTCATTTTGTGTCAGACCATTGATAATTTGAGCCGACTTTAGGCTTTTGGAAAAACATACAAAAACATTTGAAAATGGGTTAAAAAGTTCAAAGATTAGGTTGATTTAGACACACACCTATTTGTGCCTTTTTTAGGCAAAATTATTGTGTTTGTGTGCTTGCTCTATTTTCTTGTCAAAGAAATTCAAAAACCAATTCAAACCAAGTATTCATCCAACACAATTTTGCATCAAACATTTGACCAACAAAAAAACATCAAACAAAGTGCAAAGCAAGATATCAAATTATATGACCATCATACAAAACTTGAGAAAAAGGAATCTTCATCAACATATCAACTTGAAGAAAAGACCATTGAGTTTAAAGACTTTTATCAAAAGAAGGAAATTTTTCTATCTAAATAGACATTTTTTAATCTCACACAGAGCCTTCTTGCATCATATGCATCTATATCTTCAAGGAAAATCCAACAAGTTCGATAAAGAGCCTTTGAAAAATAGAGCTTTTACTCAGTATGGAGCTTTGAGTTATCACAAAAACAAAGGAGGTAAGATCAACCCTTCTTTCTTTCCTCAAATTTGGATTACCTACAACAAAGCTAGAGGGGAACCACCAACCCCTGAAAGAGAGGAAGAAGTAGAGACCCCATTTATCACAAAAAGTTTCTATTGAGGTATACATCCTACCCATTTCCACTTTCACATTCAACACATCACAAACCACCTAAATCTCAAAAACACAAAAAAGTCTTGTCCTTAGTTCTTTTTGATATTGCTCAAATCAAAACAACAAACATCACTTTTAGAGTGTCTCTCATCTAGGATCAATCATCCTAAGAGTCATTTCTACGTAGGTTAAAACTAGTTTATAAGTGCATCCTCTCATTACTAGGTAGCTTGGTTTGTAACACATCTCAAACCTTGCTATACCTTATCACATCAACATTATTGAAAACACAAGAACAATTCACCAAGAATTCTAGTTGACGTCCAACCTTCAAGTATTAGAGATTTATCATCACACAAACATTTCATAAAACCTTATCTTCCATCAAACACATCATCATCATCTCATAAACCATTTTTACAAAACATCAACAAAATGGCTTACACTAGATCAATGAGAAATCGACAACCCGAAACTGAAGAGGAAGATGACACCCTCAACGATTTTCAAGAGGCTGTTGGAGGAGGCACAAATTCAGAAGATCCTACCACTCCAACTCCTGATGATATATAAAAAGCCCAACACAACCCCAAATTCAATAGGCTTTTTAATGAGATCCTTCGAAACAATGCAGATGCACATTTCTTAAGACTTGCTCACGACGGTGCCAAACTACCTCCTGACTTTGATACAACACAACTAAGACAAACATCTAAACAAAGTCATCACGATGGTGGGAGAGATAGAGATTACTTCCGATATGATCCTAATCATCAAGGGAATCCTCCTCCTCCTCCACCTCCTTTAGAAATAGATATGCTAAGACAACAGATCAACAACCTCGCTCAACAAATAAATAGTGGTGTCAAGACTACTTGGTTTTCACTCAATGACATTTGTCCCTATCCCTTTGATAGGAACATTCTCATGCCACCTTTTCCACAAGGTTTTGAAACACCCAAATTTGAGAAATATCGAGGCAAAGGAGATCCAAGAGATCATGTGAGAGAATTCCACTCAGCCTATTTAGAGGTGGCTTATGAGGACACCTATCTCATGCGCCTCTTTCCCCATAGTTTGGGAGGGACCACTACACAATGGTTCTCACGCCTGCTAGGCGACATTAGAACATTCAAATAACTAGTACAAAAGTTCATCGCTCATTACTCACATAACATAGAGCATGATGTTACCATGGTTGATCTCTGCAACACAAAACAAAAACCTAGAGAGTTGTTCTTAACTTTCTTACAACGGTGGAGGCAATTATCTAGCAGGTGTTCCCTTCATTTACCCGAACGAGAACTAGTAGAGATTTTTATTTCAAACTTAACTGATGAAATGTAACTCCACTTAGACATGAAGGGTACTGAATCATTTGAAGAGATGATCACTCAAGGGTTAAAATGTGAAAGGGCCCTTATCAAGAAAGGACTCATCAAGATTTACAATGAACCAAAAGATGGCCCTTGCCCGTGTTTTAATAGTGATAAACCCAATTTCTGGAACAAGAACAAGAACATTGTAAATGAGGGGGTAGTGGATGCTCGAACAATAAAAATCACACAACCCATGGTCAGATTTGCAGGGAAAAATCCCCCTCCTAAAAATAACACTATCATTCCTCGACAAAATCAAGGTTGCAACACATAGCAAGAAGAACCCAAGCAAAGACAACAAAATTTCAAACCCAAACACACATACACACCCTTAGGGGAACCCATTGAAACAGTCTTGCATCAATTGATATCCTCAAATTTGGTAACCTTGCCAAAAACGTCAAACTATGAGCCTCAAGTTAAGCCTGCATGGTGGCAAGACCATGAACATTGTGAATTTTATCAGGGAAGAGGCCATAAGACAAGTAATTGTCATAGACTGAAAGATCTTATTCAAGATCTCATCGACAGAGGCAAGATTGAAATCGAAGGGCATGACCCTAAAAAGACTAATGATGATTATCTAATGTTTAAAAATCCACTCCCATCACATGATCAAAGGGGTCCTTCCACTTTAGGGTGAAACACAGATACTACAACTAATTATACGCAGGCTACGTACAATTATACTGTGAATCACTTATATGACATAGATGAACAAATTGCAACCATCACCATCAAAAACTCACATCATGAATGCAATGTTGTTACGCGTTGCAACAAGCTCACCATAAAAGCAGCTCCACAAGGATCAACACCTATCCCTAAGCAGTATAATCTTGTAGAGCAGTTAGATAAAACGTCCGCACTCATCTCCATACTAGAGCTCTTATGCCTATCTCCATCCCACAAAAATATCTTAAACCAAGCTCTCCAAGAAGCGTCAGTCCCTGTCAACCTTAATATAGATCAATTTCAAGCTATGGTTGGTAATCTGAGGTCATCACCATGTCTCACTTTCTCTTAAAGCGACAATACATCCTTCCAACAACCTCATAACGCCTCACTCCATATTGAAGGATTTGTAAACCAACACAAAATCAAGCGAGTCTTTATTGACAATGGCGTCAGTTTAAATATATGTACATTACAGTTGGTCACATCATTGTGATATACAATAGAATCAGTGGATCCTAGAAAAAAGATAACCATTAAAGCCTATGATGATGCAGAATGTTCTTCAAAAGGAGTTGTTGTGTTACCTATCACAGTGGGCCCAGTGGTGAAGCACATCATCTGTCAAGTTCTGGACCTTCCTCTGCCATATAATCTCTTGTTAGGAAGACCTTGGATACACACCATGCAAGTCGTTCCATCCACCTATCATCAGTGTATCAAGTTTCCTGATAATGATGTAGAAATCACAATCCTGGGCGATGCAAATCCATTTGCATATTGGAACAATATTAAACATCAGCCAGAGATCACCGTTCCTAAATACGAAGAAGCTATCCCGTCCACATCATATGTTAGTCCAACCTCTCTTTCTAGTTCAATCACCCCTATAACAAAGCAAGAGAAGTTGAAAATGAAAATGGTTGAGGAAGGTCCTAGGGAATATAATCTAAGCCAACTCTTTTGTGTTGGGCAATTACCTACTTCCCCTAAAACTTATGGCAAGCCTCAAAGGTTACTTCAACCACCACTGATCAAGCAAGCATGCACTTTGGCACAATTCATCCCTGGAAAAAGTAAGGAAGAGGAGACTAGAGATGAGGACCTAGTAGAATGGATCTACAAAGACCCTATCAAAGAAATCCCACAGGCTAAACTACCCACTGATAAATATGGCAAAGGTCTTATTATCATGTAGAGAATTGGCTATGATGGATAGAGTGCTTTGGACCCTTACAAACAAGGATGACACGAACCCTTACAACTTGAGTTAAAAACCAAAGATAACATTGTATTAGGTTTTCAAAAGGAATCTCTTCCTAAGCTCAGATTCAAAGGAAAACCCATCACCCCTCCATATCAGCCTAATACTCTAAAGAGGCCACCTTTGATTATATTGACAGCACCAATAAAACTGACTGCCCCAACAAGGTTGAGAATTCCATCAGTAGCATCCACAACACCACTCACACCGCTAAAAATACCTACAAAACCCATAATCCCACTAGCAGCACTGATAATATTACCTGCAACATCGATAATCCTACCTGCAACACCAATCATCCCACCAATCAAACCAACAAACCCATCAGCAACAACAATCGCATCAACATCACCATTACCAGTATTAGTACCCCTAGCAGCATCGACAAAACTATTAAACCCATCAGTGGCACCCACAGTACCAACAATTCCATCACCAGCAGTACATCAGCCGATCACAACTGCAGTGTTCAACTCAAAAGATATCCCAGTTTGGTATAGTAATCGGAGAAAGCTACTCAGAGATAGACTCCCATGAGTGGGAATTTGATTTCATACATCTATACACATTAGATGAGGAAGACGCATCACCACCTCCACCTCACAAAGAAATACCTGTTTACAAAGAGGCATAGATTAAAATCTCTTGGGTTCCAGAACTAGAAGCACCTTCCACAAACCCTACGTCACATCCTACGCCTGATTCTGACATGGAGAGTACCATCAATGACCTTCACCACAATGTCTTAACCCTCATTGACGCATCCCATGAACTTAACCTGATCGATGAGGTAATGCCCATTATCCATCCTAAACTCATCGAATGGAACCAACCTAATCCCCCATGCCTTGACCAATTCCAAAACGATGAGGCGATCATTTACTTTGTGGAAATATAGGATAACATACCAAGCGGGGATCACAAAGCTAGATTCGCCATCGAACTTAATAGTGCATCATACTTTAGGGTGGATGCCAAACCTTTCAGCTGCAAAAACATCACAATAAAACATGGATCTTCTAGTGAAAACCACACAGTGGCACTTGCTAATCCCCAAAAAGTAAAAATAAAGAGCGTATTCAACAGTGAAAACCTATTTGAGGCGCCTGAGGATGAAAGGTTTGACATCCTCCCCTCCAGTACGAATCAGGAACGATCAAGGATCCTCATTGAAGAAACAAAAGAATTCAATGTGGGGACCCCTAAGACTCTTCACCAAATACATTTGGCATCTCTCTTAACTCCAAAGGAATGACCAAAATTTGTGGAATTCTTCCACAAGCATGAAATCAACTTTGCATGGTCCTATGCGGACATGCCTGGCCTAGATCCTGATTTGGTCATGCATCACCTAACCGTGGCAAAAGGAGCTAAACCTATAAAACAAAAGCTCAGAAAGATGCACCCACAGATTGTTGTACTAGTCAAAGCAGAACTTAAGAAACTCCTGGATGTTGGTTTTATCAGACCCATCGATTACGCAGAGTGGATCTCCAATATAGTACCTATTGGTAAACCAAATGGGGGCATCCGTATCTCTATATATTTCAGAGATGTAAACAAGGCATGTCCTAAGGATGGCTTCCCCCTACCAAACATCAACATGATCATGGACCTAACAACAAGTCATGTCATGCTTTCTCTTATGGATGGCTTTTTAGGGTACAACCAGATAAAGATCACTCCAGAAGATCAACATAAAATTGCCTTCACATGTCCATGGGGAACATACTGTTGGAATGTGATTCCTTTTGGTCTAAAGAATGCAGGGGCGACCTATCAAAGAGCTATGGCCATCATCTTTCATGATATGATGCATACCATAATGGAGGATTATGTCGATGACTTACTGGCAAAATAATTAACAAGAGAAGGTCATCTTGCCATATTAGATAAAATATTTGACAGACTAGAACAATATCATGTTCAATTCAATCCAAAGAAATGTGTCTTTGGAGTAACCTCAAGGAAGCTTCTAGGATACATTGTCTCAAGTAAAGGCATTGAGGTCAATCCAACAAAAGTAAAAGAAATCATGGACATACCACCTCCGAAGAACGTCAGTCAGTTAAGGACATTACAAGGGCACCTATAATCAATTCAAAGATTCATTGCACAACTGGCAGATAAGTGTCATCACTTTACACATCTGTTGCACAAAAAAATCCGCTTTCAATGGGATGCCAGATGCCAACAAGCATTCCAGATGATTAAGGACTATCTCATGAATACACCGTTGCTGATCCCAGCAGATCCAAGTAGACCTCTCTTGCTATATATCTCAGCTACAACCACCGCATTAGGAGTATTGTTGGCACAACACAATGCAAAAGGGAAAGAGTGTGTAGTTTACTACATCTCTCGCACACTGGTCGGCTATGAACTCAATTACACACCTATTGAGTGAACTTGCCTAGCAGTAATCTTGGCAGCCACCAAATTAAGGCACTACATGTTGACGCATAAGGTACAACTCATTGCAAAGATCGATCCACTAAAGTACCTACTCAACAAAGCAACATTGGCAGGCCGCTTGGCCAAATGGGTGATGATTATGATTGAATTTGACATTGAGTATGTGGACTGTAAGGCTATGAAGGGCCAAGTTATTGTAGATCAGTTGGTTGATGCACTGCTAAAAGGCGATCATCCTCTTGTTTCTAACTTCCCAGATGAAGAGGTATTCATGATCATAGCTACACAACCCTGGAAGTTATATTTTGATGGTTCATACACTAGACATGGCTCGGGGGCAAGCATTCTATTTATCACACCTCAAGGTGACAACATCCCGAAGTCTTACAGGCTAACTTTTCATGTACAAATAACATAGAAAAGTATGAGGCCTTGATCATAGGACTCAGACTAGCCATACAATGGAAATTGAAAAAGCTACAGGTATATGGCGACTCTCAACTGGTCATCCGACAAGTCACAGATGAATATTAGACCAAGGATGATAAGCTTTTGCCGTACAAGCAAATGGTGGATAATTTCAAAGCATCCTTTACTACTATCACCTTTGAGGAGATACTCAGAGATCATAATCGAGTTGCTGGCGCCATGGCCACAATTGCATCTCTGCTAGATCTTCCATAGAATTCAACATGCTACGAGTTCTTGGTAGAACAACTTTGGATTCCCGCTTATGATATCCCCGAATCTGAGATGATATGTCACCTTACTGGTTCCGATTCCCCATGGTACGATAAGTTCTTTACCTACCTACGTGATCACACACTTCCTCCTAACCAATCGAATAACCAACGCAAAACCTTCATCCGACAAATTGCTTGATACACCATCATCGCTGAAACCCTATACCGACACAGTCTTGATGGTACTCTCCTTTGATGTTTGGAACAAGATGAGACAACAAAGGCCTTGGAAGAGGTACATGAAGGAATTTGTGAGACTCACTCAAGCAGTCCTTCACTAGCTAAGAAAATCATGCGAGCAGGATACTACTGGCCATCATTGGAAAAAGACTCCTACTATTTTGTCAGAAAATGCAAGAAAAGCCAAGTTCACGGAGACCTGATACATGCACCAGCACAGGAATTGCAACCAATCACAACACCATGGCCCTTTTGTCAATGGGGACTTGACCTTGTGGGTAAAATTCATCCATCTTCATCCAATGACCACAAATTTATCATTATTGCCACCGAATACTTCACAAAGTGGATCGAAGCTATTCCACTTACCCAAGTCACCGATAAGCAAATCGCCTCATTCCTCCTTAATTACATCATCTTTCGGTATGGTGTAGCCATGTCCATCATCACAAGTAACGGGCTTCCTTTCAAAAATCAGGATGTCTGTGAGCTCTGTGAGAAGTTTCACATCCAACACTGCTTTTCCACTCCCTATTACCCACAAGGCAATGGTCAAGCCGAAGCATCAAACAAAAACATATTGACAATCCTCAAGAAAACAGTCAATGATGTTGGTCGTGATTGGCATGTTCAATTAAATCTAGCACTATGGGCGTATCGAACTAGCATTCGAACCCCCTACAAGCACAACTCCCTACTCATTGGTCTATGGCGCATAAGCTATCTTACCTATTGAGGTTGAGATACCATCTCTATGGGTTTCCTTGCATAATATCATAGATGATGAAGCATACAGAGTATCACGTCTTCAAGACTTGGAATTACTAGATGAAATGCAACAAGTTGCATACAACCAGCTCAAGGCATATCAACAACACATGAGTAGAAGATACAATCATTGCACCAAGCCTCACACATTTGGGGTAGGCAATCTTGTTCTAAGAGAGAACCCTCATAATAAACCAAACAGGGAACATCAAGGCAAGTTTGAATCAAATTGGCTGGGGCCATATGTTATCACTGTTGTACTTGGGTCTAGGGCATACCAGTTGGCCACTTCAGAAGGGGAACTGCTAGCAGATCCGATCAACAACATGCACGTCAAACGGTTTCATACATAAGTTGTGTAGAGCATCAGGCTCCTTCCAATATCAGAAAATATAAAAAACATTCAGAAAAATTCCTGAATAAAATACAAAAAATCAAGAAAATATTAAAGAAAACCATTCATCCAAACAGTGAACAACCCACTCCGGTGGCACCTTGGGTAAGTGCGATGGTGAAAATCTGGCAAATAGGCACCACTCATAAAGGCTATGGCTCCATTGTCTTTCAGACTTTTTGCGATCACATCTATTGCATCCATTCATCCATCATTCAAACTATGGCTTGTTATTGATCTTCAATCAGGGTTAGTACTTCATGCATCCTACATCCTGCTTTTCATAGTACTGTCTAAACTGGGGGCAAAGGCTCCTAACCAATTGATGGAAGTGGATTGTACATTACTTGTGATTCATTGAGTTCTTCATTTAAAACACTTACAAAATCCAAAAACATTCAAAAACACTTACAAAACCCAAAAACATTCAAAAACACTTACAAAATCCAAAAACACTCACAAAATCCAAAAACATGATAAAACATCAAAAATTAATCAAAAACCTTGCAATGCATAATATCCTTTGTACATCCACAATCGCAACAAACACCAAACAAACATTTTGAGCTACTCAAACAATGATCACTTATCAAATCAATCAACCAATCAAAACATCTATACACAAACTATCTTAACAAGGATGTATCCTTCCTTACCAAAACAAAGACATGATAACATTTTCTTTGACAAGAAAATTCTGTTTAAGCTATCAAGTACTTGGTTGGTTTGTTAAGTTATTTATTTATTCATATCAGGTTCCTATGCTACTCCGGGATATCCACACGTGATTAGAGTAGCCGGGATGGTTCCTAAGTATCATTTTGTTTACTGTTTGCGAATTGTTCCAATGAAGTTTTGGGGCATGTACTAATGGTGTCTACGTGGGAAGTTCACTAAGCTACATGATCATATGCAAAAATCTAGTCATGGATCACTATGGCTTACTAACTACAATGTATACCTCGACCATCTGCGCATGAACCAGAATGGAGGGTCCATATTCTTTATCTATATTGCTTGCTTGCAGGTACAATGCTCAAACTTGGTTCCTACTGCCTCGTCCAAGATTGATACTACCATGCTTGATGATGAAAACAAAGCATTGTGAATAATCCATGGACCATCATTTCATCTCATTTGTATATATTGCATTCCATTGCATTCCATCCATCCATACATCCATATAGCTACATTTCATTCATACATAGTAATGACAATGCATACTCTATTTTGCTCCTCTTACATAGGAATGGGTCCTAGGTTCTCCATACCTTGTATCTAACATGGAATCCCTTCACCCTCCCCATCTAGGTCATCAACATAATCCCTTCATCGTGTCCCATCAACCCAATCAATCCACATTCATCATCGTCCATCTCTAATAGGAGGGGCTACGTTTTGCATCCTAAGTCATCCTATAAGCAAAGAAAGTTACTCTGTCTACATAGGCACATCGACTCACACACACCTAGACTATCAACAGATACTTTTTGATCAAGTATCTTCGAGTCTCAACAGGTAATCGATTATGGAAAACCTAGACTACAATAGACATTTATGACAATGACCTAGTCTCAATGGGGTTGCTATGATTCACCATAAACAACCTACAACGCACACACTATCAATTGATCAACCAATCAAACACAATCAAAATGGACAATTACATCAATTATCTAAGTCTCAACGAGTATTTTGCTTCAGTTACCTTGACTTCATCGGGAAATTACATCAATTGTCTAAGTCACAATAGGTCACTTTGATTCACTTACTCAGACTTTATCTTGTCCCAGCGAACAATTGACATCAACTGTCACGCTTTGACTCAACCAAGGCAATTCAATCGATTGCACCAGATTGTCCAACCAATTTTGATCAATTGTACAGTATCAATCAAAAGCACAAACACCGCATTTGCACCATATCTCTTGCATGACCTAAGGGTACTCATTGGCTTGCCGTTTTTCCGTATTCACTCTGTTGTCTCCCATTGTTTCACCATTCTTTCTAATTTCTTCTATTCCACCTCCCCTCCACTTCTTGTTCTTTTTTCGAGAGATCACCCATTTTTTCTATATTTTTTAGCCCATCTCACGAGGGAGCATACCACCCATTAAATTAACATTTATGGGGCATATTTTCTTCACACCTATCCTTCTTTCTTTTAAATGATGTGATAAACCACACTGTCTCGAAGAGGGGCAAATGTAGTCACATAAATATGTCCATTTAATTAAATTAATATTTACTATTTATTTGATTATTAAATCCAATAGCCAACAATTATTTAAATAAATACTCATCCTTACACTCTTTTTCTATTAACTAAATTAATTATCCAATTTATTTAAATTAATTCATTAAACTACACCTCTAAACCAATTAAATGAATAAAACATATTTATTTAATTTAAACCACTTTCTTCTTTTAAATAAATAATAAAATATTTATTTAAATCCCTAAACAAATCCCCCCCACTTGCATTCTCCTACAAATGCAAGTTGCACCTATTTTGTTGAAATAAAGTAATTTATTTTAATTAAAATCCTATTTTCCCTGACTCACCAAACCCACTTGCTCACTAAACCCACTCTAGATTCTTGTAAACCATTCCTAATTAGCCTAATCCCATCCCCTAATTATTGTCACACTCCTAAGCAACTTGGAGTTACTTCTCAAAGCCTCCAGAGTCTTTGATAAGCATTAAATGGCTTTATGTCTCCCATATGCTAACCCCTAAAGTCTTCCAAACCCTTAATGATTCTTACACAACCATTTATGGCTCTTACATAACCATTAATGGTTAACTCAACTCACCCACATGGTTAGAGACTTTACCTCTAACTCAATCCCCATTTAACCCATGTGTCTCCTCAAGCATTCATTGCTTTGACCATGGTTATTCCCACTAACTCTTGCACAAGAGTTTATCCATTGGATAAAAACATTATTCATTGGATAAAGGCTTCATTATTCATTTTTCAACCCAACTTAAACCTTAACTCCTAAGGTAACCCTCAAGTCATCTCAAGCATTTAATGCTTCTTCCATCTCCTCTTAGGCCATCTCATGTTGACATTTTTCATCCTGGGATTGGGTTGAAAGCCCTCCTCACATGGATCATAAACCCATCAATCCCGACCCTTGTTGAGATTACGCAATCTCAACCATCCATTGCTCCATTTTCCCTATAAATAGAACTCATTTCTTCATAATCGAGATCCATAAATAAATCTTGTATGCATCTAAGTTATAGTGAATTTGAGAGAGCATTTTTAGAGTAAATTCATAAATCCACATTGTCTTTTGGTTAAAATTAATAATAGCTAATTAACTCATTTTCTCTCATTCCTAGATACACTTGCATTGGCTTAATTAATCATTTTCAATCTTGAATCTCCATAAGACATCCAGAATAGTGCAAAAAGCCACTGAGAGCAACACTCATTTGGAACTTGGAGAGGAGAGGAACAAGGGAGGAGTAGCTACAAGCATGTTGGAGGGCATTTGGGGATGTTTCATTGCATTCCTTCACTTTGTTAAGCTTTCTATTTTATGTTCGGTATCTCTCTTGATATGCTTGCTTAGGATAGTCTTTCATTTATGATTTCTGACACTAACACTAATGTTTGAATTGCTCCGTGTGTTTGTGTGTCTTCCTAACATCCTTTTTGCAGAGCATCATTTTCTTTTGAGGTTTTGTTTTAGTAGTGTTTTGATCCCTATAAGTGGATGCATAGTTGATTTGAATCTATCACTTCTTCATCGAGACCTTTGTTGAACATATGTCAGTTTTTTGATCATGAAGAAGAAACTAGATAACCCCTATAATTTTTTGTTCAAATCTGTACTTCACCTCTCTAAGCTAATTTTTGAGGCATTTGTTTGCCTCATAAGTCTTTCAGGATCTTTGTAGTCATTTCCCGGTTTTAGTTTGGTGGTTAATTCATAAAAATTAACTCAAAGTTGTCCTTTTAAGTTTTTTAGTTTTTTGGGGCGAAATCGGAGTTTAAATATGAAATTGCACCGTCTTAAGTCTTTTAGCACAAAGTCAAAGGTTATGTCCGACTTTGCACCTTTTTCGAGTTTTCCCATGCAACTTGGTGTATTTCGGGTTTGTAAACCCAAAACACACATATTGATTCGGTTTTACAAACCTGAAATACATATTTAGTTTGCACGCTTAGGGACATTTATGATCTATGTCTTTGTTTTCATTTTTATTTTTATCTTCTTTTTCAATTTCTTTTATACTCATTTGTTTTTGAGTGATCATCAAGGGTATGTCATTTTGGAGAGCTTTGAGGCCAGAGCTTGTCGTATCTCCTTATCATTCGGGTAATTTTTTTCTCTCACTCGTGTGCTCAAGTTTTCATGATTTTCATGTCATTTTTGAAACACCATTCTTTTGGGTATATGTCGGGGATTCAATTCCATCATAAAAAATTGCAATTGTTATAGTGTATGGTGGGATCGAATCCTCGACATACACTGTCTTTGAAATACCATTTGCCAAAGTAACATCCTGCACGATATGGTGGATGTCGAGGTTGTAGCCTTGACATACACCATGTTTCAAATGGTGGATGTCGGGGCTAGGGACTCGACATTATTTTTTTTGTAACCTTAGTTGTTGGTGTACGGTGAGGTGACAACCTCAACCTATACCAAAGTCTTTCTAGTTGATGTATATCGAGGCCATATGTAATGCCCTGCCAATAAACCCTAAGGATACAACTACAAACACTCGAAAAGAGTGCAATTTAAAGAAAACAAAACAATACAATACAGAACATACAAACTTATGGAATAACATTGCAATAGAAGTTGCACAAGCAGAAGATTTAAGTCAAACTCCTAAAGGGTTTCCCAACATGAATACTTAACTAAACTAATCCTTACTTAAGATCAATTAATCCACTTAGAAATATATTTAACCATTAGGAACTTAGTTACCCTAATCAATGATTGTTTCATTCTTTGCACGAGAAAACACTAACATTTCTATGCTTTATTTATGATTAAACATTCAATTACATTACATTAATGAATTTAATTAAAGAAAGAAATCCTAACATCTAAATCTCATCATAATACATTTCTTTTACATTGCAAGGATAACATAATATAACAATGGCACTTAATACACCAAGTCTCATAAAAATTACTTAATGGTTACATCAAATTACAACTGCCTGAAGGCATACATATAACATATTATACAACCAACCACATAAGGTCCAAGAGATACAAATATGATCCAAGGGAAACAAAGAGGATCCAACTGGCGCAAGGGAATGAAGTAAATCCAAGAGAACATTTGGTGCACCTGTAGAGATAATCCCTCACAAGAAGGCACATACAAAATACCTGATGGAAAGTGGCACTACCACTCGACCATGTGGCCCAAAAAGGAACCACCCTCTATGCTTGGATATAGTAATAAGGCCCTCAAGGAAACCACAATAAAGCGTCACATGGTCTAACATGTACACCAAGTACTCAATAAGGCATAAGTATACAAATATGACTCTCACAAGAGTGCTCCAAGTAAAGCCAACACAAGAATACACACTAGTGAACATAAGGGAAGAGTGTCGTTGTATAGCTGGTATGAGTTATCCCGGCAGGCCTCCATAGGCCCCGACCCCCATCCTGGGTCATCCTGGTAGCCTCTCCCGTACCCTTGGCCCCCATCCATGACTCATGCAGACTGAACAAACCTTTCATGAAGACAAGGTAGTTGGTTTGCCATTCTAGGCCTTCCCACTACATCCCGAGTCTTTACTAGCACTCAACCATGAGCGGGGCATAATTAATCTTGATTAATGTTTTGAAATCCAACCCTAGTTTATTAATTATCACTTATTACTCAACTTCCAAGGGGTTATCTTGGCAGCCAATTTGGGCCCCGACCCCCACTTAGAAGCCACTCTTCCTTATGACACTACACAACCTCCAAAGAACCCCAAGGCAAAACAACAAAAGACAACTAACACAAGGAGTTCAAAAACAAAAATGAAAAACAACTTGGTTATACAAACCTTCTACCAAGGTTAAACCAAATGGAGGTGTGAAATGAACAATTGGTCTATTCACAAGACAAGACCACTACCAAATAAAGCAAGTACGACCACAACTAAAACTTAACCAAATCAACTTGCACGATAGACTCGCATTCAACATCATACCAACATAACATGAGAATGACTTTCAAATTAACACCAAAATCCATCAATCAGAGTAAATACTCAAAAGGGTACACTTGCACACTAAACATATCCATATTAAGGAATCATAACGATCATTTAAAATATAATTAGAAGCTAATGTTATCTAATGACAACTCTTTGAATAAAATGACTCCTTCATGATAAGAAAATCCACAATAGGGAATAACACATAAAAAGGGTCTAAGTAAACATACACCCAAATAGACTTGCACAATACTTGATTTAAAAATGATACACCCTATAAAAACAACTCGTAGACTAAATAAACTATCATTTAAAACAAATATAAATCTTTTCAATTAAAGCCAATTTGGCTATAAACAAATTGCATTTGCATTCAAATTTTTAATTAATGAAAATAACAATTAAATACATTTGAAAACTAAAATCATTATTTAAGTCAAAATATATCTTTCCAATGAGATATCATATTAACTAAATTTTATTGACGACTATCCATATAGCCTTTATTTTTACAAAATAAATTACGATTATATCCATTCAATCTTTAACATTTAATTCGATATTTTCTAAATTCTAAACCTCACATTTATACACACACACACACATATATAATCGATTTATTAAAAGTCAAAACCGAAACATCATCATTCATTTTAAACTACATTTTTAACAAACCCTGCGAACACATTAACTGCAACTGCATGCTCTTTACCCATGTTGGGGAGGAGGGTTTACCTCCCAACCCACAACATGGGGTGAGAGGTGCCCACTGCTTTGGGTCGCCTCCCCCCCCCCCCCCCCCCCAATGACTGTGGGAGGAAGGGGCGCCCACGACTGTGGCCGCCTCTCCCCACCACTGCTGTGGGTAGAGGGGTGCCCATTGCTATGGGTAGCCTCTCCCCACGTTATGGGGTTTGGCTCCACGACCCCCCCAAAAAAATTATTATATTTTAAAAAAATTTTTTTTTTTTTTTTTAAAACTCTTCTCCGTGACATTCAATAGAGATCTTTTTTTTAATTAATTTTTTTAAAACTCTTTTTCTCTGTGATTATAAACAGAGACATTTATAAAATCAAACAAAGAGCTGTATTAAAACAACAAAATATCAAATTGAATTGTCTTCTTGGAGGTTATTAAAATTTAAAAACTTATTTTCAATCGGGCCTTTCAACCAATATTTCTAAACAAACTCACAACACAACTTGAATTTAACAGAAAACCCCAATTTTCTCTGCTCCCAAAATTGGAAAAATTAAAACCCCATTTCCAAATTCATAAAACACAACCCAAAAGCCAAGAAAGACAACATATGAAATGATAAACAAAATTCTCCATCCATTCTTTCTTCCCAAATAGAGAGGAACCAAAAAAACAAACAACTGATAGGAAAATAACCAAACAAAGGTTTTCAAAATTCCCAACCTTCCATTGCTTTCCTGGAAGAGAAATTTGAGAAGAGCATCCAATCCTCCCAACATCAAAGCTTCCAGCAAAAACCCCCATAACCATCAGAGAGCAAAGAAATTTTTTCAGAAAGAGAGAGAGAACTTTTGGAAAATATTTCTAATAATAAAGAAATTTCTCCCCAAAAAAATCTCTTTTAGGGCACAAATTCTCTTTTCATGAAAATTTGTAAATCTAATTTTTTTAAAACATTTACATTTTTCATTTAAAATAAAATTCCTTCTCACACACCAAAGTCAACATGCTATTTAATCCCCCCCCCCCCTTTTTTTAAAGTAAAAATGACTTTTTATAAATACACAAGGCATAAAAATAAGCCCACTATATGATAAATTTTAAACAATAATTTAAATCAATCAACCTAGCATACTTGCTTTATTGATTTAACCATAAAAAGGTACCCATAATAATTTATCCTTATTTAATTTATAAACGCAATTCACATAAAACAACACTAGAAGAATAAATAAAGTCACAAAACGCATAACACACAAAACTTACCTTAAACAAAATAAAGACATGACCCACATACCAACGTCAAAAAAGTGGCGTACTTGGCGATCCGACAGGGTTGACAAATGACTGACAATGCTCACAAACGAGCAAGGCTAGGGATAACATTTAGGACCTTAAAACCATCTCCTCCACTTCCATCGGGTTAATTACGCTCAGACCTATGGAGCCAGGTGGAGTTGGTACCTTGTCCCTGCAATTCTTGCATCACCAAACCACACATACATATATATACAAACACGGTAAACACACCGGTGAAGGAGAATCTTGACTTTCTGTGTCTCACTGAAGTGAGTGACGGGAAATCATCTCCTCGCACCCCATACACTTTCCACACATACATGACGACATATACATAGAGAAACTCATGCGTGAAGTAAATGTGTTAGTCCATCATTAGTAACACATAAATAAACTTAACATTTATAAAATACAATGCATAAGCAGAGTTAACATCTACTCATACAAAGAAATAGTGCCTAATCAAAATTTACTCCTCAATAAGCAATAATGCATAATCATAGTCACCAAATCACACTCCAAAGCATCATACCGAAATAACACATCACAATCATAATGAATCAACCATCCACGTAAGCCACTGAAAAAGTCAACAATGGTCAACAATGGTCAACAAGTTCAAAAAGGGTTTGATTAGGGTAGGGGTACTACACCACGACCCCGCCCTACACAAATATTGATGTTCACAGTCTTTGCACAAAGCTTATTTCTTTGTGGTGTATGACAGGTTTGTAACCCCGACCTACACCATGGTTCTTTCTTTGTGGTGTATGGTAGGGTTACAAACCCGACATGCACTGAACCTAGTAACACCTCTTAGCTATGGTGTAAATCGCGTTTGTGAACCCGATTGCCACCATTACTTTTGTTTGACCTTACCTAGGTGCAAATTGGGTTTACAAAACTAATTTACACCAATATGTTTTAAAAATATCTCCAAATGCAAATTAGACTTATAAGTTCAAAATGCATCTTCTTTGAGCCACACCTATGTTAGGTGTAAATTGGATTTGTAAAACCTTATTTGCACCAAAATGCACAAACATGTAAATTGAGGATGCAAACTCAGTTTACACTCAAAGGCATTTTGGTTTTATCAATGACTTAGGGCTTTTGAAACCCTAGTAAGGTGATTCTTAAGAGCTAAGTATGGTGGTGATGTTTTTCAAATATTGCAGTTGCAATAACAGCCAGATGACAGAGCCATCACCAAGAAAAAAGGATATGAAGTTCAAGAAGCAAGACCCTCATCTGGTCTTCCTGTCTTCATCTTTGTCATCTAATATTGACAACATTAGGGATACAGAGATAGGACACGTGGATCTTGAATAATGTTTGAAGAGAGTCAAAGAGCCACCTGAGTACTACAAAATAGAGGCAACCATTAACAATGGCATTCATTTAGTTGCAACTTTCCCAATGTCAGCACATAATCCTAAGTTTGTCTTAGCATTAGCTAATAGGTATGATCCAGTAAGCAGGTCCGTCAAATATACAAAGGGAAAGAAAACTCTCATCAAGTTGGATGAGGATTTCTTTGAAACTATCTTCAAGTGTCCAAACATTGATCAATATGCCAATATTGACATGCAATCAACACAAGCATACTATGACAGTAATTCAGATAAGTGCAGGAGAAATATCAATGATAATTGGTTGAACATTCCAAGGCCAACTATTGCAAGATGGCCTAAGACCATTCATCAGAGTGACTTCATTAAGGAGGTAAATGATTTGATTGCTCTTCTTAGTAGAGTAAAGGGATTTCCTATTTCTGTTACTTATCATGAGTGGATGTATCAATACATCTATATCATCCAACAAAACAGGAAGAAGATTTATTGGGGTAATTAGATAAGTGATGCTTTACAATGTGAGAAACTAACTAAATTTCTTACTACTTTGAAGTTATATATGACTTCATACCTAGTATATGCAGGAGCCTCAATGAGGCATTTTGCAAGATTGTCTACCACAAGAGATAGGAGTCAAATTCCTGAATATCAATATTACTCACAATTGACTCTAAAGAACACTTTACATCATTTTAGGAGAGTGAATGATGCTTCCTTCTATCATTATATGTGAATGTTTGATAAAGAACTCCAAAGAAGAGAGCGTCAGATGAAGCTTGGAATGTGGTAAACCAGTATGGGTGCATTTTCCTAGAATTTCCCACCTTTACCTACCTCAGAGTATGATGCTATGATGATGAACCCTTCATTCTTCCTAGGTACCTATTAGATAAAATTATGCTCATGGAGTTGTCTTGTCAGATGGTTGTAGTACATGAACGCTAGTCAGGTTCAAACAAGCCTGGTTTTAAGTTCTTTCTCACTATTGAGAGATATTCAATGAATTCCATCTACAAAGCCATAGCCATGTATGAAGAGATGAGAAGAGTGTGTTCAATGAGATTCTTCAAAGCTAGGAAACACTTTGACTATAGAGGTATGAAGAACAAGCTAAAGAAGAGCTACAATAATGTTCACTAAGTAGAGGATATTTGGATTGATTGTAGGACATAAGAAGATATCAGAAGGCTTAACTATTGTAGCCTTAATATGGAGAAAATTGAGAATATAAATCTTGCTGACATCCTTGAGGATCTAGAAGATGATATAAATATTTTAGATCCAGTATATGAAAAGAATAAGATTGCAAGTTCACCTTTACCTCTCATTCAATGATCCTAGAAGGAAAACACTTCAATAAGGACTAGGTTCCAAAATATTATCACCAATACCAATGTCTAGTTGACACAGAAAGGGATTCAATTAAAACCTTTCCAAACTGGATGAGAGAATGACACTGCAAGGCTAGTTGGAAAAACTTTTGAGTTGAGAACTAAGAACATGGAAGATCAAGCACCTCCAAAGGCTTCGAAGTTCAAATTCATAGTTGGAAAGGGTAAGGATAAGAGTCAAGGGGAATCCTCATCTCAAGATATTCAGACAAAGACACAAGTTGAAGAAGAATTTCTCGAGGAAGAGATACAACAAGAAGATGAGGAAGAGCTAGAAAAGGAGCAAGAAGATGAGTATGATGAGGAGGGGTTACTAGAAATTCCTAGTACTTCCCAATTCAAAGGGACACAATAAATCATCCCTCCTACATCTCATGATGCTCCAGGTACAACTCCCCCTCTAGTTTCAGTCTAATCCTATTCCTTTTGGTTCTACTATTTCCTATGCATCTGATGCTCCTGGTGTAGTAATGTGCACCATTCCTTCTACAACAACAAGTGATTCAACTTTAGATACCCCACAAGACAATATTGAGAATGTATTCTTTCCAAATTTGTCTAAAGTGTCTTCTTCTATGCTAGAAGATTTTGATAAATTCATGTCAGAATCTGAACTCCCTCCCTAGGTTTCAGTTGTTGAAAATCCACTTGCAATATTAACTTCCACTCCTCTTATTGTGACCAAAAACATATAGAATCAAGAATTTTTATCTCAAGTGTTGGCCACAGGAGTAGGAGATGATACACCTTCACCACCCTGGCTAGTCTCCAATACCCCTAATAGAAAGAAACATGCCATCTCCCCATATGACTTTGACTTTAGCTAGTTAGTTCCTATCAAACCCCAGGTTACAAAGAAAGCTAAGACTTTATCTAGGGTAAAGGTAGATAAGTCAAAGAACAAATATGTAAAATTGACAGTGCCTCCTCTAGACACAGATATAAACAAGATTTAACCTATAGATTATGTTATTAATAGGATTGAATTGGGTAAAAAAACTCATGAAGGAATATAATATGATCAATCATCTTTTGATAATCTTGAGGCAACGTATAATGAGGAAAAGATCAAGAAAGACAAATTGAAGAAATGGGTGGAGCAACTCACCAATGTGTTAATCAAGATAACAAAGTCTTTCTGAGATAATTGAGCCAATCACCTCATTAGTTGATGAGAAGGTCATCAAGTAGGCTGAGCAAGTCAATTCACGAGGAAGAACAATTGGTGAATGGATGGACAAGATATTGAGCCAAGGAACACATCTCATATGTTTTGCAGTTGTCTTGATCAACAATCTAGAGGGTGTCAAATATGAGATAGATAAAACGTTGGATCTATTATCACAAGAATTAGAAACGCAAGAGAAAGACTTTGACTCATGGTTGAAGTTAGAGGATTTTCAATTAGATGTTCTGGTTGATAATGAAGTGCTTCCTTCAAGGGACATGCACACTGAACAAAGGGAAGCATTAGAACATCAAATAACACTCTACAAATGCTTATCAAGGATATGAGAAAGGCCCAAAAGGAACGTAATGATAAAGGGAAGGAAATCTTTGAAAATGTATCAACACTTCCCTGTACATTCCTTGATGAAAATCAAAAGCCTCTCCGTGAAGATGTTATTATCAAAGAATTTAGCTTGCTCATTAGAGAAGAGTTGGACAAAGAAATTTTATCAATATCTTCAATTGATAAGTTAATAGACATTCAAATCAATCTGGATAATTTGGCTTTTCTTTTGAAGAAGCACAAAAAGTGTTTTGTGAGCCTTGAAGATTGCATCAGTTGGGTCAAAGTTATCACAAGGCATACTCAAGGACTTGATGAAGAACAAATGAAGATTGCCCTCCAGAGTTCGAGGAATTCATGAAGCATGATGATAATGGAGTGTCTGGTGACACTTAGTAGTTTTCATATTTCTAAAGTTGTAGGTGCATTTTTTCAATTAGAATTTGATACTTCAAGGGTCATTTTGTATTCATGTTTTTGCATCTAGAATATGCACAAGTTCTTAGTCAAGTAGGACTCGTTTTTGACTTAGTCATGGTTTGTTGTAGCTTTCCTAGATTAGCTCATTGTAATTATCATCTTTAATTTTATGCAATGAAACTCCACCGAAGTGAAGAGAAAAGTGAAACTTTGAGTTCATATTGTTATTTCGCAAATTTGATCAAATAAAAAGACAACTTTGGCATTTAGACTTTGTGTTGAATATATTGTGGTTTATGGTGAGAGTGTTCTTATGTCATTCTTGTTGTATAATCTTGTTTAGATCAAGTAAAAGCATCGTGGGAAAATATTATTAAAGAGTAGAACAAATTATGTCTTGTAAACTTTGTGTTACATTTCAACGTTTATGAAATGGAGTTAGTATAAGAGATAACTATTTGAAGATTTTGAGCTTCATTTTGTTATTTCGAGTAAAAATTGTTAAAGTTATAATTAGACAACAATAAGAAGACTTTGCACTTTGTCTTGTTATCTTGGTATAACACCATGGGTTACAAAAGTTATTTGTAAAAGATTGATAGAATTAAATTGGTTGCAAGACTTTGTGCTTGAATACTATTTTCCCATCCCAAAGAAGCAACAATGGACTTTGCACCTTCACGAAAACCTCGTTATTTGTAATTTTCATTAGCATATTTTGAATTATTACATAGTAGTTTTAAAATTGTATTAGTCATTACTGCTTCAAATTATAATTTATTTTTTGAAAAAAGAGAAAAGAATAACATTTGTTCTAAAAAGAGAGAATAAGATGATATACCACCCAAGGTTAGATTAACATTCATAGTTAAATTTGTGTTCTAAGTAGAGATGAGTAGTAAGCAAAAGGGCCCGAGCCTTCCAGTATAATGAGGAGATATTTAATCTCACATACTGTGGCTGAAACCACAATTTTGTGAACTTCCCAGTTTACAAAATTTTCACTCAACAAAACAAACAACATCATTTGCTAAATGGGCTACCAATTGACCTCATAAACCACAAAAATGTATCATACCAAAATTTATCCTAATTAATCTTCCACAACTCTTCAACATACCCATTGTACACCAATATGAAATTGCTAATTAATATTTATTAAATTTTAATTCAAACTTAAATTTTTTAAACCATTTATACACAAGAGATCTATGAGAGCTGGAGTCCCTACCAATTGCAAGGTAGCAGCGAATGTATTGAATTAAAACAATCATGTATGGAATAGCTTATGTTTGTTATATTATATTAATTAGATTTTATATGACATTTATAAAATCATAAATAACATCTGTTTGGGATGCACCAACAGACATGGCTAACAATATATTTTTGTCAAGTGGAACCAAAATATAGCCCAACAAAATACCCAATGTGTAATGATAATCGAAATAAATCGCAAAGTGTTGAGCAATTTAATAGAAACTGTATATGGTGAAAATGGATAACAATAAACAACAATATTGAAAGACTAAAATGGATTCAACCACCAAACCCTAGCCTAACAATGAACAAAGATCCACCATAACATATGAAGATAACCTAAGACAATGCAAATAACTCAAAATCACAAAGATTATACCATCACCTGTCCACTAGGGTTTTGATCTCCATTCTTCCTATCTCCATTGATCTTGTTTGGTATGCTTGCTCTCAGATTTTTGTATGCACAAGAGCTCAACAAAGAACGGAATGTGGTTGCAAGTAGAATTGTAGTGTAGTCAATTGATCAAGTAGTTAGGGTTTGATAATGAAGGAAGCATCTCCTTAAATAGAAGACACAATAAGAAATGGAGGGTTAAGATTGAGAGGTGTAAAAAGAGAGGTCGGCTAGGATTAGAGGGTAGGTATAAGAAATACCAAAATAATGAAAGGGGTAGGTAGTGTAGGAATTAAGAGATGAATGACATGTGTCATGTGTAGAAAAAGATAATGAATTAATTAAATAAATAAAGATCTATTTAATTAATAGAAGAAGTAGGACAATTAAATAAATAAAATATTTATTTAATTTAGGAAAGGGATAATTTAAATAAATGAATGTATTTATTTAAATGAGAAATAAGGCTAGAAGAGGATAAATGAATTAATTAAATAAATAAGGATTTATTTAATTAATAGAAGAATTAGGCTTAGATAATTAAATAAATAAAATATTTATTTAATTAGACATGACAATTTTAGGTGTCTACATTTTGCCCCTCTTTGAGACAATGCGGCTTGTCGCGTTGTTTCAAAGAAGATAAGATGAACTGATACAGAGTTGCCCCAGAATGGGAATGATATGCCCCCTCGAGAGATTGAATGAAAATGTCTGAAAAGATTGCAGACAATCTCTCGATAAGAAAGATGGGATAGAATGGGTTGAGCGAAGAGAGTGACAGAGTCACGGGCTGAAGAAGATGGACTCGGGAAAATGCAGGCGAGGGCTAGGGTAGGCTATAAGATAGGCCACGAGCAAAAGACATCCTCATTGTCATCCACACCCTTAGAAGATCACAGTGCAGATCGAGAAAAGAGCAGCAGCAGTCAGCAGCGATGGCATTCATTCATAGATTCGACCGTGTCCGCCGATTCCAGCGACCAGCCGATGCAGGAGAGCCGGTAAGTACCCGAAAACCTCCTCGTACTTTCACGCATTTCGAGTTTTGTCATAAATGCATGTTTAGGAGCAATAAATGCGCTAGGAATAGGATATTTAAAAAGTGCAAAAACGCGCAACCGCGTCTGTGTCAGCGCCAGGCGCGTCTGTGTCCAACAGGCGCGTCTGTGTCGGGTCCAGGCGCGTCTGTGCCTGGAACCGCGTTTGTGTTGAATGCGGACGCGTTTGTGAAATGTAGCAGCGTCTGTGCTTTATAGGAGCGTTTATGTCATGTAGGGACGTCTGTGTTCCCTGGTCGCGTTTGTGTCTGGCATAGACACGTTTGTGTTCAAAAAGCGTGTCTGTGTCGCAGAAGCGCGTTTGTGCAGTCTATAAGCGCGTTTATGAGTTAAAAGCGCGTGTGTGTTGTAAAAGTGCGTTTGTGTGTTTAAATGCATGGTTTTAGTCTTTTAGGTCAAATCGGCAGTTCTGTGATGAACATACGCTGTCGATTGGATAAGCTGCTGAGAGGATACACTCAAGCAGGTCCTCTAGAAAGAGTAGGATAGATCAAGGCACTTTGTGATGATCAGGGAGCACCAAGATAGGCAGCACTTTGTGATGAACAGGGAGTGCGAATGTGAGTGACACTTTGTGATGAACAGGGAATGTCATACACGTAGTACTTTGTGATGAACAGTGAGCACTACTAGGATAAATAGCAACACTTTGTGATGAACAGTGAGTGTCACTAGGGTAGATAACCATATGCATTTAGGTAGCAAGTAGCATTTTTGTGATAAACAGTGAATGCCACGATAACTGACATGATTGAGTTGCTTGACTGCAGGAGTATTTGCCGATGTTAGAGTCACGGGAGAGATTCCCGTCGACTCAGAGACTGCGACCAGAGTTGTCTATTCAGGACATGATTTCCATTGAGGAGATGGGTCTCACACATATGCTCTATGTGCCCGAGTTTCGGGCAAACATGGGGTTGCTGACTGCGTTGGCCGAGAGATGGCACTCGGAGACGTGCACGTTTCACCTGCCGACGAGTGAGATGACAGTGACATTAGAGGATGTATACAGGATACTACATGTCCCCATTGATGGAGAGTTGATTCCCTATGACCGTGACGGTGACAGGGAGGCATTGAGACGGGTCTTCCAGGATCCCGGGTTGGAGATGCGAGCAGGTCATGTAGCCTGGGATACCATGACTGCCACAGGTTTAGCATTGCCGGCAGTTATTGGGGGAGTCATCAGTGGGTATCTGTGTCCAGACAGGGCCACACGAGGATTGGCAGTGGGCTGGGGAGGGGCCTTGGAGATGCTGATGGCAGAGCACACTAGGTATGCATGGGGGCCATGTGTCCTAGCACATTTGTATTATGAGCTGCATCAGTTTGTGTACCACGGATCAGTGGGTTTGGGCTACGGCGTGACTCTCTTACAGGTGTGGGCTTATGAGCACCTTCCCATCACACGGCCCATTCATTTCAGAGGCAGAGGACAGGGACATAGTTTTGTGCACCTGTATGACATGATCACATCCCAGCCTCGGATTGGGAGATTAGAGCATTGGAGGCGAGTCATTGATGACATTGACATGGTGATCTGGAGGCCGTACCTGGGGTGCGAGGAGTGGGAGGACGATGCCTTGGAGCTACCATATGTGTTTAGGAGCAGGTATCTGATGGGGCGGACGCCCTATATTCTGGAGAGGCAGTTGGTAGACAGGGTGTGCAGGCAGTTCGGGCGGATTCAGCGGATGCCACGAGGCTCGGGCATGTATGCCCGTACGGTCAGAGATCAGGTGCAGTTTGGCCCACTGTTATCATATGATCAGGCAGTGACACAGTTAGCTGAGATGATGTCGATGCCATGGGACATGTGGCCAGAGGTAGATGATGCAGGGATGGACGCAGAGTACTCTGCGTACTGGGCAGAGCATCCATTTCCCAGATTGACAGATCCGGCAGAGCCACTGGATGGAGAGGGTGGAGGAGATGATGATGATGGAGGAGGGGATGGAGGTAGGGGCCGGCGGAGGCGGAGGGGAGTGGTGGGAGAGAGACGGGTAGCACCTCAGAGGGAGGGAGGACAGGAGAGAGCAGCTCCAGTGGTGAGAGGACGGGGTGGACTGCCCCTACAGGTGCTAGCAGCACAGGGTCCCAGACAGGTGCAGGCAGAGGGACAGAGACAGGTACAGCCACAGGTACCTAGACAGGCACAGGGACAGGTGCAGGCAAAGGCACAGGGACAGGCACCTGCAGGGGAGGAGCCACAGGCAGAGGCTGAGAGCGGAGATTCTGAGGAGGATGAGGTGCTTAGGCTGCGGGAGATCTGCCAGGGCCAGGCAGATGAGATTGAGGATTTGGTTCGAGAGAGGAACCACCTCAGGATCAGGGTCTGAGACACAGAGCGGGAGAGGGATCAGGCCATCCAGAGATACACAGAGGCCGAGACAGCTCTGAGGGCAGGTAGGCGGGCAGCAGAGGATGCAGGGGCAGGCTACGCATATGTTTTGCGAGCTGGAGAGGAGATCGCCTACTGGAGGGATCTATACTATGCAGCCGTGCCAGCAGATCAGCGGGCTAGGAGCTTCCAGAGATCGTCGCGCACAGCGACAGCTATGGGAGGGAGCCGCAGGAGACAGGCATCCAGCGGTGGGGTCATGGGGCCTCCACCACCACCAGAGAGACAGGGGGATCCTGGGGCGGGTCCATCTATAGCTCAGACTCCGTCGAGGCGAGGCGGCTCCGAGGGAGGGAGTTCCTCATAGCTATAGTGGGCTCCCATTGTATCAGTATATGTACCATTGTTGTATTGTAGACACCTGCGGGTGATTCTTTTGTAGCCATATGATTCTTTTGACATCATTGTATCATGACACATTTGATTATATATATGAGATGATTCATTTTGCGGCAGCTATATGCATGTGTACCTTATGTGATGAAATGTTCTTATGTGATACATATTTTATGATATGGATGCTTATATGATGCAATGCAATATATTTTTGTTCTTTTATGTTGTATATGTGATGCATGATGCAAATGTGAATGTATGTAATGCAAATGAATATGATACTGCAAATGATTATTTACCTAATGAAAATGTGAGATGTGCTAACATGAGTTGTATGCAGGATGTGATGCAATTGTGATATCTATATGTATGTATGAAATGCTTATATGTGGTGATGCAGGTGCAACTATATGAAATGCAAATGTTTTTGGTGTGTCATTATACTCAGTCATGTGATAGCGGGCTACACGGACTCGAGAAGGACAATGGAAGTCAATCAAGAAAGGGGGATGGAAGACAGAAGATATGAGCGTGAAAGAGCTTCTTGTGCGTTATCATCATTGAGCTTTATTATGGCAGAATAGGTTATGACAATCGAGGCATTTGTTCGGCCCAGAAAGTCATTGTACCTGTTTGCATGGAGATAAGACAGTCACAAACAAGGAATGCCCCAGTTCATACTAGACTCATAGTGTCCTCATATCCTTGGACAAGTCATAGCATTACTAAAAGACAATCCATAGACAGCAAATGTAAATAGGTGACGATACCCCATCCTCGCCTTTCTAGTCAAAGACATCCTGGAGATAGAATCTCTAGTCAAAGACATCATGGAAAAGCTAAAAGACATGTCACCAAAAAGATAAAATCAAAAGAAAACCAAGACTCGACACCAACATCCACTGTAGTCCTCAAGTTTAGTGTCTCTTGTCACGTGTATAAGTCGAATTTGATTGTGGTCACAATGTTCACGTTCACAGAAAGGATAGATAGCACTGAACCATAATGTTGTCTGAGTCTGTTGAAAGATTTGATTTTGTTGAAGCTCATTGTTGCTGCTGTGTCTCATCTAAAACTGACCGAATCCATGAAACTGATACTTTATTGCGGAGAAGACGAAACTTTATTGCGGATCTGTGATGCAAATGCTGCTTTATTGCGGATTGTGCGTGGACAGACTTGAAGGAAGCTGGAAGAAACTGTACTCCTCGAAACATGTGATGTTCTCAGTTCCACACCCATCACTAGACGTAGGATCGGCCGTAGTCACAGATAGGATCTGATTTATTATGGATGAAAAGGGAGTGAAAAGGGAGGGTTATGGATGGCTAACCAATCTTAGGTATATCAATAACAAGCCATGATGGGAATGGGTAAGTTTATTGTGAGTGAATAGGTTGTGAGTGTGTGCAAAGTGAAAGGATGAAAGTGAATCCTGAAGGAGGGAGGAGCAAAGTCCCTACGCATGGCGCTGGTGACCCAGTTTTCACCATGGTACTTGCCCAGGGCGCCACCGAAGTGGTTTTCACCGTTGGACGAAATTATTTCTCTTTACTTTTTTTTTTTTTGGATTTTTCAATTTTTTTGTTGTCACAAGGCGCCTGTTTGCCAGGTTTTCACCAAGTAACGATTTTTTTGTTTTTTTATAATTTTTTTTGTATTTTTGAATTAGGATATTCCAAAGAGCTTATGTGTAGAACCTGCGAAGGTGCATGCTGTTGATAGGATCCTCCAAGGGTTCACCTTCTGTAGTTGAGAGCTGATATGCCCCAGATCCATATGCTGCTGTGATGATGTAAGGACCAAGCCAGTTGGGTTCAAATTTGCCCTTCTTTTCTCTATCTTGCTGATTCTTGGGGTTCTCTCTGAGGACTAAGTCACCTACCTCAAATGTGCGAGGCTTGACCTTGTGATTGTAACTGTGACTCATTCGTTGTTGGTAAGCCTTGAGATGATTAAAAGCAGTGTGTCGTCGTTCCTCCAGCAGTTCTAGTTCTTGTAAGCGAGAGACCCTGTAGTCTTCGTCGTTGATTATGTTTCTCAAGGAGACCCGTAAAGAAGGTAACTTGACCTCAATAGGCAAGATGGCTTCAGCACCGTAGACAAGTGAGTAGGGTGTAGCTCCTGTAGGTGTGCGGACACTGGTACGATAGGCCCAAAGTGCTGGATTGAGTTGGACATGCCAGTTACGGCCAGCGTCGTCGACTGTCTTTTTAAGGATTTTGAGAATTGTTTTGTTAGACGCCTCAGCTTGGCCATTACCTTGGGGGTAGTATGGTGTGGAGAAACGGTGAGAGATATGGAAGCGCTCACAGAGTTCACGAACATCCTGGTTCTTGAAAGGACGCCCGTTATCGGTGATAATGGAAGTAGGAATCCCGTATCGGCAAATGACGTAGTTCAGGATGAAAGTAGCGATTTGTTTCCCAGTAACTTGCGTGAGAGGCACGGCTTCAATCCACTTTGTGAAATACTCTGTGGCTGTGATAATGAATTTATGTCCATTGGAAGAAGGAGGGTGAATCTTGCCTATGAGATCGAGTCCCCACTGACAAAAGGGCCAAGGAGATGCAAGTGGCTGTAGTTCTTGTGCTGGTGCATGTATAAGGTCTCCATGAATTTGACACTGCTTACACTTCTTGACAAACTGATATGCATCTTTTTCCATAGTAGGCCAGTAGTATCCAATCCTGATGAGTCTCTTGGCCAAGGTAGGACCACTAGTATGCGGAACACATATCCCTTCGTGTACTTCTCGTAACGCAATTTGAGCTTCGTCACTCTCTAAACATCTAAGGAGGGTGCCATCTAGACCTCATCGGTATAGAATATCAGCTAGGATAACGTATCGGGAGGATTGGCGGATGAAAGTGCGGCGTTGGTTGTTCGATAAATCGGGAGGTAAGATGTTGTCGCGAAGGTATGTGAATATGGAACCATATAACTGGGATTCAGGACCAACAACACATATCATTTCCGTAGGAGTGATCTCATATGACGGAATCAGCAAGTTGTCAACCAGGAACTCATAACGAGTCTCATTTTGCCGTAGATCAATGAGCGAAGCAATTGTAGCCATGGCATCAGCAGCACGATTCTGTTCTCTTGGTATCTGTTCAAACTCTATTTTTGCAAAGTGCTGTTTCAGATCATCTACCAGTTGTTTGTAAGGCATTAGCTTTTCATCTTTTGTTTGATAATCATCAGTTGCTTGACGGATGACAAGTTGAGAATCGCCAAAAACACGAAGTTCCTGGATCTTCCACTGAACTGCAATTCTTAGCCCCGTTGTTAATGCCTCGTATTCCGCTATATTGTTGGTGCAAGGAAATGATAAGCGGTATGACTTTGGTATAGAATCACCTTGGGGAGTTATAAAGAGTATACCCGCTCCTGCCCCATGCTGTGTGTATGAGCCGTCAAAGTATAGTTGCCATGGCTTTGCAGGTGATATCGTTAGAATGGACTCATCTGGAAATTCTGACTGTAGAGGAACATCATCTATCATGGGAGCATCTGCCAGTTGATCTGCGATGGCTTGTCCTTTGATTGCTTTTCTGTCCACGTATTCAATGTCGAATTCACTCAAAATCATTACCCACTTGGCCAGTCGCCCAGTAAGTGTAGCTTTGTTGAGAAGATATTTTAGTGGATCAATTCTGGCAATCAACTTAGTCTTGTGAGTAAGCATGTAATGTCGTAATTTTTGTGAAGCGAAGACCACAGCGAGACATGCACGCTCAATTGGTGTGTAGTTTAGCTCATATCCCACCAATGTGCGACTGATATAGTAGACTGCTTTTTCCTTGCCGTCAGGTATTTATTGTGCTAGAAGTGCCCCCAGTGCTGTTGGAGTAGCTGATATGTAAAGTAGCAATGGTTGATCCGGAATTGGTGGCATCAAAACTGGCGGGTTCAAAAGATAGTCTTTAAGTGCCTGAAAAGCCTGTTGACAGTTCTCATCCCATTTGAACTTAATGTTTTTGTGTAGCAGGTGCTGGAAAGGATTGCACTTATCTGCAAGTTGTGCTATGAATCTTCGTATGGACTGGAGTCTCCCTTGTAAAGACCGAAGTTGACTGATATTCTTGGGTGGCGGCATGTCCAAGATAGCCTTGACTTTTGCTGGATCCGCTTCTATTCCTCTTTTAGACACAATGAATCCTAGGAGCTTCCCGGAGGTTACTGCAAAGACACATTTCTTTGGGTTTAATCTTACCTTGTATTTTTCCAGTCTATCAAAAGCAACTGAAAGTATGTCCAAGTGTGTATTTCTGTCTATTGATTTAACCAAAAGGTCGTCAACATAATCTTCCACCGTTATATGCATAAGATCATGGAAGATAGTAGTCATAGCTCGTTGATACGTGGCACCTACATTTTTCAGCCCAAAGGGCATGACATTCCAACAAAATGTTCCCCATGGACAAGTAAATGATGTTTTATGTTGATCTTCAGGTGCAATCCTGATCTGATTATATCCAGAAAATCCGTCCATTAAAGATAACATCTCATGACCTGCTGTGAGATCAACAATTAAATCAATGTTTGGTAATGGGAAATCGTCCTTTGGACAAGCCTTGTTGATATCCCTGAAGTCTGTACATATTCGGATGCTGCGATCTGGTTTGCTAACAGGTACTAAGTTGGAAATCCATTCAGGATAATCAATTGGGCGTATGAATCCGACATCTAGTAATTTCTCCAGCTCTGCCTTGACTAATAATGCCACTTGTGGATGCATTTTCCTCAATTTCTGTTTTACTGGTTTTGCCCCCGGTTTGACTGTTAAATGATGCATTACTAAGTCGGGGTCTAGTCCAGGCATATCAGCATAAGACCATGCGAAGTTGACTTGTCGTTCCTTAAAGAAGCTTATGAACCTTGCTTTCTCGACCTCTGTCAATGATTGAGCCAAAAATATGTTGTGTGGAATCTCTGCTGTACCAATGTTTGTCTTTATAGTCTCCTCTACCAACATGGATGATTTGTCCTCGTATGATGCTGGGAGAATGTCAAGCCTTCCATCTTCGGGCGCCTCAGAGAGGTTTTCACCCTCAGATACGTCCTTTCTTTTTACTTTTTTAGAGTCAGATAGCGCCACAGTGTGGTTTTCGCCATAAGACCCTTGTTTTGTTTTTATTTTCACATTTTTGCGACTAGAAGGCCCGACACCCTCACCAAAGTGTGCCATGTTATTAAGCTCTATGGCGTATCCTGCTTTATGGTCTCCAAGAGGAAGATCATCGCGAATGCCAAGATAATCGACTATAGCTTCGTCATTTTGAAATGTATCAAGCTGTGCTGGTCCATCCTGATCCCAGTCAATGAGTTGGGGGTGAACGAGGGGAAGGTCTTTAGTGTTTTCAGAGTTCACAAGGCTAATAGTGAAGATGTGGTTATATTCAGGTATGTCAAGGTAGTCATCGAGGTCGTCAATGGCACTCTCCTCATCAGTGTCGATCGTGAGTGAGTCCAAATTATCATCACTAGTAGCACCCTCAGGGACAGGTGTCCTCATCCTATGTGATCCTGACCTAGGGCCTTGAAACGAAGCTTGTGCGGGATCCTTATGGGTTGGTTCTTGACCAACTCTGAATTTCTTGTAAAACTCCTCCTCCTCTGTAGGTTCATCTGGCTCTCTAAATGTCTCATTGAGTTCATAGTTGCTGGAGGATTTGTCTGAACCCCATTCCCACTCATTGGAGTCTGTAGAATAGTCATCTTCTTGTTGGACTTCAGCCACTTTGACTCGCCATATCTGTTTTGTTCTTTTGTTGTGAATCTTGGGATTTAGAAAACCAAGCCCCTTGGAGCGTTCCCTTCTTGTAGTTAGCTCAGGTTGTAGAGGCTCCATGACACCTTTGCGTAGTCCGAGAGGGATTTTTCCATCATACCCGAATCTCTGCAGAATTTTGAAACCTTTACCATAGTTTTCACAGGGTATTATAATTTGATCATGTGTATCATCTGCAGCGTCCTTATATAGCATTTTATATAAATTTTCTTCCTCTAGTTCGCCCCATTTTTGAAAGACGGTAGGATCCCATTTGAGTAGCATGATGGAGATTTGCTTATTAGGATGTGGCCTCCCATATTCCTTGGGGGAGTTCATGACTTGTCGTAAGAACATTGTTTGATTCAGAGTGTATTCTCCCATGCCTTTGTCTTGAAACTTGGCTCTAAGTTCACCTTGTTTGGATGTCGAGGGCTTTAATGACTCAGGATCAATATATGCTGAAGAAGGAGTAGCCTCACGATTGCTAGGAATGATAGTCTCAGTATGTGATCTCAAGTTATTGCAATATATGAATGGATTTGGATCACCATTGACCGTTACCTCGACTCCATTATGAGGGAATTTTATGCATTGATGGTATGTTGATGGGACCGCTCTCATTTCATGAATCCACGGGCGTCCTAGCAATATGTTATACGTAAGGTCTAGATCCAGGACTTGACAAACCACATCCTTTGTGACTGGCCCTATTCTTAGTGGTAAGATGACCGTGCCCTTGGACGAACGCTCTTCATCATCATAAGCCTTAATGGTGATTTGGTTTGTAGCATTCATAGCTTTGTCAGAATATCCCAATTGTCTGATGGTGCTCAATGTACAAATATTAAGACCTGCTCCTCCATCTATCAGGACTTGTTTTATTCGGTGTTTATGTATGAAGGCTTCAATATGTAGAGGTGCATTATGAGGCTGACTTATGGAGGCGTCATCGGCTTCTGTGAATGTGAGGGAGTGTGGAACGGATAGGTATCCCACCATGGCTTGAAACTGGTCCACGTTTAGATCAGTAGGGATAGCAGTATCTCTCAAGGTTTTATCAAGGATAGCTTTATGTGCAGGAGATATGCGTAAGAGCTCAAGAATAGAGATGAGTGCGGGTGTTTTCCCTAATTTCTCTACAAGGTCGTACTCAGGCTTAGTTGACGAAAGATTGGTATTCTTAGTAGAGGTACCTGGCAATGTGATCTTACCTCGACGGGTTGTAACATGACATTCAGAGGTAGATGCGGACGAAGATCCCACACCTTTTAGGACAATTTTGGGTCTTTGAGGAGGATTCTCAGGATTTTTGTTTTTGATAGTAATGGTAGAAATATGATTGTCCATTGAGATGTGATTAATAGTGGAATCATAATTGTAAGATTCTCTAGTGTAATTGGCTTGATCATCTGTGACTTTGCCTTTTCCCTTGTCATGTTTTGGGAATGGTTCCTTAAACACCTCATGCTCTTGGTTAGATGAATGTCCCTCAATCTCAATATCTCCTCTGTCAATGAGATCTTGTACAATGTTTTTCAATCGATGGCAATTACTTGTCTTATGACCCTTGCTCTTATGAAATTCGCAAAATTCATCATCATTCCACCAATTCGGTTTTACCTTTGGTTCATATGGAGGAAAATCTGGGACCGTGATCACTTTGTTTGCTACGAGCTTTTTGAATACTGATTCAAGTGGTTCTCCCAATGGAGTGTACTTCCTTCGTGGTTTAGCAGCCGTTTGATTGTTCACTTGATTGTTGGTAGAACTTGATCCAGAAAAGACGAACTTTGGTCTCACTGTGTTGGCATCAACAACACCATCATTAACTGTGTTCTTGTTCTTGTTCCAAAATTTTGGTTTGTCCTTTCCTTTGAAGTCCTCTTTGTTTTCTTTGAATAGCTTGATTACTCCTTGTTCAATTAAGACCTTTTCTGTTGCTAGGCCCTTTTCAATGACATCCTTGAATGTAGACAAACAAGCTTTTCTGAGATCATAGCCAATATCCTTGTTAACGTTTTGTGTGAACATTTCCACCATTTGTTTTTGCGGGATTTCACAAGAGCATCTGCTAGCTAAGTTTCTCCATCTTTGTAAAAATGACGCAAAAGATTCTCCTTCTTTTTGTTTCGTATTGCACAAGGTAGTAACTGAGACATCTGTTTCAATGTTGTAAGAAAAATGCTGAATGAATGCTTCTGCTAAGTCGCCCCATGACTTAATACCAGGAGGTAATTGAGAAAACCATTCCATAGCTTGATTGCCTAAGCTCTGTGGGAACAACCTCATTAAGTATGTTTCTTCTGCCGCTACCTCAATGCAAGCTGTGAAGAATTGTCTTATATGTGCCTTGGGGTCTCCTCTCCCTCTATATTTATCAAATTTTGGTGTTACAAAGTGCGGAGGAAACGGAGGCATTGGAATGCTCTTATCAAAGGGATAAGGGCATATATCTCTCATAGTATATGTGGGTTTTGATGTGCCCATGTCTTCCACTTTCTTTTGTAGATCTCTAATTTGTTGCTCCAAATTATTTTTGGGAGGAGATGGATTTCTTGTAGCATATCCCATGTTTGAAACACCCATTTGAGGAGGAGCTTGTTGCATGTATGGATGATACTGATCGTAGACATGTCCATATGGAGGTCTATATTGTTGCGACATGTATGGAGCACTTGGCATAACTTCTTGTTGAGGGACCCCATATCTGTTTTGTGTATATAAACCATATTCAACAGGTCTTTCATTTTCCATTGTGTTGCCCCCAATTTTGACATGAGGTCTCCTTGTGTCAAAATTTTGAGGATGTCCTTGAGTATCCACTTGTCTTGATTGACCCATATCTTGAGCATGTGTTTGAGCATAGGGCCTCCATGATGGTCTTTGAGCGTAAGTATCATATGTTTGAGCTTGTGTATGTGGGATTGCCGGTTTTTGAAGCAGAACTGATGGTGACTCAGGCATCATATTCGGTCCTCTATTTCCTCCACTATTTGGTCTCCTTTGATCCATGTTGGGTTGAATTTGTTGTGAGGGTCGACTTTCCATAAGTTGAGATAAGTCAAAATCATGCGGTATTTTAGCTCCACTTTGTGCCATCATGTTTAAAAAGTATTGACGATCTCTCCTCATTATCTCTTCAACCAATCTATTGAATTGAGGATCCATTATGGATTCTTGTATGTCTGCTGATAGTATTGAAGAATTGTCAACATTGTCATTGAGTGTAGCATTGTTGTTTATAGTGTTTGCGCTTTCCACATTTGGATTGTGTCTATAAACATTCATGTCTGGTAATGTAGTGTGCTCAGGATTGTAGAAGACATCATTGTCATACTCATAAGAACTCATGTTTACGGACCCTTGAGCTTCTTTAGCTTTTCTCCTAGATTTTTGAAGATGGGTTTCAACCATGAACTAGGTGTTTAGCAATATGTGAGAGACTAGACGAAAATGACAAGAGTATGTAAGACCAAGAGTTGTATGGAATGTAAATGAATCTGAAGTTTACTTGCAATGTCCAAAGTGTAAGACCAAGTATGTATGTAGTAGAGTAGGTGTGACTTCCAAAGAGAGGATAGTTTCTCTTGATGAGGTAAGCTGACCTTGACTCTAAGTAAGACCAAATGAGACCCAAAGGTAAGAAACCTTGATGAGGGACCACTTAGCAAAGTGTAGTAGTGTGTAGTGTGTTGACAAAGTATGATGAGGACAAGCAAGTGACTTTTTTGACTCAAGTTTAGACAAGTATGAATGTAAAATGAGGTATGAAGCAATGATGGACTGTGTAAGACCTTAGAACAAGCTGAATGCTAGATGAAACCTGAAGAGACAACCTAGGAAGCTCAAGTATGCCGAAATTGATTTTCTTTGTTTGCTTGACTGTTAAACTTTTCAACTCCTGACACAGACGCCTCTGTATACTTCACAGACGCGGTTTTAAGACACAGACGCTACTCTGTTTGACACAGACGCGATTCTGAGATTTTCCTGTTGATGTTTACTGGGACTGTAACAGTTTTTTTGCAATTGTGGACACAGACGCGCCTGTATACTTCACAGACGCGATTCCTAGACACAGACGTGTCTCTGTTCGACACAGACGCTGATAAAAACACAGACGCTATTCTGTACTTCACAGACGCGTTTATCAGAAACAGACGTGGTTTGAACAGACACAGACGCGTTTCTGTAACCTTAGTGCAATCTTTCCTATCTGTGAATTCGTTTTGCTGTGACCAAATCTGATTTTTCGACTGTTTTTCGTGACAAGAGGACACAGTGTTGATGACCCAATGTTTGCAGACTGTTTAGACTCCAAAAAGTGTGTTGTTTGATGTAAAAAGTTTTTGCATACACTTGAAGACACAAAAGACACAATGTTTTGCTGTTTTGTCTTTGAGTGTTTGAATGTTTATCATAAGTCAAGCACAATTCTTATGGCTGGCCAGGACAATAATTGTTGATCCCACATGGGGTTTTACCCCCGAGGCTACGCTATTCAGAGCGGATACTTAGATGCTTGACCTCACTGGCTCCACCCTCGGCACTCACTTCTCGGGTCAGCCAAGCATCAGTCCCCATGAAAACTCCCCATGGCGAACTTTGTATCTCTACTAAGAACCGTATGTGTGTGGGCCGCTACCAGAGGTCCGACCTCCTGCCTCAACAACTAGAAGGATTTGGGCATCTAAAACAATGAGGTGCTAGTAAGGGCATCCGCTCGTGTGGCCATACATGCGGCACTTTCAGCTCTGTAAATACAGAAGGCTCCCAGCCGGTAGGGGTTACGCCCTACAAATGATCAAATAAATTTGATCAAACGGGTTTATGGGGAGACATAGTGTTGGTATGAACTAATCAGCACACATTATTCATAGTTTTCACCATGAATACATTTGATTATAGTGGCTTGGAAGAAGATGGCTTTTCTTTTGCTACCACTTGGGTCGTTCTCTTCTCACTAGTAGTCCTAATGACCACACGGGAAGACAGGCCCTCTAAAGAATAAACAAAAAGAGCCTATTGCTCAAGACACAAAAGACAATGATTCAATTTTAGTGCACCAATTGAAGTGTTTGCTAAGCTATGAAACAAGGCACACAATAAAAATTACAAAACCCTAGCCAAGGCCCTGCAACAAAATTGTTAGTAGTTTGGGTTGTTTCAAATGATAACCCCTTCCTGCAAGCACACAAGTTAGGTAAATTTTAGAAAACCCAAAAAGACTTTGTGAAAAGGGGCCTTCAACAAAAACGTATTTGCCTCCAAAGCAAGCTGCACAGACCAGGTTAGCTAGATCTGCAAAGGTTAGCCGAAAATAAACCAGATCTGGAACCCTAAGTACAAAATCCGAAAACCCGAATCGAAAAACTTGAAAAATTTGCAAAACAGAATGCACAGACGCTGTTATACCAGACACAGACGCGGTTCTGTGATTCACAGACGCGATCTCAGAACACAGACGCCTCTTTCTGCTACAGACGCGATAAGATGATGCACAGACGCGATTAGGAATCACAGACGCGACTTTCGGAAACCTGCAAAAAAATAGAAAATGACAGAAACACAGACGCGATCCAAGATATCGCAGACGCCTCTGAAATACAGAAACGCGATCCGAACACTCGCAGACGTGGAAAAAAAACCTAAAATGTCGTCGAAATCGTCCGATCTGCAACTTCAAAAATGCGAAATCCGCAACAAAAATGTTAAATGCAAAGGGACAAGTGTCCCACCGGGCGTGCCAAAATGTATATGGTGAAAATGGATAACAATAAACAACAATATTGAAAGACTAAAATGGATTCAACCACCAAACCCTAGCCTAACAATGAACAAAGATCCACCATAACATATGAAGATAACCTAAGACAATGCAAATAACTCAAAATCACAAAGATTATACCATCACCTGTCCACTAGGGTTTTGATCTCCATTCTTCCTATCTCCATTGATCTTGTTTGGTATGCTTGCTCTCAGATTTTTGTATGCACAAGAGCTCAACAAAGAACGGAATGTGGTTGCAAGTAGAATTGTAGTGTAGTCAATTGATCAAGTAGTTAGGGTTTGATAATGAAGGAAGCATCTCCTTAAATAGAAGACACAATAAGAAATGGAGGGTTAAGATTGAGAGGTGTAAAAAGAGAGGTCGGCTAGGATTAGAGGGTAGGTATAAGAAATACCAAAATAATGAAAGGGGTAGGTAGTGTAGGAATTAAGAGATGAATGACATGTGTCATGTGTAGAAAAAGATAATGAATTAATTAAATAAATAAAGATATATTTAATTAATAGAAGAAGTAGGACAATTAAATAAATAAAATATTTATTTAATTTAGGAAAGGGATAATTTAAATAAATGAATGTATTTATTTAAATGAGAAATAAGGCTAGAAGAGGATAAATGAATTAATTAAATAAATAAGGATTTATTTAATTAATAGAAGAATTAGGCTTAGATAATTAAATAAATAAAATATTTATTTAATTAGACATGACAATTTTAGGTGTCTACAGAAACAAATACAGACTTGGCATATGCGTGAAGTGACAATGAAAATAGAAGATTATGTTAGAAAGTATGAAAGAGAACAAATTTGAACAACTGGTTTTGTTTTTAGATAGACTACAATTCTAATTACAATGCATGTCATGACTAAAATATCAAGCATGTAGTAGATGACTATGGCAATGTTTCAGCTATGCATGACATATATCGTAATGAAAAGCTTTATGCATAAAAATAGACATAAGGTTGAGGAGGTTCATGACATATGTTTACACAAACTAGAAATTGGTTTAAATATTATAGCTATGAGAGTATCATTGCAAGTGTTGGAACCCTAAAATTTGCAATTTTTAGAATTCCAAATTCCAAGACAAGGAGGAAGAAAAATTCTAAATATATATATATATATATATATTGAATAGGTACAAGTAATATATTTTATATTTGTTGCACAATATGAAACCATAACATAAACACAATAATGGGCATAAAAAATGGAGTGTGAAGCACCAAAGGGGGTATTTACATCATTTAAAGACCATTTATCCATTATATACCCATAAAATAGCCTTAAAATACCTCTAATATGCCTAAACAACTTGTAAAGTGACAATTAATTACATAAACTAAGGCAATTTCGGGATTTGGAATTATTTTTATTTAAAAGGGGGGTGTCTTTTCACCCAAAGGGGTATGAAAACCATTCAAACACATATATATGTGTGATGTAAAATGTAAAGAGAGAAGAAAAAACAGAGAATAGAGAGACAAGAGGTGGAGGCAATTTTGTACTTTTAAACTTTTTATCAAAAATAACCAGTTGCATTTTCTTTCTCATATGTGTTGAGAGTTAACATATTTTTAGAAGGCAGTTGCTTATGATATTATCTAAAAGTGGATAAGGTTATTCGTGTTCTTCCAGTAAAATTTTGTGTTTTATATTGTAGATTTGGATCAAAAAGATTTACTCGCGAATTGTAATTGTTCCTTGTATTTCTTCCTTGGATGGTCTCTTAAAAGTTAGGGTTAAATTCATTCAAGCAGTTTACAATATAGACATTGAAGTAGAGCTCATAAGAAACAGTAACTGATAGACTCATCGAGAGGTGGTGGGATTAAAAACTGTCTCATAAGTTTACACAATAAGTCCTGAAGAAATATAAGACTCTGTAGCCCAAATAGGAGGAAAGGCACTGATCATTTGTAAACAAACCCTTTAACCATACCAGTTACCCTTTACCTTTAAGCATTAGGATTAGTAGAGTAGGTATAGTAGGCAATTTAGCCAAAGTGTAACATATATACTTTTGTAAGATACATAGATCAATACACACATCTGAAATCAATCTGTTTAAGAAACTTATGCCATTCTGAGACTAGGAGATATCAGATTAAGACACTAAATCTGCTATAAAAAGCATTAGTTGAAGGAACGACTAGTGAGTAGGTATACCCGCCTAGGTTCTATAGAGCCTAAAGTGAGAGAGTTAGTAACCAAATAGGTTCACTCTATAAGTTGGCCAAGTCAATTGGAGGGTTTGATCATAGGAGTTGGCATTTCCTTAGAACCTATCCAATCTGTTGATTTGAGACCCAACAACAAGGTCTTCAGTAGTTGGAGCATGAAGGTATTGATGCCTTGTAGCTTTTGAATGGAAAAACCTACAAAATTGCCAAGTATTGCAAATGAATATAAATGACATAAAATCAGTTTAATTAGCATAAAGAAATTGAAAGAATAAGTGCAATTACTATAATCACATGTTAAGTGTCAAATAAAGTAAAGAAAGTGGATATGTTTTGAAACCATAATCATAGTGATCTATAATAATTGATTACTTACATTGAACAATAGACCTATGAGAATTCATAGAGTTTGCTACACAATCAAGACCCCAAGGAACAAAAACAAAATTGCATTGTAAATGCATATGACAGTGCTCACATGTGTTACAATGATAAAATATTACAACTTTTTTTATTAGCATTGGAAATAAATACTAAATACATGTTCATAATCATAGACAAGACATTGCAAATCAATTCTATTTACCAGTGACATTTTGTAGATCTGACCTAGTGTCTATTGCATGAGAAAAGATATGGACTATAAATATAAACTTGTTTTTATTTCCATTTAGCTACTAAAAAATGCAGATGTCTCCTTTTAAATCATTATCATGGACAAAGCATCTCCAACCTACAGAGAAGATAGGCGTATTATTGTTAATGATGCATGTGACTTTCCATTCATTGTCTTGGGCAACCAAAAGAGCTATTTCGCTTGTTATATAGGCAATCGAATTGTATTTGCATAACGCTTCTGGAATTGCATTCACAAATCATGTCAAAAACATTGTTATTTGAACCAATAAATCATTTTGTTAAATACCTGTAATGTTATAAAACCTCTGGTTTTAATTTAAATTTGCAAACAAAAATATAAGGAAATAAATTAGAGGATTTGATCTTACTAAGATCAGTGGCCGATTTGTATTCCACGATTCCATAACCACTATACACAAAGTTTTATCTGATTTGAAAATAGGAACATACTCAATTAGCATGATGCATTGTTGGCCTGAAACAAAATTGAGTTTCTTGTTAGATCAATTGTCTTAATTTAATGAAAATTGGCATTATTAGTTTGATACGGTTAAGCAAGTTATAAATGTAAAAAAGTAGAAAGCTTTTTACTTTTTGAGCTAAACTTTTTCTTATTGATTAATGAAGATCTCCTTTTTGCTTTTCATTTTTTAGTAACTACTTCAACTTCATAATTGTTTTCATCATCATAAATTAAATCAATCACTAATCTATTGTTCATTGTTTCAAGTGAACTATGCTTTTTTGGAGCAAGGTATTGAAAGCCGTGAACATTGGAATTTTTTCGGCACCCAGTGCTTGCATAAATATCAGCATACAAGCAAGAGTTCCCTATGTAGTTGAAGAGAAGAATATCTCCAAATGGTAGCATGTGATATCCGACAAATTCTTTCTAGCCATGCCCAAATTCAAGTTCATTGTTTTTGTTTGCTAACTGCACCTTCCATTACTGCCCGGTTGTACGTTACAATACTACATGGGTAGCTTTTTCATTTGATAATTCAATTTAACAAATGTAGGGGGAATGATTTGCGTGTAACACATTCCACAATTGAATTTCACAAGTTTCAAATAATTTACATGGGATTTTCTAAAGTAAAAATTTTCGGAGGAAAAGAAGTATAGAACTTACCAGCTTCTCCACAAATTCTTCAAGCATGAGCTGGAGAAAAAAAGGCATATCTGCCATGCTTTTTATAACAGTTTTGGATACATGTTGTACATGGTACAAAAATGTTTTCTATTTTTTCTTTCTCCATGGCAAGGTCAACTAGAATGGCTATAAAAATAATATAAGATAAAAGTATGAAAACTTTGCATTGGTCTTAAAGCAAAGATCAAAGGTGTTTGCATAGATATTCATATTAATAATCGATAAAAGTTATAAAATGAGCTTAGTGCATTTAAAAAGATTAAATATATTATGATAAATAAAATTAAATATACAATATGATCCACAAAAGAATTCTAAACTAAAATAAATTAAACTAAATAAATGTAAATATTATATTCTATCTTTTCGTATATAAAACTATAAATAACAAACATTACTTTTAAAACTCACATTCAAAGCAAAAATCTAAAATATTTATTTTTTATATTCTATCTTTTTCAAATATTATTTTTAAAATTCACATAATATATACTAACCTTAATATTTGTAAAAAACATTTAATTTTTTTTAATTTGTATTTTGTGGGTTTCATACAATCAAAATTTAAATTTAGTTGTAATATATAGATATTCATAAGATAATATAATATTAATAGTCAATTAAAGCTATAAAATAAGCCCAATATAAAGTATCTTTCTAAATTGGTATTCAATTTTTTATTTTTTTAAAATGTAAATTTAAAAAATATTAACAAAATTTAAGAAATAAATAGAAAAAATCATTTCTATTCTATCTTTAGAAATATGATTTTAAAAATTCTTACAATATTTTTTCTTAAATTTATATTAAAATATTACAAAAGTGAAGATAGCACATACATATGTAGAATATACAGAATAAAACAAATAATATAAATAATATATTATAAGCTTGTGAGTCAAACGACCCAAACAACCCTGGTGGTGGTTTCACCAAGCAAGTGTTTTAACTGCTGTACTACATGGTTAGTTGGAATATATGCTGTGTGTGTTGGGATTTTAATGTTGAAAGTGTATAGGTGTAATTTAAATCTATTTGGGTTTTAGAAAACTTTTTCAATCTACTTCTAGTTATTATTAAGAGCTACATTACAACCTCAAGATATATGGCCTACAAGAGTGGAACCACAATTTATAGGGAAAAGGAGTTATTATTAGGAGCTACATATATGGCCTACAAGAGTGATACTATAATTTATAGGGAAAAGCAGTTTCATTACAATCTGCTTACACTTTTAAAGGGAAGATTTCCAACCAAAGGCTACTATAATTAGTTGAATTTCACAAAGCACAAAATGCCATGATTACAACATGGCATGCTTACTTAAATTTCAGCATCAATCTTCCCTGGACATTCAAAGAAGAGATTCACGTGGACAATCAAAATTACGTCCTCATATCATCTTTCTTGGACATTCAAGCAAGATTCAAAAGGCAAAGAATTTTGGTATAATATAGTGTAGATATAAAGGAAAGATTCAGAAGGCACAAAATGCTTAGATTAATGTACTTTGATTCATAAATCAAAGACCCCTATCATTACTTCAATTGCCTCATAACATTGGCATGTGAGAGTAAAATTCACAAACCAGAGACCACTATGGTCACTTTCATTTCAAGTTTCAAAATGATCTCGCTTGACCATTACAAATCAAAATTGAAAATGTATAGACCAACCTTTCATTTCAAGTTTCAAAATGATCTTGCTTGGCCATTAAAAATCAAAATTGAAAATGTAGAGACCAACATAATCTTAATATTTTTTTGGCAATTGAAGACCTCAACTTCAAGAGAAGTATTAACATAGAAAAGGCTTACTTTGAAATTAATATTTGAATAAGAATAAAACATATCGAATCTCGTGTCTCCCAAAATGAAGTATTAATAATTCCAAAAATAAAAATCAGTCGATTGCAAGTGACTAACCTAAGATTGTGTTGTGAGATGTTTTGCATTTAGTAGTTTCAATTGATTTATGTTATCCATGAAGAAAAATAAAACATTACAATCAATTGAAAAGTATTAATTGTTGACCACGCATGCAAAACTAAAATTTCTTCTTGCTTTTGAATTCTCAAAGATAATGATAAGAATGAGTACAAAATTAAAAAAAAAACCATTTCAATATTTTAATTTCTTCTTGCTTTCAAATTCTCAAGTATAAGGATAAGAATGAATATAAAATAACAATCAATATCATAATCTATAAAACATTAGAAAACCATTCCAATATTTTCCTTGATATTTGATTCGTTACTTATTTTTTTTAATGAAAAAAGTAAAAATGCAATAAAAAAAGAAAAAAATGATTTTAATAAACAATAAACATAAAACATAGAATACAATTTTTGACATAATTTTAAAAACAAATTAATAAATCATAATAAATACCCATTTTTATAAAAAACATATAGGCCTACTCGCAACTAATTATTAGATCAGGAAGAAACACTCGTGAAAACAAAACAAATCCAAATCGAAAGATGTTGCAATTTTGGGCCTCGGAAGTTTATCGGTTAAGTAACCGCAAGAGGCGATGTTTATTCGCAAAGAGATCCAATTGAGGAGGGACGTGGCATCATCTGAGGCCGTGAGGCGTAACCTCCGAGTCAACTTGTGGCGTCAAATCTAGGTCACCAACACTAACCCTGGGTTAGCCATTCTGCCAAGGAACCAACGGAGAGGCTTGCAGAGCCGAGGGCTTCACTGCAACCAGATCGGCGGGCATGGGCGTCAATTCTGCTCCTCTGTGGCACTCGTGAAGGAAGATGAAGGAGGTAGCCTCATACAATTCCATTAAATGATTGGAGCGGCGGAATATTTCATTCTAGCGTAGCGTAAGTGAAGTGAACCAGCGGTTGGTCAATCATGAAGAAAAAGCTCGATACTCGCTTTCCCGCGGTATGCACTTTTAGTGCTTTACTTCCCAATATCATTTACTCGTTCTTGACATTCTCGTAGACTTAGGGTTTGTTGATTTTAGTTCCAGGTGCCCTGTATTAGATTTTGTTTAGGGCAATCGCTCCTAATTAAATTGTCGTGGACTTGCAACAATTTCCATATACTCACGATGCTTCCTATGGCCTATGTGTTTTGACCTCGAAAAATTTCTCTCTCTCTCTCTCCTTCTGGAATGATTTTGAAAAAAAAATTCTTTGATTTTTTTGTACCAAAAGTCACCAGATATAATTGCATTGAATACACAATACATGCCAAGTTCAGTGCAAGATTCTTCCAAAGCTTCTTTACTGCTACCTATCTTCTGGTTGACATGTTGTAACCTCTGTTACCGGGTTCACGAGGAAACCTGGACAAAACCGGACCAGTCCAGGCAAGGTTTGGATCCCGGTTAGGGTTTTCGGCTAACTCGTAGGGTTGCAGAAAGGTGCATTTAAAATGCATTTAAAAAGTCAATTTTTTTTAGAAGTTAATTAGTCTTAAAAATGCATTTTTTTGAAGGATTTGGAGCTTGTTTACATTGGATAAATTATGAAAATGGCATGCGCCATGAAGGTCGTTATGTGCCCTGGTAGCAGGGTTTCATCACACCCGCATACCCCACCATGATTTTAGAAAGCAAAAAATAAAAAAAATATTTTGCACCTGGATTAGATGGAAATGCAGCCTTTTTTCTCTTTACTTGGCTTAAAATAACAAAAATAGCATTTTGCTTTGTTTTTATGAATTTTTCATTGTTTAGTAGTATCCTGAGTTGTCCCCAATTAAGTCCCAAGTAATTGAATTCCTTTTTTGCTTTTGGTTTGGTAAACAATTGAACCTGAACCCAGACCAAGAACATAGTTCAACTTTGTTTCCATTCTGTGCTATATAAGGTTGGCAGTTCTATATTTATTGATTCATATTATTTAAGATTGTGGTGTTTCTATTTAATTGATTCGTTCCATTTAAGATTGAGCAATGACTCTACTCTATAAAATGCATATGAATGCTTATGTAAGCTCAATAGGCTAGGGCATTGTTACAAAATCTGGCCAGATTTGGCTCAAATCTGGTTTAGACGATTTGTCAAATTCGGTCCAGATTTTTCAATTGCTATAGAAATTTTGCCATCTGGACCATTTAGTTTGATTTTCTGAATTAATCAATCTTATTGAACCTTGTAATTATGGGCTAGAGCCAAAGTTCTGGTTTCTATGTGTCTCATCATTTGCAACTCATTGGATAGTTGGGTGTAGGTCAATTCATTTTTTAATTCCTTTTGGAAATTTGTTCCATCTTATCCAAATTTGTCTCTTGTTACTTTTTTGTTCCACTCTAATCAATAGTGTATATTGTGAGCTACATCTTCTTTTAGTATGATATATTGCATGTTGAGACTATGGTTCTTTTGCTAATGGCTGTCTTCATCCTGAACAAACATCCTGAAACCACAGCGCAGAGCACAACTACCCAGAAACCATTTATTTATGTACAAAAAATACAACTGTTTGAGAAACAAATAAAAATGCTACCTTGAAGATATCTTGTGCATGGACAGACAGACAACATAAACACTACCAGAACATTTGCTACAGTGAGAGGGCCCCAGTTTGCTGCTACATCCAGACAACTATTGTTGAGTGTACCTCGCCACTGTCATACTTGGCCTCAGTACATTTTTGAACCCAATTTTGCCACCTTGCACATGAATGCTGGCAAGATAAATAAATACAACACATGGATAAAGCCCACAGAGAGCTATATTAAAAATACAAGGCCACTGATCCTGTCCAGAAGAACCTCAGTGAACTTTGATAATTAAAGAGAAGAAATTTTAAGAAGGGAGCAAAAATTAGTAATACAATTCTCAGCAGGCGGAGGAAGATATTTATGAAGAAAAGATGAAAGGTTCTGACATTTTCATTTGGCTTATCACTGATCTTAGTTGAGAAGGGCAGCTGAACAATGCCAGCATTTGCCAGGAATTCAGCTGCTTGATTACATTTTCTAGAACAGTAATGGTAAACATTTTCTTCAAAATGCTTACCCAGCGGACACACTTAGGATAATTTTCTCTTAAGCATTCAAGCCACATAATAGACCCCTTAGACAAGCTATCACCTGAGAAGTCACTCAAGCAACCAACTTCTTGCAACCCAAAGAAGAAGTTAACTTAAGATCCTCCAACTGTTAATGCCTGGGGTGCATTGTTCGAAATGGAATCAAAAAAGAAATGGCCACCTCTAATGAACTGCCCCAAGGAAGAGTGCACCACAGCCCACGCACCCACTAATCTGGGATTATCTCTAGCCACACCATCGGAATTCTTTCAGGAAACGTTTTTGGAGGAGGTTTCCAAGAAGCAGCTAAATGCTTAATTTGGTTATTAGTTACCCCATTATCAATGGATTGTGTGTGTGTTGTATTTGAATTAATATAAATTATTTAAATTTTTAAGAAACCAAATAAAACTTGAGTAGCCGGAAACTCCTATGTCCTGCCTTGGGCGCATGTATCCAATACAGCCCGGATACACATCGGATACTGTACCCATGCATTCCCAAAATAACTTGATTTTCAATTGTGCCAAATACTATGTAATTTGATTTTTTCAAAATTTGACGTAAATCTTCTTAAATTTAATTTAAAAAAACTTCATTCATGTAATAAAAAAAAAAAATGGTATAAACAAAACCTACACCAAATGAGACAAATGAAATGTTTTTCTATTTCAGCAACCCATTTTTGTGGGTTATCTTTCAGTGCAACTCTACTATTTTTGCATATTGTAAATTGTTAAATCAACTTATAATTATTTATGTAGCAATTATGTGTCCATATTGCTTTGGAATTAATGAAAATCTCCTCTAATAACTTAGAAAATTGTTTTAAACATATGTATATGTGATTTTTATGAATGTCGTATCTGGCCGTATCCATTTTGGGGGTCTTAAAAAATGGCCGTATCTGTATCCAATATCGTATCCGTATCCGTGTCCATGCAACTTTGAATAAAACATTTGGACAAATATCAGTGCATATTCTGTACCAAATGTTCAGTTATTGCCATAAATGAATTTAGAAAAAAATCTGCCCCATCATATCCCAGAGTAAAATATTTCTTAATGATATTTGATATTAAATTTGTGCTTCTATAAATAGTTTTTCATTTGGAGATCAGTTCTCCGTACAAATAATGCAGATTTTTATAACCATGTTTGAAGATTGCAAGCATGTACTGTGTGATGGAAGCAGTAGAACTGTAATTTAACTGAGATATTTTTGTTTTTTTTATTTGCAGTCTCGTATAAAAAAGATAATGCAAGCTGATGAGGACATTGGCAAGATTGCACAGGCAGTGCCTCTCTTAGTATGTGAGTAATCATTACCCTTTGTTTTTGTTCCCACAACAACATTGAAATGTTGAAGTCTGTTTCCTATTTTATTCCTGTTTTATATTAGTTATTATGTGCCATTTGCCGAATTTGTAAATATCTGGCAATCTTTCTGGAATCAGGTCATAGAAAGGTTCTAGAACTTAAATTTCTATTTTTAAGCAGCTGTTCAGTTTCTTTTGTTGTTATTTCTTTTGTCCAAACAACCAAAGCTCGGGTGATTGACATGATGTAATACAAGCAAAGCTTGGGATATAAAAGTACAAAGAAGGGATACCAAAAATATGTACAATGAAGAAAGTGCTTAGGTCTGTGCGGAGTGTTCCTTGTCAAAATTTTATGTACAGTCAAGAAAATTTTAAGGCCTGTGTAGTGTTCCTAATCAAAAATTCAATTTCAAGTTGTTGAGGTTAGTAGAATGTGGGTGGGAAGTTGAGGGTTGTTTCTTAATGTTCATTTCTATCTTCATTAATAGACAGTTGCTGTTAATGCTTCTAGACAATTATCATACTGTTAGTGTTGCCGTTAACAAGACAAATGGTGTTGATATTAGTTGATACCTTATTCAACATAATTCATTTTGGACTAGTATTGTACTAGTACCTGTAGGTTGTTGTTAATTGCTATTAGTGGCTTTTGTAATTGTAATTATTTTTGTTTTTTGGTATAATGGCACCGTGGTCATCCCCATGTTTGTTCCTGCTGTTTCTTTACTCCCTTTAAAAGAGGATTTGGTGGAACATAGCATTTTTATGAATTTGATGATTGATGAGTATTTGTTAAAGAGGAGATGGAAAATTGAGGTTCTCCTGAGCATTCTATTGTCACTTTTGTTGTGATTTTCTATTATTGTTGTTTTTTGGGTTCTGAAGGTTATATTTAGGGAGCTAGAGTTTCTTTAATTTCCTTTCATTTTTGTACATCTAAAATAGCTACCTTTGGTATGCTAAAGCATGTTCCTTCTATCTTTTGTTTTGCAGCAAAATCACTGGAGTTATTTTTACAGGATCTTTGTGATCGAACTTATGAAATAACTTTACAGAGGGGGGCTAAGACTGTGAGTGCCTCACATCTGTAAGTGTCTATATTTCCAGCAGAAACATTTGCCTCACTGGCTTTTATCTAGTAAAAGTATTTTACCTTACTGAGAAGGCCTTTGGCCTTTATTGCAAGTAGTTAGTTCAATGAGGATGGATTTTGATGCTTTCTTTCCTTATAAAATTGGACACAATTCTAGCAAGTAGTTAGTTTAACTTTTGAGGATGGCCTTCATTGCGTGCCCTCCTCGAGAAAAGTTTGCAGTGCAGGCTGCTAAGTGGTATCTGAAAAGAAGTAATAGTATTATCTTAAACGAAGTAAATACTAGAAGCTTTTGAATGTTTTATCATTCAGTTTTAAATTTTGCTGTTCCCTTTTCTTGATTGGCAGGAAGCAATGCGTATACAGGTATAATGTTTTTGATTTTTTACGTGAGATTGTTAACAAAGTTCCAGACATGGGGGGTTCAGATGCTGCTACTGGTGATGAAAAGAATGGTAGTAGGAGGAGGTAAATATTGATTGCAATCTAATTTTGAGTATAAATATGACTACGGATGTTAAAATGTATTTTGAGAGCATATGGCCTTATTTTACAATTGTTTTCTGGTGTTTTTTTGTTTGTTTCAGAAAAGCACAAGAAGGAGATGAAAATGAAAGTGATGAGGAGGATGTTAAAAGGGCTAAAATGGTAAGGACCAAAATGTTGATATTTAGGTGTTGATTGTTTGCAAGGGAATATAGACTTGTGTATTGCTGTTGATGTTTTTATGGGGCTGCCAGTGTAGTAACTTCTAGCTATTTGGGTTCTTTTCAAATAGGGTGCACATTGTGGAAATACAAGAGGAAGGGGAAGAAGAGGAAGAGGTAGAGGGAGTAGAGGCAGTACTAGTGCAAGAAATGATACTGTTGCTGATAAATTTGAGGATGAAGACCTAGATTTGTCTCCCGAACATAGTGATAAACAGGAAAGACTGTCAGAAAGTCTTACTGATGTTAATGCAGAGGCAAGAGAAACGAAGTTAACAGCCGGTATGAGTGCCTCCCCTGTTGTAAGAAATTTTGATCTCAATATGGAGCTAGATGAAAGTGGAGATGTGGCAGATGTGCAACCTGCTGTCAAACAGGAAGAAATGCATCCTGGTGGCCTTTGCAGTGTACATCCTGCTGTTAAAGAAGAACAAATCTCCAGTGACGTTGCAGGTGTGCAGCGTGATGTTAAACATGAAGAGCCATGTCCTAGTTGGCCTCATTCAGATGTAGATAATGTAACTCTAGATTCCATGCATTTTCATTTGCGCTCAGATAGAATTGTTGATCAGGATGAAGATGACTACGACAATGAGGATGTATAATGCATTACACAATGGAGACTTGTTTTCCTCATTTCAAGGGTGTAGAGTAGAATTGGACAAACCTTTACCATTCAGATAGATTAACACCATAGACTTACTGACAGTTAGAGAAAGTTCACAACGAAACATCTTCCAAATATCAGATGTAATGAGTTCTTGTACATAATATTTTGTCAACTTTCAAGGAGGGTCAGGAAATTTGTATTGGTTTGAATGCTTACTTTTCAGGCACTGAAGAATTTACAGCCAGTCTGTTGCTTTCCTCTTTGTTTTATCTCTGGATGATAGCACCAGTTTCTTCTCGAAGGGCAAAATTTATACTTCAATGCTAGCATCAGTCTGTGCTCAAAAGGGAAAATGTCTCTGGATGGTAGCAACAGCCTGTGCTTGAAAGGGGAAATTCTGTTTTCACCTTTCTCGTATTGAAGTATTTACAGTCAACTAGGTGGGAACCTTTTCCACTTCACTTTTTTTTCCCTTTTTCCTTTTTTCTTTGTGTTCTTGACAACATACACAGGCAGCTAAAGTGACATTTCTGTAAAAATTACAGTTGCATATTGTGGATAATTGTTGGCAAGTATCTTTTTACATTTACCAGTTTCCAAGACGTAAAAAGGTACTTCCAAATATTTAAATCCCTATTTTTGCCTTTAGAATTTAGGTTAGGTACTTGGTTGATTGATTTTTATGGATCTGGTTAGTTAGTGAATTATGAGGCGTCTTCATTTAGTGGTTTAGTAACTTCAGTTATTTATCAAGCTATTTTTTGAAGATAGCTGGAACAGATTATAAGCAAAGGAAACAGATTACAACACTTATTTTAAATTTTTTAATAGAACTTGTTATTCTCCCTTAGAAATTCTCAAACCCTTAAAAAAGTGAAATTATAGAAAGTTCTGTACTCAATTTCGTTTAACTATGATTAAATTGAGGGAGCAACTTGAAGTGAGTGCCTGATTCCTTTCTTAGCAATGAAAATTTGTTTTGGTGGTGTCTTCTTATTCTTATTTTGAGTATTCTCATTCATGTCTTCATGAAAACAACCAGGTTTAAGACCTTATGAGAATAACCCAAGTGACACCCTAATGATGGGTGACACATATTAATTGTTACAGCAGCTGAAAACTCAATGAACTAAATGAAGCATCTTTACCCTTTTACATCGCCAAATTAATCATTATTTTCTTCTTTATCATAATTGTATCTAATTATACCATCTCCCCAATCCAGTAATGAAGAGGTTTGTTTTTTAAGTTGAACTTGCATTATTCTTATTGGAAAACGAGAAGAGGAAGGTTGCTATAAGTCAAATGCGCATGAGGAATCAGAGGAGGAAATAGGGTAGAAGGTTTTCTATTTAAGTTTGAATTGCACAGACACTTAAAATTTTCCAGTTTTGTAGTTTTTTCTAGCTAACTTATAAATATCAGGGTTCTAAGTTTTTTAAGATTTCAGTGTTTTCTATTTTGAATTTGTGGCAGTTAGAATTAAGTTGGTTTTTGTAGCCTATTTTAGGCTATTTTAAGCACAATAAACTTCAAAGGAAAACGTTTCTCCTGGATATAATGTTTGGCCTTTTTTATCACCCGTACAAGTGAGATATGGCTCCTTATATTTCTAAACTAGAGGTTATTTGATTTTGAAATACTTATAAAGCTGCTTCTAATGAAGACAAAAATTGTTTGTATGCTAAAATTATTGGTTATGTGATTTTAAAACATTTCTAGAACACCTGAATGAAGCAAAACTTGTTTGATGCCTGATAAACGTTTCAGTTTTTAAAAAAAAAAATCAAAGAATTACTCACCAGGAGAGGCAAAATAAAACATCATTGCTTGTCAGAGAAAAACAGAGCCAAAAAACACAGAAGTGCAGCTATCAAAGTGCTATTAGAAACCAATTACATCAGCAGCAGCAGCAGTTATCTATTAAAACGTGCCAAAATTTCATTTGCACCACACTAGTAGGAATACCAAAGCATAACATAATTGTGTCTTTTATTTTCAGAATGCATCATGTATGAGGTGTGAAAATGCTTGTTAAATCTAGACGTATGCATGTATATTGTTGAGAATGGCTCCATCAAATGTAAAAATGGGGTGGGAAAAGATCGTGCCCTGTCTTCAAGTATCCTGCAAAAGCGTTTTTTCTATTGGATCTGGAGATTGCAAGGAAACAGCAATGCAAATCATCCCTAACATGCCTTACCCCCGAAAACGTTCAGGGCCTAACCAATATGCGAGATCAATGCTTTAGTCCAAAAGTTTGACAATTGAGTTTTAAGAATTGACATAAACAAACAGAGCTTTAGCACCAGTTAATTTTTTTGGAGCTATCATCTTGGTTATGTTAAATCTTAGGACAGTATCATTTACTTTAAATTGTTTAGATGTATCCTATCTTTACAAGCAATTAAGACAAACTTTTAATGTTTAACCATACCATTTTTTATGTTGTATTCCTGTTATTATCCAAGAAATGTTTATGTAGTTTTAAAAGGGTATATCAATAGATGTCTGTTGTACGTTTTTACTGCAATCGTAAAAAAGTTTCAGTCCCATGGAGATAGTTTTGTCTATAGACATAAAATTAGTCTTCAACTCCAGCAATGTTATAGACAAGGTGATATAGTTTGATTTTTAAAATTACATTTATCTTGCAGAAGAGAGAAACATTTACTAAATTGTGGGAAATTTCCCATATGCTGTATTTAATTAAAATGTTTGATTTAGTTTTGTGCTTTAGAGAGCACACATAACTTGAAAAGGGAATGCTGCAGATTTGCTTCAGGACTCTATTTACACTCGGAGAAAACAATTTTCATGCACAAATATTTACCTTAACCTTGTTGAAAGATTACATTAATATATGATTAGGAAGGCCCAAAATCTTTAAATGTGAAACTAAAATGGAATGCTTGAAATCTTAAAAAAGGGTTTCAAACAGAATTAGAACTACAACGTTGTATCCTATTCTGTTCTTAATCACGAGGCATTGTTATTTTTTAACATTTTTCTCTTTACTGTTGAATGCTCAAAATCTTAATGGCTTTCGTAATGAATAAGTAAATCTATCATCTAGGATTGGCTTTGTAAAGATACATGCTAACTAATCCTATGTATTGGAAAATTATAACTGTATTGACCTTTGCTTAATAAAATCTTTAATGAAATGACTAAGGATCACAATAATGCTTTCATCTATACGAAGAACGGTTCTCTTTCCTATCTAAAGAGTAGTACTGTTATCACAAAGTACAATAATGGGCGATTTAAATTATTTTTGCAAATATATTGGATCTCTTCTCAGCCAATCTACTTGACAATTCATTGACAATGCCATGCATACCCACTCTTTGATATAGAAAGAGAGACAACTTACTGCATCTTTGAAGTCTTAAGTTTACAATGCCATCGCTAAGATTAATCAACATTTAGAAGTTGATTTCTAGTCATCTATTGAATTGTTGATGGTTCAAATTTAACTAAGGCATGTCCATGAATAAACTATAATAATGAGAAGCTCTGATGCAATTTCCAGATTAGAGTAGCCTCTAGGGTGGGGCAACTCTGTTCTAACGCTAGCCAAAGATGGATTGGATGATGGAAAGAGAAAAAGTAGAGCAACTAAAATTATAAAAAGGAGTGACGTGCAAGTATAGTGTGATGAATTAAACAACAATAATTAAAATTAATTAATAGAAAGCTAAATGCAAGCATAGCTGATTACAATTAAAAGTAATTTTAAAAGGCAAGATACAATGCTTGTAAAAAGATTGAATATTTCCTTTAAATGATTTTAAATATACCTAGCTTATTAGCCCAAAAAGGTTCAGCATTCACAAAGAAAATGTTAAGGTTAATGTTATTGGGAGTGCAACCGAGGTACCAAAAACATGCCATGCATTGAAAGATTGCTCTAGAAACACATGGACAGCATTAAATATACTAAGCTGACAGTGCAAAAGATTCGCGAAGACCATGATTATGGCTGTCTAAGCCGTTCTATTCTGAAAAAGATTGCAGAGAGATTTTATTGTTCGCGGGGAAGAGTTCTTCTTTGCCTTGAGCTTTTAAAGACGTCTCTGCCTTGCAACTTTTCGATTCTTCTAGGTATTAAAGCTTAGCTTACACAAGGAGACACGGCTCTGACTGCCTAAAATAAGCATGAAAAATTATTAGATTGAAGTTTTGTGAATTTCTTTCTTGGGGAAAAAAAAAGAGTTGGGCTTTTGAGTCGTATTTCAAAAAGGGAGAACCAAAGTAAAGAATGGAGGAAAAAGAAAATGAAGCAAGCGTCCCTATATTCACGTTTGAGAAGACGAGAGCGAGATGCTCTTTAGTTGATCCGATGCTTCATTAGAGAGCAAGATAATCGGTTGAAGCTCTGCCCGACTCGAGGAAAGTTCCACGAACTTGCCATACGATTGTGTTTCAGACGATATATCATTTAATGCATAACAACTTCAAACTTGGCCTCTGGATTTAAGGCATTTGTAAAATCCTATGCAGTTGAATCAGAACGCCATGATTTGAAGATGGAGTTTTCAGCTTTGTATTGATTGAGATTGCAATTTGTTGTATTGATTGAGATTGCAATTTGAAGGCTTCTTTATTGATTGCTCTATTAGCAGCCCTTCTTGTGGATGGAAGATCTATCTGCAGCAAAATGTTGGAACTCCGCGTTCATGTGGTCAAACCTACGATGGCCAATGGGACCATCGCTTCTCTATACCTTTATTCAAAACGTGGAATATGAATTCCGGAGAGGCAAACTTGTCATGTATTCTGGACGCATTCAAAACTAGATCAGATAGAGTGCAGATCACAGTTCGTAACTGTAAGTTTCAGCAGCTTCTATACCAAGCCTTTTTTCAGAGGCGGCAAAAGCTTTTGTAATTGCAATTATTTTGAGAAATAGATTGATTGATAGAGTTAATGAATTCGGAGAATGCATCCATGGCTTGTATAATATTGGTGAGACTCATTGATAAATCGAGGGAAACGCCTTACAGTGTTATCCTCCTCCTTCAGCTCGTCTTTTATATAATCGAACTCTTCTTTAGATCACTTTTTGATTCCTTCTCACCTTGGAGTTATATTCATAGCTTAGCAATTTCATCATCTTATGACAATTAGAATAATCTTTCAAATCGCTACTTTTTCCTAGAATAAAGGATTAAGCTCACAATTTTTGACAAAGCAATCAATATATGTTAGAAAACAGAATCTTAGGATATTAATCATTATAAATAAAATATAAAATAAATAAATGAAAATCACTATGGATTTTATAAATCAAATAAGATATACATGAGCAAAACCTTTCTAAGTAAAAAACTTCATAAAACATAATTATATTAAAACAGAAACAAAAAATAGCTTGTTAAAATAAAGACTGAACTTAGGGAAACAACTCTACATAATTCTACATGGTCAATAATACCTCCTTTACATAGTGATGTTATTCAATATAAATTTTCAAATTCACATCATCTAGTAAAGTGAGAGTGGACCTCCTTAATTATAAGAGAAAGTATGGCAAAATACCTGAAAGGGTATTAGTCACACCTATTCAAAAGCACCATTCATAAATAATTAGTTGTTAGACTATAATTATTTTAAATGAGATATGCTTAGTAAAATATATAATATATAAATTTTTATAACCTTATATTAAAACAGCATATAAATGTTATAAGTTTATATGACCACTGATAACATTATGTTCAAACACTCCCCTTAATGTTAATAGGGGCACATTACATGTGAATTTCTATATATAAAAAAGGTACCCTGCTAATATATATATTCTCTGACAGTGATAAGCAAGGACACAAATATGAAGAGCATGTATTCCAAACTCCATGAAAGTCATCACAATTTAGTATCTAAGTGTTTTCAAAGATGCTATATATATATATATGAGGTCTTATAAATTTTTTCATTAGAGCCCAAGTCTCATCAAACTGGTCTCACCCTAAGTTCATTACATAGTGTTTGTCAATTTTAATATAGTGCTTTTATAAGTGGAAGATTTATAGAGAATTTTACAATATGTTCGAAGGGTTTACATCCAAGGATTTAGCCATACAAAGGTAATAATTGTAATACCCTAAAATTGGTCATCTAAACCATGGACCCCTAATCTCGACAACATCACCAAGGTCCTAACCAAAGGCAATTAAATTAATCTTGAGCACATTATTACTTCTTTAATTATCAAAAATCACATGGCAAATCAACTACTCAACATTAATTAAATATTGATTTAATTAATCAAATCATTTCCAAGAATATCATTTTGATCAATTATCCCATTTTAATTTATTAAATATCCTTGCATATTTAATTAAATTAATAAATTTGCCATTCAATCATGCAAAAATGATTAATTTATTACAAAAGATGAATTAATTTATTACAAATAGTTGAATTGAAACAAAACAAAAATAAAAAAAAGGATTTAATTAAAGAGAGAAATCAAACTTGAGATATTATTTTTTTTTTTCTAAATTTAGAACTTGAAATCAGAAAAACAATTTAATTGAATTATTGAATTATTCTCTAAAATTGGAACTCAAAGCTTTTCAGAAAAAAAAGTTCAGTTGCATTGAAAATACCTTTTTCTTGAATGAATAAAATATGTGCATGGAATTATCTATTTTTATCAGATGTGCATGGAATTAATTTATTATTATTTTCTAATGCAACTTGCACTTCTAATTTGAATGCATTTCAATTAAACTATAATTGGAATCTATCTCAAAGTTAACTCAACCCGATTTCTCAATTATTTTCAATTAATCCTAAATTGAGCTTTTTGTGATTCTCTATAAATTCAGTCTTTAGCTCTCATTCCAATTCACCTCAGAGATTTTTGAGAACACACTTGGAGATTATTATCACGCTAATTTCGCTCTGGAGTCATTGAAATCATTGTGCTTTTTTAGATTACTTGCATCCATTTTACATTCATTATTGCTTGCATCCATTATTGCTTAAATTGGTTATTATTGCTTGAATTATTCATCCATCTTGCATCCATATAGCTTAATATCATATAGATTAAATCCTTTGTCTTGGTGTAGTCTAGTCACTGGTATTGCTTATAAAAATCTGAGAGCAATCTTATACTCGCATCTTTTAGAAGGCAATTAGTCGCTTTGCTATGGTTTATTTCTTATTGATTATTGATTACTAACCATGCATATAATGACTTAATTGAAGTGTTGTGCTTGCAGCTACAGGTTCACTTTTTCACACACACAATAATATACCTGTATATCTTATTTTATGCCCGAGGTTTTATATCTAGAGGTTCTATTATTATGCACACTCCCCCTCAATAGCAGATATTTACAACCCAACATTGATCAAAATTTGTAGTATATAATCCCAAAGTTCTTATGCATGCTAGCTCTTACATTTAGGATTTAACAATCTCAATATATTTTTGATTAAGGGTAAAACAAGTTTTGAGGAGACTTCAAACTGCTTACAATAGGATTTCAAGGGACCCAAAACCTTATACAAATAGCTTTTGCGAGGATCTAGAACCCACAAACTGAAACACTACCAAAAGAAAGATAAACAACAACCAATCATTAGCCAAACATCAGAAGCAAGAGATCAAAGAATGTGTTAAAACACCCAAAAGGCCAAAGCCATCAAATAAGAGAGCTAAAAGATACATAAGCAAAGGGTTTTACAAGGTTCCCATAACCTAAACCATGAGTTTTAACAAGGCTCCCTAAACCTTTAGACCCAGCAAAGTAAAGACATGGGTGATTGAGTTTTGAAAAGGCTCCCATAACCTTTGAAATAAGGAAACCACCTACTCCTCCCAAGAAATCAAGAACCTAAAGAAGAGCAACAATAGAGGGTTGTTTGAAAGGTTCCAGTCTTCCCAAGAAATCAAGAACCTAATGAAGAGCAACAATAGAGGGTGCCTGTAAATCCCTGGGGATAGTTTCTTGCTATCCTATTTTCTTGTGTTGGTTTGGGCTGCTAGTGTTTAATGTCTATCTCTCTGGGCAACCTTATCTATTGGGTTCCAGTCCCCGTTTCTCTTTTGTAAGGGGTTTCGGGTCCCCTCAAAACCTGTTTTTGCCTAATAACACTAGTACATTCGGAGCTGATTTCCGACGGCCGTTTGTCGGATTTTCGATGAATTTTTGTTGGAGTGTTGACAAAATCCACCGTCGAAAACTCGGCGTCGGATTGGTCGACGATGCCATGCTCGTCGGAAATTCGACAATCCAATGGACTCTGCCGACGGTCAAAGAAGTCGTCGGTCGAAAGCTTGGTATTCGTCATAATTCCGACGATGACCATTTTTATAAAAAAAAGTAATAATTATCATCGATATAAAAAAAATAATACCTGAGAAAAGCCCTTTTGGTTTCTAATTTGGCATTACTGTACTATTCACTTAAGTGATGGGTCCATTTATCATAAAAGTGTTCTCCCCTTGTCATTTACCTAGGCGGTCCCTTTAAATATTTTATTCTTGTTCGCTTTTAATCTGTCTTTTCTAATGTCCATCAGGCCTTATAAGTATCATGCGATTTTCTGTTGATCTGACGACCCGCGTTGATTCGCGACCAAAAAGTGCTCAAAACTTAGTTTCCGCGAAGTAGTGAAAGGCGAAGGTGGACCTGGCATATAGGTTTGGACCAAAGCTAAACACCGATCAAGTTTCATCTGATCGGATGGACATCGTGGTTTCGTGAGATCAAGTTGAATGTGTTTTAACCTTCGCGAAGTGGCGAAAGGGTTTGGCAGGTCCCAGAGATAAGCGGTCTTCTTTGGTTAAAGAATGATCGGGTTGGAAAAAGATCAATGGCTTCTCGTTGTTTCATGGTCGGGAGATGCACGAGCTATACCTTCAGCGAAAAGGTGGAGGGTCCCGCTAAGAGTGGTAGTAAATGTGGTAACCCCAGTTGGCGATGACATGGCGGTGACAAGGCACTGAGTTGGCGGTATGCAGTGGGTCCGGGCAAGGTTGTCATAAAAAGAGTAAACAACGAGCAAGTTCTTGAGATCTAACGGCTTGTGTGAATTCGCGAAGATAAGATGCTAGCAAGTTAGCCATTGCGAAGTAGCGAAAAGGCCGATGGGCCTTAGGGACAGGCATGGCATGAAGTTAAAAGCAGATCAGGTCTGTTTTGATCTAACGATTCTCGTGGTTTAGTGGCTGCAAGCCAAACGAAGAATAATGTTCGTGAAGTCGCGAAAGACAGGTGGAAATCACATGGAGGAGTGACGTGGCATAACAGCTGCCGCTTTTTGTAGAGCTTGGAAAAAGATCAATGGCTTCTCATTGTTTCGTGGCCGGGAGATGCACGAGCTATACCTTCAGCGAAATAGCAAAAAGGTGGAGGGTCCCGCTAAGAGTGGTACTAAATGTGGTAACCCCAGTTGGCGATGACATGGCGGTGACAAGGCACCGAGTTGGCGGTATGCAGTGGGTTTGGGCAAGGTTGTCATAAAAAGAGTAAACAACGAGCAAGTTCTTGAGATCTAATGGCTCGCGTGAATTCGCGAAGATAAGATGCTAGCAAGTTAGTCATTGCGAAGTAGCGAAAAGGCCGATGGGCCCAAGGGACAGGCATGGCATGAAGTTAAAAGCAGATAAGGTCTGTTTTGATCTAACGGTTCTCGTGGTTTCGTGGCTGCAAGCCAAACGAAGAATAATGTTCGCGAAGTCGCGAAAGATAGGTGGAAATCACACAGAGGAGTGACGTGACACGTGGTTTAAAAAAGTGGTTGAGGTCCCGCCTAGGTGTAACTGGTAGTTATGTGGGAATAGTAAAAGGGAACATGTGGTGGATTAAGGGTGGAACCAAAAGGAGTTTCCAGGGCTAATGGCCGACTGCCATGTGGCGTTTATTAACCGGATAACAAGTGGGGTAAGTAATTCCCGGATAAAGGGCCCACTTAAAAGGCATTCATCTCAAGATTGATCCAATGCTTCTCGTTGTTTCGTGACTTGAAGATGCCCGTAGCTTAACCTCAGTGAAATGGCGAAAACCGTTAGCCGTCAAGATGAGGTGTGATTAGTTAAAAGGATTGACGGTCCCGGTTAGAGTTAAAGGCCGAGTGATTTGAGTTTGATCTAACGCTTGGCGCGGCCTCGCGAAGGAAAAGTGCACGACTGTTAAACTCCGCGAAGTCGCGAAAAGGAGGTAGGGCCTGACACTTAAGCAAAGAGATTAAACGGAGATAAAGGCGATGTAAGTTCTCGAGATCCAATGGCCAGCGTTGTTTCGCGAAAGAAAAGAGCACGGGTTTTATGTTCTGCGAAGTAGCGAAAGAGCGAAACAGAGGAAAGACTTAGAGAAATTATGACCCGTTGGAGCCAGTTCTGAATTCGATTTGGCGAATTTAATTCTGAAAAGAAAGCCGAAGCATGCGGAGTTAATTTCTAAAAACTTAAATGCCAACTTGCCCTTTTCAGTTCGCATCAACTTGATTGCTAAGTATTGTTTCATCAAAGTTTGTTGCAGAGCGATTTTCTTCAGGCAAATAATCAGGTTTCTTGTGCTTTTCTTGATAACTCTTGGTTTGTTCTCAAATACTGCTGTGTGAATTACTTCATTAGAGGTTTGTGCTAGCTTCTAGTGGTATAATTGTTTGACCAGAATGGCACCCAGAAGAGAATTTACAGGGAAAGTGAATTACTAGGACCGAAATATCTGTGATGATTTTTTAGAGCAATTAACCATGTCCACCAATGCTGGGGCTAAGGCTAAAGAGCTAGTACCTAAGAACCCTCGTCTAAAAATTGGAGATGGCCTTTATGATAAGGGTAATTGGTTGAGGGACCCTTAGATAGGATTGTCAGGCTTAGGACTCTTCAAAGTCGGTTTTGGGCAGAGGAATTCCCCAACTCCTTTGAATGGCATATGGGAGCAGGATGTAGGAAAGCTTGTGGTCCCAGTTTTTATGGATGTAGATCTGTTAGCCCCGATTGCACATAATTATGACTCTGTGGCAAGATGCATCAGGAACATAAAGGGATCAGTCTTGATTGAGATAAATGAAGATGAATTCAGGAAAGTGTTTAAACTCAGTGAGTCCTCCAATTTGTTAGAACCTATTGACTTTGAGTCGTTAGCCCAGGTTTACAACACACAAAGGGATCATCTTAGAAGTGGCCCATTGAAAGAATTCTTTGTAAAGATAGGGGGGTTAACAGTTGTAGGCCCCAACACAATGGAACCATTCTCTCTCAACCTATTCACTCTGAGAGCTAAGGGTATGTGTTGGGCATTATGCCAGATTTTTGGAGAGGATGCTGAAAAGAATATGCCAACCCATTATATGTTAATGATTGCACAAATTCTAAACCCCTCCCTAGCAATAACATTTGATTATGCCTCATACCTTGCTGATGTAATTCATAAAGGGCTAGTAGGAATCAAAAATGGTAAGGTGGATAGGCCATTTGGATGGTACTCCATGTTAATGCATATGTTTCTGTTCAAAGGGGCTGATTATTTTGGAAAGGAGATGGACCTGATTAAGGTCAAGGATAAAGAGGAGATGCTAGTGCAATTGTGGAGTACTGTTCTATCTTGGGATAGAGAAGATGCAAGTTATTTAAAGTTTTATAGATGCTTTGCATCTAAAATTAGGATTCTTCTATGCAGAGAAAACCCTAGAATTCCTAAGGCTCTTTTGGAGTTTCTCAGACCAAAGGAGTTTGCAGAGGATATCAAGATTGTTCACAATTGGGGAGACATATATTTGTACCATGTGTCTACTGTTTTTATAGTGTTTGGATTTAGAGGCACCCCCTTTTTACTACCCTATCAGGTCCCATTGAAGATAGGGATTGCAGAAGTCCTGAGACAAATTGGGGGAGTACAAGAAGTAGAGCTAACCAATAGAGGTAAAGGGACTATTTTCCCAACTATTACCATGGCTCACCATTTTGTGATCACTAAGGGTGGATGGAGATTTTTTGAAGAATTCTTTAAGCCATATAGGCTGTCTACTACAGTGTCAAGATGTGTAGACCTCGAGGATTTTTTCAATGGCATGTTCAGAAAAAGAGCAGTGTGCAGAGTTAGGCCACATCAATTTCAGTTCCCAGAAGATCTGATTAGAAATGAATTCAACTTAGATGAGCAAGAACTAAGGAAGGAGAAGTGGGTGGCATATAAGATAGCCCTTGATTTTATCCATCAATTTGGCATTGGCTATGACCCCCTTTCTAGCTTCAATCCATTTGAGGAGAAAATAAAATTCCTGATTCTTTATTTTGAAGATCTCATGTAGACCTTAAAAGAAAAGAGGGAGGCCATAATGCAAAATGAGCCTGATAAGGCTAAGATGGTATTGGCTAAGCCTGCCTTTGCTAGAGATATCCCACGTGGTGACTATGTAATGCACAAAAGGTCAAAGTACACTATGATAATGCTAGTGACAAGCGAGCCTTCCACTTCAAAAGGGAAGAGGAAAATTGAAGATGTCATTGACATCCAGGATTCCCCTAAGAAGCAGAGAGTGGGAAAGGAAATTGAAACTGATGAGCCTCAATATTCTCCATCTCAGTCTCCTATCCACATTGGAGATGAACAAGTTGTGGCTGAACAATTATTGTAGTTAGGGAGTCTCGGTGAGATTGCCTATACCTATGAGGAGACCCAAGAGGGGATGCCTGAAGAGCCACCTAATGCTGAAATGGATTTGACTGATGGTGAGTTAAAGGGCCAAGAAATGGACCTTACTGTTAAGCAAGCTAGTGAAGAATTCCTAGCTGACAGTAATTTTGTCACATCAGGAACTTTTATATAGTTTCTATGGAAGCAAAATATTGATCAATTCAAGACTAGATGTGAAAAGAGGAAAAGTGAACAACCTCTTAAAATTACAACTCAGGTAGAAGAAGAGGTTAAGTAAGAAATGATGGAGGAGTTCAAAGCAATCACCCCTGAGAAACGAAGAGAAATGGTAGCAAAGGCTGGTGTGTTGATTCTCCCTGAATGGGATATAGCTGATGCCTTAGTGCTTGATGCAGTGAGGAAAGAAACAAAGCCTATGGAAGGAGTGACATTCAACAAAGATAATGCTGCTCTTGTCATGTGGTCTTTAAAGAAGGATGAAAACAAAAGAAGGAAGGATGCATCAGATTCTAGCCTCTTAGGAGGCATGATAGTTAAAAGAGTCCAAGACACAGGGGTAGTGGAAGCTGCAAGCACAGTCCCAGAGACTGCAAAATTCAGTGTTGCGGTGGCAGAGAAAGAGGCACAAGAAAAGGCTAATCTCCAATTGAAGTTGGAGACTATTTTAAAAGCTTACAATGATGCTAAAGAAGGAATAGCCAACAGAGACATCATAATTGCTAGACTCCAGAGTCAACTGGCAGGTCAATATCATCCCGGTGAATCTTCTACACTCATGATAACCTCCTCTCCAGCAAGACCCCCTCCTACTAGTCCCATCATTGAATATCCCCCTTCTCCTATGCCTTCTAGTTCCCAATTATCTGAAAATGTCCAACATGAGTTGGAAAAATTGAAACAAGCTCAGACATTGTATGCAAACAAATATGAGGAGAAGGTGAAAGCCACCATCTTGAAGTTTGCTAACTCAGTCAAAACCTCCAATGTATACATAAATATGAAGAAGATTCTTGAGATTTTGATCAAATTGAGAGAAGAAGAAGCCACTTTGGAACCAATCCTGAATAAGTGGGTGCCTAGAGGTAAAGAGTTAGAGCTCATGTGTTCTTCCCATGCAGATGCAAAAGAGAATGACAATCTAAGGTCCACATGTGAGTTTATAAAAGAGATGAATATTCTTTAAGTGGAAGGAGCAAGTATAAAAAGAAAAGCCCAACTTTATAGGAAAGAATATGCAAATCATAAATTTGAAATGTTTCCAGGAGGTTTCATTGGTCCTGTCCAGTTAAAGTAAGAGAAGACTTGGTTAAAGGAGGTGGACCACAATTTGTCCCTAAGGATCAATCAGATTATTAGTGCTGATGACACATCCTTATTTGTCCAAACAATTGAGGAAATTGAAAAAGTGAAATCTCATTATGGTTTCATAGAAACAGAGATTGGGCATGTACGCGTCACTTGGAAGCGGCTAGAAGATATGAAACAAAAGATTGCTAGTTTTACTTGGCCTAGTGATGATGTGTATCAGGAGTGGAAAGATAAGTATATGGGATAGAAAGAAGATGCTCGGGAGCAGTTACAGGAGTTTGCAACATAACAACAAGCAGAGGAAGCCACATGCTGAAAAGGACTTATAACCGCTTCTTGAAAACGACCGGTTGTTTGTAACAAAATTTCTTTTGAAGGGTCCAAAGCTTGTATGCATCCATACTATTATAAATGGATACCAGGACTCCTAAAAAAATGATCGCAAGTAATTGTAAGAAAACACTGCAAAAATTTATCTGAGCTTTTTTCTAGTCTTATGGAGAATACTTTGAGTTTTGTAATATTTTCTCCAAATTAATATCAATATACAGACTAGAAATAGTGTATATACATAAATGTGCATAGCAGTCATAGGGCAACTCATGTGAAATGTGCAACTCAATACAATAAATAATCTTAGTCTGTAGCCCTATAGCATCATAATGCAGTCCTTGACCAAGTATGCATACAAGAAACATCTAGTTCTATTAAGGCACAAGCATCAAAGTCAGAGGTTATGACAACTAGTGAAAAACATCAAGAACAAAAAGTTTAGTCTCAAGAATTAGGAGTTGTAATAAAAAAACTTACAAGGATGAGGCATATTCATAACTTTTGCAGTCCCACCTTGGATATCAACACTAGAAGCAACTCATATTGTTCGTGTAAAGACAAGACAATATGGGAGTTCATTATACCCAACAACTCGTGGTGTTGTTGTTCGTGTTGGCTCTGTTGGACCCTGCAATTAAGATTCAATATGCATTATTCAATAAGATTAACTGTGCAACATAATGAAATATTGAAAAGTGTGTTACCTTATTGAGCTTCACTTGGTTTCGAGAATAGTTTAATATTCTCTACTTAACAGGGCCAACCACATGAAGGTGGAAGCTCATTTGGCCCCTCCCCCCCCCTAACATCACTCTAAATTCCCTGTTAACATCTTATAACATTCATTCATTAATTCTTTCTACCATTAATAAAATATAGCATTCATTCATTAATATCACATAACGTTCATTAACACATAACATTGATTAACATTAATTAACACGCAACATTCATCAATATTAATTAACACATATCATCCATAACCATTAATTATCACATAATTACATTCACTAACACATAAAAATTAGTCATTATCAAATAAGTTAGATTACAATCATTTCTTTCTTTGTTTTTTCTTTGAAGCTATGAAAAGACTAAGTGGAACATCGGTGTCTTCATCATTTCTCCCCTCTGCAGATGTTCCACCAACTGCTCGTGATCTCAATGTATTCCTAGTCCTATACTAAGGACGAGGACACTGAAGCGAAGGGGGGTCCTCTGCAATAACAAAGAAATGGGTTAAATTCAAAAAAAAGAAATATTATTGTTACAAGTATTTCATTAATTTAGAGAACATAATTGTTGTGCTCTTTACCTGATGGGGCCACATCATTTTGTGTAGCCTCAACCTCAACATGCTGAACACCACGGTCCTCTTCACCTGAGTGGGGAACATCATGTTCTTGAGGTTGTGTACCCAGATCATGCTCCACTTGCTCACCACCGACTGCATGCTCTAAAATATTAACAAGAAAGGTTACATTAATTACTACTCTAATTACAAATTAAGATGTTTAATTGTATTAATAGCTAAATAAATAAATTTGAATTGCAAATGAATACCTCCACTACTGAGATGCACATCCGGACGTTCATGTGCAGGTGGTGTTTCACAATTAGCAGGCTGCATTCCAATGACATGCACATTGTTATCATTGCTTGCTTATTTAAAACAAATATAGTCACTTTATGTTGGAACTCAACATCAATTAGATTATTGGTAAAGTATTCAGTTTGAAGCAACTTCCATTTACCATATTTACCTGTGTGACGGATGCACTCGAATGTTGTGTATGCCCACTCAATTCTCGTAGCTGATCAACCACGACTGAATAGCCTTGCTGGTAGGCAATTCTCTTGTCATCTTCTGTGGGCGCTCTATTGAATTCAGAGCCCTGCATTTTTGCTTGGTACTGTGAATTTTGCTTGCATTGTTTGATAAAAAAAAAACGTTTGTAATTTATTAATATTTTGAGACAATATGGGAGTTTACATGAGATACTTACAATTCGTGCAACAAGTTTCATGTAACCACCAGAGCCGAGTTTGTGTTGCCCGTGCTTTTCTTGCCTTGCCTTGGTTGCCTTTGACGTGTCACTCAGTCTATAAAAAGTTTGAAATATGTTAGATTATATAAATATAAAGAGTAATTAATTAGTACATAATTACATTCTTAATAGTATCCCGTACCTTCTTTTGGCGTCTACTGGTGTATTTCCTTTTTTCCTTTCAATTCTCTCCTTGGCATCCAAAATCAGGTCCTTCCACTCCCTCTTTGGAATCATGGGGGGACACTCGTTCTTTAGGTTCCTCTCCAAATGGGTTTCGTATTGGTCCCTCACATACTTTAGATATGTGCCAGCTTTTTCAAGGAGCTTGGTTTTGTCAAAGGTGTCATTTCCAAACCACTCAACCATTTGGTTTGTCAATTCATCTTTTAATCTTTTTTCTTGGTCATTCCACCTTTTAAAGCAAAAACAAACCTGTTAGATTCAGAAATGAATTGAAGCTACATTTATTACACTTCAAGAAATGGATCAAAGGAAAAGTATTCTAGCAATGATATGAAATCAAAAGTGGATAAGGGTTAGTTCACATACGATCTACCACCTTTTATGTATGGTGGGCCCAAATATCTGCAATGCAATGTCACTAAGATGTTTATAGAAAATATCATTGCCTGCAAAAAATTCATGGGATCAATATTAGTCCAAAACGAGTGATCATAAAGTAAATTACAATTAGAGTATATATAATAATAATTTTAAAGTACCTGGAACCTTTTGTATCTTTAAGGGAAGCATTTCTTCGTCGCTCACCATGAATGTGGCTTGCAATGTTCTCGTACTAGCAATACGAGAAGATCCAGGAAACGATGCTATGTTATCAGCAGTAGTCGCCTGTGGCACATCCTCAGGTGCATCTCCTCCTGCAAAAAATGAATCCACTATGAAATGGCATTAGAATTCAAGAAAGAACGCTTGAAGGGAAATAAACACATGACATAAGATAGATAAAAAGAGGGATCTACCAACAATGGGCGGGCCAATATGACGTGCACTAGAGGATGTCTACATGCTACGTGTTGCCGACATTGCAGTCAGCAATACACATGAGGGTGACCTCTGATGAGGCGGCGTCGACATTTGCACAGTAACATTAACAACACCTAAAGAATAATACATTAAATATATCAAACATTAAATATATGAAAAGTGCAAGAATTGTAAACAAGGATGAACCTTTATTTTGAAAATTGACAGTATCAAGTATGATGTGTTTTGGGTACTCAGAGTGATAAGCCAAGAAAGTGATAATACAAGAAAATCGTCATCACCTGATCCTGCAACACCTTGATCGTAGGAACGACTTTCATGAGGGCAGATAAATTGCTGTAAAAACAATATGTACATATTTTAGTTAATGACATAAAAAGAGAATAAAATATAAACCATTATTGAACTTTTGTTATAATTAAAGCTTTCATTACTGCTTATTTGCAAGTTTTTTGCTATCTTATACAATAATTCCACTCTCTGTCGTATCTCATCAGTGGTAGGATGCACGGCTGCCAAAGCAACAATCTCTTTTCTAATTTTTATAAGAGGCATTTTAAAGAATTTCACAAGGTCTGTGGGATCTTCAGGGTCATCATTGCTTAACCCTAATGATTCCACATCCATAGAAAGGTGCTCAGGTACTGCAACTCCCTTTCCCTTTCCCCGAACATCCGTCCGTGTCAAGAATATCATTAACAATTACAAAATTAGTATAAATCACTAAAAAAAAGAACATAATAATGTAACAGTTTGCTTCTACCTAATTTGTACAATTACAATGAGGTTTACCTGCTCGGTAGAAGTGTCGCAAGGTACATCTTTGTCTGCGATATGTGATGGATCCATGTCGGCCTGTGACAAAGAAAAAATATAAAAAACGTTAGCGAAATTACATCATACACAACATGAACAACATGAACTTTGTAGACAAAAAGAGTATTAAATAATAAAAAGATGTTGTCATCAAAATCATTGTAAATTTTGTAATTCCTTACCTTTACTTTATGTAGACTATGCAGGATCCTCAACTAAATGGTCACATAAATAGTCACATAGCTAATAAACAATCCAATTTCCATAAATAAACACAGTTTAAAAATTGTCACATAAATAGTCACACCCCCTATCTCCATCTCCATATTAAAAGGTGCATCATGAATTAATTATGTAATGGCATTAGAATTCAAAACAGAATGAATTAATTATGTAAAAAAAATTCTATCAAGAAGTCAATATTCAATAGATAATATACTAATCACATTCCTCATACATTTCATTCCTCATCATCATGAACATCAAGGTCATCATCGCCATCATCATCATCATCATCATCATCATCATCATCATCATCATCATCATCATCATCATCATCATCATCAACGTCTTCGCCATCATCACCATCACCATCATCACCATCACCGTCATCATCATCATCATCATCATCATCATCATCATCATCATCATCATCATCATCATCATCATCATCTTCTTCTTCTTGTTCTTCTTCATCGTCATTGTGAAACTGTCGATCGTGATCATCATCCACTTCATCTTCTACTTCTTCGATATCTTCTTCTTTGGTATCTTCTTCTTCCATCACATTATACTTTATCGACCTTCCTCTTGGATCATGTCTAACAACAAATGACCAACCCGGTTTATGTGGAACCTCAGAGTAAAATACTTGCTCACATTGGCTTGGAAGAACATAGGGCTCATCCTCAACTGGTTCAAATGACCTTGTATTTAGCATTATAAAACCATTATCATGTTCAATAACAGTTCTATCAGGATCATTTTTATTCAATTGTAGCCTGTACCATTTGACGATGAACAAAACTAATTTGAAGGAATTAAAGTCACACTCAAGTATATCATCCAAAATGCCATAGTATCGATTTTGAGACTGTTGAGGATGAATGTCATTTCTCGATGAAATATTTGTCACCTCAAAGACTACAGTGATGCCAGAATCACAAGTTTTCTTCGTGTCATCCAACTTTTTTATGCGAAATTTATGACCATTGTAGCACATAGCATTGTGGTGTTTGACCTGCGATATGTCAAACATGTAAAATTTATTGCATTGTGAGTTGATAAACATATGGGTGATTAATAAATTTATATGTACCTGTTTATCTCTTAAACCATATGCTAAATCAATTTCCCTTTGCGTAACATTGGAATCTCCATTACGATGTGCTTCTTTAACCAATGAAGCCACACCTTTCCATGTTAACGTGCGTCCAGAATGTTGACAACATTCAATCCATACCGTTATCCAGTCAAGATTGTTTGCAATATACAAATGTAGTGCATCCCACTCTCCACCAACTATACAAAAATAAATAGACGTCTTAAAATTGATTTATTTTGAAGATTAAGAATTAATTAACTACAATAACATCTTATAATTACCTCTCACTTTTCTCAATCTACCTTTCCCCGTCAAGCACTCCCCTTCGAATTTGTTAATGGTGTTGGGATCCCAAATGCGATCCATGTGGATCTTTGCTGCAAACTTAGGAAGATATTCAGAAATGTACACCATAGTCTGGTATACCATATATCCCTCCACCATAGAACCCTCAGGATGTGCTCTTTGTCGAACCAAAGCCTTCAAAAATTTCAAGTGCCTCTCAACCATCCACATTGACCTAGTGTGTATAGGTCCACACAATTCAATCTCCTCAACTTGGTGTATGAGGTAGTGTTCTTGTGCATTGAAAAAAGCTGGAGGTAGACACTTTTGCATTTCACCTATTAAATGAAGAATTTTTCTCTTCCAATGTTTTATATCGTCTTTATGGATTTCTTTACATGACAACCACCTACAAGGCATTCAAGATGCAAAAAAACATATTACATAAGAAGTAAAACAAATCGCAAATATAATATCTATACAACAAACTAAACAAATATCACTACTTACCTTATGTATTTTCCAAGATCATATATGACTTGCTTGACATTATTGTCGAAGTCGTCTGGGAGAGATAGAGGTAGAACGTACTGCAACAATTATAAAATTATCTTTTCATTTTTTTGTAACATAATGAAAAGTACACGTACGCTCAATACTTAAATACATACTAAAAACACAAGAACATGAATTACCTTAATGAAGGTATGCCAATCATGCATTTTCATCTCTGGCCCAAATTCACTTTTATTTGATATGAGATTGTTTATGTTCGCAGCAAATCCTGTGGGAAATCGAATTTTTCGTATGACTTCTTTTATAGCATTGCTTTGCTGGTCCGTTAATAACCAAGGAAGCTCACTTATATTAATCTGGTCTCCATGGCTATTTGATTGAATGACATTTATCATTGCATGATTGGAATCTTTGTCACGCCTTCCATCCAATATTTTCCATAATGTCTCTGTTATATTCTTTCCAATATGCATACTATCAAACAAATGAACAATTTATAACTGCTCGTAGTAGGGCAACCTACTAAATTGTCGGGGATAACTTTTTATTCCCTTAGGAAGGTGGTCATTTATGCCTTCACGACCATCATGATCATCAATCACATCATCAGTAAACAAAACAAAATAGAAAAGATGTTTTATGACAAACCAATAGATGGAATGGCATTATCTTGACGAATAATTCTATTATATTCCAACTTCCAGAGGTGAGGTGTCATTCTTCGTGGCTTTGATGTATTCTCTTCTTTTCCATTGAAAATATATTTTTGAGTATTTTGATACTTATGATTTTTGTGGAGAAACTGCCTATACCCATCAAACACTTGCTTTCCTAAACTTTTTGAATGACGAGATTTCATCTTTGGACCACAAACAGGACATGCAAATTTTCCCTTTGTTTGAAGACCTACAAGATAATATATAATTGGATTAAATATGATAATTTTTTGAATTATAATGTTCATGCACAACTTAAACACTATAACATACCACAAAAATGTGTTAGCCTCGGGGCATCGTGTATTGTCCATAGAAGCATTGCATGGAATTGAAATTGTCTTTGTCCTATTGGTCTAGAGACGTCATACATAGTGACACCATTCCATAACTCTAGCAACTCGTCGATAAGAGGCTCGATATATACATTCATATCTTTAACTTGGTACTTACCTAATCAAATGAACAAAAACATTACATAATTATTATGACCATTTTACTGCAATATTTATAATTAAATTTAGATGACTATATTTAAATGATAAAATACCTGGAACAATCATTGCCAACATTATGTGCTCCCTCTTTATTGACATCCATGGAGGAATGTTATTGTTGATAACAAAAACAGGCCACACTGAGTAAACAGATCTCATCTCTCCAAATGGATTGACACCGTTTGCTGCCAATGAAAGCCTGAGATTACGAGGTTCTTCTTTAAAGTGTGGCCACTTTTCCCCTATGTCCATAAATGCTGAACCATCCGCAGGCATTCGAATAATGTCATCTCGACTTCTATTGCGTGCATGGTAATCCATAAATTGTGCCAAGGTAGTGCACTTGAATAATCGTTGCATACGTGGAATAATGGGAATATAGCGAAGAACCTTGCGAGGAACCCTTTTTGTTATTTGATCTGTTCGATATCTACTGATATGACATTCAGAGCATTCAGTTCGAAATTCATGTTGTTTGTGATATATAATATGATCATTGGGACAAGCATCTATTGCTTGATACTCCATTCCAATATCTTTCATAACGGCAGATAATTCTCGGTATGAGCGAGGTAGAATATTTGATGGTGGTAACAAAAACTCACCTATCAATCTACAACAACAAAATATAATTTTTTATAATAAAGAATATTAATGGTACAACATGATTCATAGTTTATTATGACATATATGACATGCCTTAACATACATGACATTGTTATGTTGGATAAACCATTCATAACCTTCAAGTTCACCAACAACAATACAACGGAGAGAAGAGTTGCCTGCGAGCCTTCATAAAGGGCCTCAGATGCTTTCTCAAGTAGAGGGACATCATGAACAACATCAAGGTCATCTTCATAATCATGATCAGCTGCGCGAGTACTAAATGAGTCATGGATCAATGTATTTGTACCATCATCTTCAATTGTGTTTTCTGGCTCATGATCGTCGTCTTACATGGGATCATTATCTTCAGCTTCGATATTCACACCTCCACGTTCGTCCACTTCGAAAATCATATTCTCAGGGTTGTGTTGATCCATATCGTGTGCTCTGGGGTACTCGACCTATATAAAATTGATATACATAAATAAACCGTGATCATGATCTCATCATCACATGATTTATTATGTATATAAATTGTCAAAACGATATAATGAAAAACTTACAAATGAATGATAATCATGTCCACCTTCAATGTGACCATGCAGCCTACAATGTTTCTTCGTTGTTTTGATTAGAAGTCTTCTAGTCTTTAATCCCTTACAAATTTTGCACGGACAATAACATTTTCCATCACCTTTTCTTTTCAAGTTAGACCACAATCTAGCAATTGTCTCCTTATTTTGTTGTTCGTTGATATTGCCTGACATGGTCTTTCTTCACAGGCAAGAAAATAGAAATTATTGTCTGACATGGTCTTTCCCTCAGGAGCTGGCAGATCCTGCTTCCATACTTTAATTCTATTTTCTCAAAGGACAATCCTAAAAATCGATGCATTGCAAACAACTTTTTACACCTTTGTTGGTTGTGGTGGCGTCATAAAGAGTTTACATCAATAAATGAAGAACATGCCAATGCTTTTAATGCAGCAGTAGAAGTCTATCTCTTATTCAATGTCTCTAGTGAAACCCCCATGATCTTTTGTTGGAGTAGAATTTGTTATATTCTAGAAAGGGTCTTGTCCTTTGTTGATGGGATATTCATCTACCTCAAGAAATAACTGTTCTTATCTCCAACAAGAAGTGGAACTAAATGAATATCTAGCACCATGAAATTAATCCTCAAAAGGATTACTATAGTTAGTTTTGGTAGATAATGATATGGGTAAAATACTAATGTGGCTTTGTGAAACATTATGTACTAGCTTAGCATACTCTAACAACTTTGGTGCGACATGCTACATCCAATTAAGTCTCCATCAGTATCTCTATTGTGTTTATGGATTGGGATTCAATGTACTCTTTTTATACACAGATTCTACTTTCAACTGAGGAGGTTTGTATGTACTTACTTGTCTTTCGATTGTATCCCTATTTCAAGAATTTCTTCTATCAACAAATCATTTGTTGTAAGTTGTACAATTGGAAGCTTGAACATGTCTTCGATGCTAGCCTTGTTGATACGTTCAACACCATCTTGTGCAACAAATCTTTAGAATTCCATTTTTCCGAATTGAAGAGTGAATAGTAGGGACAATCTAGGACACTTACAGAGGTTTTGTAAGAGAGATAAATAGACCTAAATATTATGGCTTAATAATGATCAATAGGTAAACAGATAAGAAACTCTCAATATCAAAATGAATTTCTCAATTGTCTTTACTAGAAATGGATAGATCTGCTAATAATGACTTTATGACTGTATGCCAACTTTAGACTCAATCCAAGAAGAGCTATAACTAATATGCGATATCTAGATTTATGATCTCTATAATATAACAATCCAATAATTATGTTTCCACGCATCTATACCACAACACAAACATCATGCTAGTGTTCAGCCATAGCAATTGATATCCTAATTATAGAATGTGAAATATGCACATAACTATGAATAAAGATAAAGAAAAACAAAGAAAGATGCTTATTGCAAACATAAATGACTAATGGACAAGAATTAAATTCATTGTAGATAGTTTTGAATATCAAATTCACTTATTTGTGTGCATTTAGTAACTCATGTACTTGTGGCCAACCATTTATCTCTTTCATAAATTAAACACTTATTAATAACATTAAATGGCCGAGTAATTATGTTTTAGTAGAAATTGAAAATAAAATATTTTATTTCAGGACAACTCACACTATTCCCTATCATATTTTATACTCTCGATTTTGTTAGTAGTGGTTTGATGTCTTTGGAGCTGATCATTGCATTTCTTTAGTTACGTTTGCTAACCTACTCCCAGCCTGTGCCAAAATGGGAGCTTTGGAACAGGGTATGAACATCCATCAAAGCATAAAAGATAGAGGAATTTTGTCAAATGTAGTTGCAACTGTACAAAATGGATTTGTTGAGAAGGCTTTAGAAACTTTCAAGCAAATGCAATCGGCAGGTGTAAAGCCAAATTCCACAACCATTGCTACTATCCTTCCTGCCTATGCCAAAATGGGAGATTTGGAACAGGGTATGGACATTCATCGAAGCATAAAGGATAGCGAATTTTTGTCAGATGTTGTAGTTGTAACTGCCTTGGTAGACATGTATGCAAAATGTGGAAGCATAGACAAGGCACATGAACTATTTGATAGAATGCCTGAAAGAAATGTTGTCTCGTGGACTGCAACGATTGCTGGATATGCACAAAATGGATTTGTCGAAAAGGCTTTAGACACTTTCAAGCAAATGAAATTGGAAGGCATAAAGCCAAATTCCACAACCTTTGCCAGCATCCTCCCTGCCTGTGCAAAAATGAGAGCTTTGGAACAGGGTATGGACATCCATCAAAGCATAACGGATAGAGGAATTTTGTTAGGTGTTGTACTTGCAAATGCCCTGCTTGACATGAATGCAAAATGTGGAAACATGGACAAGGCTCGTGAATTGTTTGATACGATGCCGCAAAGAGATGTGATCTCATGTGAACAATCAACACGCGCGTATACGGGAGGAAGGGATTGCTGATACAAAATTGAACGCTCACTCCTCAATCACAGTTCTATGGTTTTACGAGATTAAACTAGGATAATTAACCACCACATGTATATTTTTTGCAACATGAAATTAAAAACTAGGGCAATTTGAATCTACCTCCTGCGTGGGATTGCCTTCGACGCGGGTTTGATGTTCTTGGTGGTTGAAGTCGCCACGGACGCCTACGCGGGATTGCAATTCACAAATGAATTCCCCGCCTCTTTTTTTATTTTGTAATGGCCGCTTTCATTGGAATTACAACGAACTCGAGCACTTTTTTGAAAAAAAAGAAAATTCTCATTGCTAATGCCTTCTTCGTCGAAACCAAATGGGTAATTTCTGTCGGAATTACGATGAATGTGGGCATTTTTTCAAAAAAAAATCAAATTTGGCCACAATATACCTTCTCCGTCGGAAACCTCAGTCGAAAATCTGGTCCAAATGTATTAGTGTAAAAAACAATGGAGGGTTTGAAAGGTTCTGCAAACCATCACAAAGGGTTTTAGAATGACTCATAACCATAAAAAAAATCAACAAAAACCCCCATACAACAAGTCCCCATCTCTTCTGCAAAGCCCATCTCCACCTCAATAGAAGATGTCCCCACCTCAATGGGAACATCAAAGGAAGAAACTAATAGTTAAAAAAGACAGATCCGAGTCTCTCCAACTCCCATGAAATCAAGGTTTAGAAATAGAGCATCAAAAGCCCTCTCAAAATAGTATCTAACCTCTTCCACAATGCCATTATCCACCTCCATAAGACACACCTCCACCTCAATAGGAGCAACAAAATAGGAAGAATGAAGCTAAGAAAACCAAGCCTAGCCATACCCATAAGAAGATTCTCCACAACCATAAGATTGACACAAAAAAAGACTAAGGAAGGAGCATCAGGAGCTCAAATTTTAGAATTGAAAACTTGAAACCTCCAGGCTCCATCTAAACTCACCAGGCCGAACATCTCTTCAAAACTAGAGAAAATCATTAATAAAAAGAAAATATCAACAAATGCGGCTCCAAGAGAAATAGAAGCCAACAACTCAAGAAAAGGGAAAACAACAAGGTTCCCTTCAAAAGCAATAGAAAGTGGTATGCAAAGATAAACATAGAGAAAAAAATACCTTTCAAAATGATCAGGAGACAAATCCTAGAATGGGCAAAATAAGTCTCAACTGCACAGGCTAGTGACAAAACCCTAGCAACACCACAAAAAAAGAAGAGGATTTGCAAAAACAAGGAAAACCCACTAACAATCCCTTTACCAAAAGCACCACACCACTAATAGTTGACAAGAACCCAACACCAGCCTAGAAGCCACTCACGAAAGCACTATGAAACCCAAATGTAGAATCAAGGAAAAGACCTCACACCAGGGGAAGACCAACACGAAGCCTGACATGGGAGATGACAATCACAACCTTATCAAAAGTCGACACATCAAACTCCACCTCATCATCCTTCGTAGCGTCTTCACACCTAGAACATCCTCCAACTCTCACCATAGTGGAAGCAAGACCAAAGCACCATAAATCGTCTTCCAAAAGAGAGGAGAAAATCTTGCATACACATGCCGTCCAACCAACACCACCTCCATATGCTTCTACATATTCATCGCCCTCAAAATCTCCCTCTATGCCCCCTGAAACCCTACTGCACCCTATGCAACCTCCTCCCTCACACCCTCTCCATTCTAATAATCTCAATATGTTGAAATGCCTACAAGTCTTATTTTATGCTCGAGGTCTTACATCTAGACATGCTATTGTTACGCACACTTCGTGTTAATGGCATCACTTGAGGCCAATCACTGCACAATGGCTTAATATGTGATGGCTAAGATTCCAATCTTTTTCTTCTTGATCATAGTATACCACTTGATAATTAGATAAATAGACCCAAAGAATTTTTTTATGATTGAATACTTTCCGTTGAGTTAAGTGCCCATGATCTCCAATATTCTTTCCTATCTCTTTTTGTTAAAATAGAGTCTTTAATAAGAGTAAAATAACTCATTACCATTTTGTAAGGTGGTACTTTTACTAGTACCTAGATGAAACTCTTCCATAAATCTTCAAATCCACATTGATTCTTTAAAATTACTTTTGTATTTAGTCATTTGATTAAAAAATTATAAAAGAACTTTTTGGAAGTATTACTCCATCCATATAATAACACTTGCACCATTTAATTTGAAGACAATCTATGGTAGATTTCTTATAAATAGAATAAATGACATAATAGGTAACACAATAATCAATTAAAGTTGATTCTTGGTGCAAAAGTAAAAAAATAAATTTTAATATGCATTTTTAATATGCATTTGTTATTTATCAATGAGTATATATTTTTCCTCATAAATCTAGAATATAGTCAATTTTATTCTAGATAATTTTGGTCAAGCTGAAAAAAGAGAAGCATCAAAATTTAAGAAGATTCTCAGTAAATATGCTATAGCCTCAGATCAATAGACAAATCAAGAAAAATCTGACGTATTCTTTTTTAACGTCAAACCAAGGATTGAACATCATATCCTTTCTCAGTTGAATTTTAAAGTAGGGAAACTACCTTGCCTTTATCTGAGTTGACCTCTAGATAAAGATATAAGAACAACCAAAGTTTGGAATCTGATGGGAGAAAGGATGGGCAAAAAAATGGAATCTTGGATAACAAAATGGCTCTCATGGGTTGGCGGAATTATTATGTTGAAGATAGTTCTATCTGCTATCCCAATTTATCTTATGTCTTGTCTATGGCAAATTCAAATTTAGTGAAGAAAATGAGATCATTCTTCTAGCAAGGAATGACAAAGAAAAGAAAAATGGTGTTGATAGCTTGGGAAAAAATATGTAAACCCAAACATTTGGGAGGTGTGGGATTGAGGAACTAACTATGCCAAAATAAAGCTTTAGGAGCCAAATTAGTATGGAAAATATATAAGGATTCTAATTGGAAATGAGTAAGAATCCTAAAGGGTAAATATTTGGAAGATATGAGCTTGGAAGGAAATTTCAGAGTCCGTAATCCTCCAAAAGGGTCAAGAGTATGGAACTTTATTCTGAATTGTAGAAATCTCATCACAGGTAAAATATCATGGAATGTGAAGGATGGAAGGAAAGCTTTCTTTTGGCCAGATGCATGGGGAGGGTATCAGGCTTTAGAAAAAGAGATGGGATAGAGTACTTTAAAAGCAATCTCAGAAGCAACGTGGGGTCCTTTTGCGAGTGATTATATTGAGATGACAAATAATAACCTTCCATTGGGTTTGAAATAGATTTTTTTTGAAGTTCTTCTAGCAGATAGAGCAAAAATAAAAACTCTTATGGAAATTCTGAAGAAGAGATCTTTGGTTCTTAAAGAAGGGGTTGATTCGATTATTTGGATTGGAGAAAATCCAGGCAATTACAATTCAAGAGATGGATATGATTCAATAGTTGACAAACAAAATTTTGAAAAAAATGAAATTCCCATTTCTCTATGTTGGGACAAAAAATGTCTTCGAAAAGCGGGTTATTTTGCTTGGGCAACTTTAGAGTGTAGAGTTTTAACAACAAAATAGTTTAAGAAGATTGGCTTCTCAGGACCATCAAAGTGTGTTCTATGTGAAATTGAAGAAGAATCAACAAATCATATTTTACTGACTTGTCCTTTTGCCTCCAAATGTTGGTAGTGGTTATGTGGTAAATTAAGTTGGAAGACAACCTTTCCTAGTGACATTTTGTGCCTTTTCAAAATTTGGCCTATTCTTCACAAATTAAGTTTATTTAACTCATAATGGATATCCTCTCCATCTGTTTTAATTTGGGAGATCCGGAAGGAGAGAAACAAAAGAATTTTCCAAGGGGAAAAAATGAATTGGGAAACATTTATAAACAAGTTAGAAGTGGCCATTGTAGAATTTAGTAAACAATGGTCTTCTATTAGATTTGTTAGATAAATCACATTTCTCCCATTGGGATAGTATAATTAAAAGAAATTGCTTCATCAATATGGGCACTTCCAAAGGAAGAATGGTTTAAATTTAACTTTGATGGAGCCTCTAGAGGAAATCTAGGTGCTTCAGGGGCATGATGTATAATCCATTCATCTGATGGTATTCAATAGTTGCTAAACTAGTCAAAACATTAGCAAAAGACACTTATAATGTAGCAAAAATTCAAGTAGTTATTGAAGGGTTGGCATTATGTGGGGAACTTGGTGTCAACAAAGTGGAAGTAGAATGTGATTGAGCTATCATTGTTAATGCCCTAAGGATAGGCAATACTCCCAATTGGAGACTTAATTCCTTTTTGAGTAGAGCAATTGATTTACTTAAGAATTTTGAAGCCCTGACTATTAATCATATCTTTAGAGAAGCAATTGGAGAGGCAAACTAGTTAGCTAATAAGGGAGCAAATGGAGTAAATGAGAAATTTATCAGTGCTTCATATCCTGTGGTGGTTGAAGTCTCTGCTCCCATCAGAGGGTGATTCATGTTATCTAAATGGATGACGTATACTACAAGTAGATAAATCTCAAAATTGATATGATTTTGGTGATGGTATTGGCAAAATCAAAAGTTCAAAATAAACACGACTTTTAAAATAATGGTTGATCAAGCAATTACTACTTTAAACTTTTTTTTAATCTATTGCCAGTGCAAATGCCTTCAATGGTGGGATTTGTTGGAATAGGGGGATTTATTTTATTAAGGTGATTTCACTTCTGGGAGGAAGCAATGCTAGCAGATTGATTTTCAAACAAGGCCTTAATGACAAAAATATTAATTGCATTGACAGAGGAGGGAGAGTGCTAAGTTAAAAGATGTAGACACAATCATTTTTTGAATTTCAAATCTTTAACCATAAGTTGGCGGATCTTTATGATTTGACGGGTCTTGTCAATTAGTCCACTAAATAATAATAGAGATGATCGCTATAATGAAATGTTGAAATTTAGATAGTCGACATATTTGGTGGCATGGTGGGTTGGCTAAACTGATCGATTTATAGCTAGCTTTATGGATATGTCCGATTGACCAGATGCAGAAGGAGCATTAATTAGAAAAGATGGAATTTGTAGTGAAAGGAAATGAAAGGGCAAGTTGTATCCACTTAAGGATCTCCTTGGGTTTACAAATGGATTTGAATGGTACTTAGCTTTTTTGACAAGCCTTATGTTGGTCTTATTTCAAATCCTTCACATCACATTTTCTCTATATAGCTAAAGGTTTCTTCTTTGGGTTTATGTTGAAGGCGATTCCTTTTCAGGCTGCAGGAGGTTGACAATAGAGGATCAAAAACCAATGGACACCCCCATTTTAATTCTATCATACATGAGACAAATAGTGTTTTTAGGGGAAATTAAGGAAAAAAGGATGAAGGAGGTTCTCAATGAATCAAATTTTGTCATTAAGAGAGTAGTATAGCAAATTCTAGGAGATTTATTTATGAGAACAAATCACAAATATAGGGTAAACATGGAAATTCCGACAGTGTTTGTAGAAACTCTCCTTCACTTTGGTTTGCCTAAAGACAAAACAAAAAAGCTCTGCAGAAAAGTATTCAAGGAAGATTTGCTTGGTGGTTTGAGAAATGTCTTGGAGAATATTGACAAGAATTTGACTATCCTTCTGCCAATTGTTTTTATTGTAACTATCAAGAATGGAAAATGAAAAGATGTTTAAAGCAAGGCATTTCATCATAAAAGAGAATTCCAATTTCCTTTGGGCATTATTCAAACTGACAAAAGACCCTAAGGAAAATTAGATAAGGAAGTATCTAAAGTTTCATGGGCTGACTGAATTAGCTCTAGCTGAGAGAGTGGATGATTGGGAAGAAGAATTGAAAGAGGTGTTCGCTTGTTGGGGTCCTGAGCCAACTAAAAAGATTGACTGCTTCCCAAAACCTCCAAAACTAAATTGGGGAAGGAGGATTCCAACAATTGTCAACTGTGTGGACACTTCAATTGTTCTTGTTTTTCCTCCTCTGCCTCATGCCCATCTTCTCTCGGCTGAGGTTCATCATGGTCGGGTTTGTCTAAAAAAACTTGTTTTTCTTTTCAGTTTTATGTTAGATTTTCCACCGGTTAGCTATCAAATTCCATGTTTTTAAGTAGGTTTTTTGTTTTATGACCTTGTTAATATTTGGGCATTTCATGCATATTTTCTTTTGGGCATGTTTTAGTAGACTATTGTTATGACTTCTATTATGTATTTTCTACTTATTTTAATATAATATATTGGGCCTCGACCCTTTGTTAATAAAAAAAAAATTGATGATCATTAGCAAGGAGATCATATGATATTTTCATAAACATAAGTATGAATAATTTAGCATGTTTTTTTAAGGGAAAAATAGTCATGATATATTGACTGAAAAAACAATAGGTGAGGTATCCATTCTAGGCTTGCTCCCTAGATAGTTTATTAGGGTGATAACCACCCATTATAGGTCAGTGCATTATACCCAAGAAGGATTAGAGGATTTTTTCAATGCATGAAGGAAGACTTCATTCATTTCCAATGGCATATATAAATAGAGCTTAATGATTTCTTTAGTTCAAATACACTACCAAACTTGGGTATTGGAAATTTTATGTTGGGATGAATGTGGAGGAGAGACCAAAACAACATTAATTATGAGAAACAATAGAATATAATCAATTTTATTGAATATTTTTGTCTTAATACAAAAGAAGAAAATGTATGCAAGCTACGAGATTTATATCAAATCTTTACGAGGAAATTTTTTAATAGTTGTAAGGATTCTAGTTGAGTATGTAGTAGATCATTAGATCATTTACACACAAAAAATATAACATAATTTTTTCTTATTGTTGATCCTCTTTTAGTGGCATGAGCACATCTAATACCCCAAACAATGTGCTTTTGATATTTAAAGTCTTAACAAATCAATTATGAACAATTATCCTAGTGGGACGATATGATTGAGAGATTTCTTTCTTACTATTTTGTGGTTATTAGATTTAGAAAGATACTTGTCACAAAGGACATTCATTACACAACCATTGATGCAAAATATTTCCATATAAAAGTAAAAGTCTAAAAGCCACCAGTGAAGTGGACATCTTAACCATTAAAATCATAAGAAATGCTCAATGGTGGGATGCCATAGAGATAATCAAAGATTATATTGACTACAAGAATCAACACTCCCAAGGATACAAAGACAATGGTTGAAGTTGATGCAAAAGCAAACAAATAGCAAGCAAGAGTTAGCCCCAACCATCATATGGTAGTGAAATGTTGACCACATGTTCTAAATTATGAAATAATGACATCATATCTTAGATATAGCCATTTCCAAATTCTTGTGTTGTGAAAAATGTCCTCAAAGAAAATAGTGATAGAATTATTTATTTGTTGTGTTCTTAGGACAAGTAAAAAATGTTATACATTGGATAAGATTGACTAAATATCTATTGGAAATGATCTCATAAGCAAGTTTCAATCCATTTTCTATAATTGTAAGTAGGTACATGTAATTTTAATGTATCACAAATTTGTTCATATTAGTAAACGAGGAAATCTATTGACCAATAGAAATTACAATTAGATGAAAACTTAACTTAAAATGTTCTAGTTATGATGAACATCTTGTAATCAATAAATTTCCTTTATGACGATCTTGTTGTAATCAATAAATTACATAAGTTTTCCTAAAAATACAAATCACCAAATGGCCTTCAATCTAATTCTCATTTTCAAATGTGTTCTTCACCTTCCACCAACTTCATACTTTATATGTAAGAAATGATTGACGAGGATGAGATTATGCTTATTGTTGTCCATTTTTCTAAACATACAAATTGTAAATATATTGCTTAACCAAACAAAAATCGGGGTTAAGGTCATATCAGATACCAAAAACATGGGGTTGAAGTTGTAAATGTTAGAAGTGCAAATAAATCAAATTGATTTGTATCATCATTGTGATAGTGAAGGTTTTATTTCAAAGGTTACACAAATATGTACACAAAGATCTTTTGTTGACATTTTTAATTATTTTTTAGGTCCATGGTTATATTTTTTTATGTTGCAAACACATGTACTTTTGAGACCTAATGATACATTTCTAACCCAATTTAAATTTTCCGTCTCTCCTTTTCTGAACATCGATGATGAGCATAAATTTTAAATTTGTAGCCACTTGCATTGCCTTTGATTTCTCCATTGTTTTGATATGCTAACAGCTCCTTTAGGGAGAGGATCGTCGTAGACAACAAATGTTTTAAGAAATATGATGAATTAAATAAATTGGAAATGAGATGTTACTTATAGCATTGAAGCTGATGTTCCGTCGCACCACGAGGACTCGTAATATTTGCTGGTTGAATGAGAACAATTCATCTAAACCATGCCAAAACGAGCAACCGAGACCTAACTTATTGGATAATATTGGTAAAACAAACTTGTGTTAATTAAAAAAATGATATAGACATATAATGTTATATTATGGTAAAAGTATAATATATATACAAGAAAATCGTATAGGCTTACAACAAAGCCATGTAGACATATAATGTTACATATATCTGCAATATTAAATATATACAAAATTTATATATATGCATACAAGAAAGTCCTAATGTAATCACTTCTCTCTAGGGGAAGGGAAGAGATCATGAGTTGCCTTTGATTGTTGAGTTGATGGAAAGACAAGAGATCCTGGTTGCTTTCAAACCCGTTGACTTGATCTCCTCTCTATATGTTTTTGGACCTCCACCTAATATAATATAGAAGTATACACATTAATATATAAAAAATGAATTATAAAATGACATAATGAAATAATCACTTATAGTCATCACATTATCTTTTTGAAGCAATTTTTTCCTCTCTTCATTTGTAAGAGGGATAGGTTTAGAAATTGTAGTTGTAATCCTCTTTAGAGAGCATCAAGATATGAATTAAACTACAAATGGATGTCATTCATTTTTTCGCTAATAGACATAAAATGACAAATAAAATATTAAATTTACTATTTTGACTCACACCTCTATCAAAGTTATCGAAGATAATATTACTACGAAAAAATCATGCTCCATTGTGGCATGAATACTAGGAGTATCAATTGATGCCATCAATTGAAAATGAAACAACATTATTGAATTACCAAAATATAACTAACATTATTTAATAAATATTTAATGATTAAAAATAGTTAAGGTTATCTCAGTGTAAGATGTATGAACACTTCGAATGACATGTCTTGATTTCAAAGGCCAACATTAACCTATTCAACATCCAATGTGAGCTTTGAGATTCCCCTTCATATAAGGTTAAAAAATTTACTTGTAAGTTGTATATTTTATTTCTTTACTAGTTATATCCCTATAATATGAACATCATCATGTAACCGTGAGTCGAAGGGATGCTAGATGTAGGATGAGTACTTTGACCCTAAAATTTCATTAGAATAAATTTAGTAATTTAGTTAATATTATATTTCAAAATGAAATATAGAATTTAATTTGACCTGGTTCAAATTTACATTTCTATCAATGCCAAATGTCTCATCCAACAACTCATCTATGAAGATCATATAATCTAATATAGATGTGCCTTGCCACTACCCACATGCATCCTAATCCTCAACTCCATAATCACAAAGATATATGCAATTTCAACATATGTGAGGTGAATGTGAAGACTTGCAAGACTCACCCTTATCACCTTGTGCACGAGGCCTGGTAAAAGGGTTTGAGTGAGTTGACCAATTGTAAGGTATCGACCTCAACACTCTCCTTCACAATGGAAGGGATCATGACATGATTAATGTTTGACCTAGCAAGGGGTCTCCATGCCTAGTTTGGGGAAATTTGTACCCCTAGTTCTACCCCAGAAGTCTAACATATCAAAGTAGGTTGGGATCTCATTTCAAGGAAAAACTCACAATAGAGTTTTCCAAAGAATTATTGTGGAACTTCATTGTTTTTGCATAGCGGATGGTAGAAAACCATCCACCCCCTATCCCAAAAATTATTATTCCCTTGGTGGTGGTACCAATGGATAGAGAACCACTTGCAAGTGTTGTGTAGGGGTGCAATAGTTCGTGGGTTAGTGAACAATGCACACATCAAATTTTAATAGTTTTTCGTTTTATTTGTTGATAGGGTAATTTTTTACCATAAAAATTGTTTTGCTTCTTCCTTATTATTTGAATAGGTGGTAATTTTCCCACTCACAAAATCTATGTGAGAGATGATAGATTCTAGTGAAGTGAGGAGGGTAGAGAAATGGGAGTTTGTTCCACTTTGATATCTCAATTATTGTTTCAAGTTCTTTCTTGTTTTTATTTTTCCTAGTATTTTTTGGTTGCATTTGAGGAGGATGTCAAGGCATTATCAGAGGGGTTTGGTGGTGTTGTTTTTCACTAGGGTTTTCATGAATTGGTGAACGAGTATTTTTGTAAACTTGTGGGAAATTTTCATTCTTGAAATTAAACAAAATTGATTCAAAACCATTCTATCTTGTTAATTAATTAGATTTTTACAATAGAAAACTAACAAAAATAACCTCAATCGAAGGGATGTTGTGGAAATTTTTTGGTGGTGAATTGACAATGATCCAACGAAGATTGGGTGTCTTCACAAGATAAATTTGATCTCTATAGGTCATTGTTTTCTTGGTATGCATTTGAGTTCAAATGAGATTGGCCTCTTGATGTTTCGATTTTATGCTACTCATAATGTGAGCACATTATAATGCACTCACATTATGTCTATTATGGGACCAAAAAGTGATGTGGCCATGTTTTGATCTCTAATATTTTTGCACTTAACCTATGGATCCTTCCTAGGGGACAACACCAACACTCAAAACTAGAGTAATATTGGGAGCACTTACTAAATAGAGAAACCAATGCATGAAACCACCAAAGAGGAATAAAAAATGCATTAGCTAATACCAAGCAAAGTGGTGCCAAAATTTCCTTGTCAAATTGTAAATCCGAAATCCAAAGATTTGTCCTCATGCTAAATATAGTGTATTCCTAAGACATGTCACATGAATCTATTGTAATATATCATAATTATCCCTCTAACTTGGACACTATGGTCTATTTGTTTCAAATCCTTCAAAAATGGTTTATGATAGTGTTTAGGGTGAAAAAGAATCAGGTAGTATTAGGACCTGACCCCACTTTCATCAAACATTGGAATACGAAAGCACCTAAAGGAGTGATCCTCCTTGACTAACTCTTGTGAAAGAGAGTCTATGGATACTTATAGGATTTCTATTCCTTCACTGATAAAAAAGGGAATATGTAAAATATAGAAGTGATGTAAAGATATAGCGAGAGTGTAAACTAAAGTGAATAAACAATAATAACAATCAACTGAATGATAATAGAATTAAGACAACACATACAAATCTGCAAATGGAATTATGGTGTGCACTTGTGAGAGAAAAACAAGCTTGAATTGATAGGACCAGGGCACTATACATGTTGGTCTTTTGAAAACTAGGAACCTGAATTCTAAGACTGTTTGAGTAGTGCTTGTGAAATTTGAAGCAAAACCAATAGGACTCGGGCATGAAGATCCTTGGTCTTGGAGGAGCATGGGGCTCCCTAGTCTTGAAATGCAGGACCAATTTCTGATAGAGAAGCTATGCTTGTTTGCTGAGACTTCCTGGAAATTGCTTGCTCTGATGGAAATATGTAATTGCACCTGCAATCTGAAAAATGGTGTGTTTGTGGCTATATAGGGTTTTTCCTTAGTCAAACCTCTTGTTTTGGCGATTTCCACCTCCACAAATAACCAATAAAGTAGCGGAAAATGTGTGTGTTCTCTTGAATCTTATGTGTTTGTAAGATTGCTATGCGCTAAATGAAAACTAGACTTCTATCCTGTGTTTTTGAGAAAACCCTAAATGCTTGTAATGAGAATTCTTTAAATCACAATTGTAATGCAAATCTTAAGAAATAATGCAAGTTTTAAAACTAATAGGATGTAGATCTGAAGCTCAATATATAGAGATGAAAATAACATGAATCATACCAAATCCTAACAAAGAGGTACAAGCCAATCAACAGTCAGTGATTCCCTTATCATTCTTCACTATCTCCTAAAGATTCCATAATTAATGAAGATGTTGATGAAGACTTGATAAATGGATGAATTTGTATTTATGAGACTTCACATAAAGAAATTCTTTCAATTCACAATAATCTCCCTCAATATGCTAGATTAGGGATCCTTAAATGAGGGAAAGAAGCGCCATATATATGAAACCCTAAATTTAAATTTGATAAAAGACCGACTTAGAATTGATGAAATTTGATACCAAGTGGGATTTGAATAGGGTAAGACTACCAAATAAAGCTCCCAAAATTTAGGGAAAAAAGTTCAGGACAGGTAGTATACTACTTGTTCCGACCAATTTTATTTTTTTTTTGATTTTCTAGGGATGCAAGCTAGCATGATTCTAATGCTAAATCTAGCTCGATGGCACAAACCAAGATGTGTAGATGTGCAAATTATATCTTAGAGATTGAAATTAGGGTAAGATTAGGAGTGAATTACAATTAAATAAAAAAGAGGGCGCACCTAGGATCAAGGGCCCAATCTAATGATATGTAAATTAATGGGAGAGGACTTAGGTTTAATTCAATTAATAATTAAATGACTTATGAAGTCCTATAATGAAAAATGCAATGGGACACACTAAAGTGGGTGCTAACCTAAGTGTGGAATTAGACAACCTGATTAAGGGTGTTCAATTTACAACACTACATTCAACCCCCACTTTAGCGGTCACATGACACTACGTGCATATGCAAGTTGAAGTACATAAAAGTAAACATTCATGGGAAAAATAATATGTGCATAATATGTTGAACAAATCCCCCAACAATATCTATAGTAAAATGTTAGGAACCACATTCTAAAAAATCATATTGTTATTTGAAATCACAAAATATCCTAAAATGCTTACTAAGAGTGATTAAATTTAAGGGTAGCTATAGGCCCCCATATTTCGGCTTGCAAATTTTGGTATGTTGAAAAAAGGTATCGTGTTTACCACTTCCAATTATGAAGAACATTTGGTGACAAATGCTCGCAACAAGATTCAATACAAGATCAAAACATATTGAGAATCATTTGGTAAGAAAGGGAGCCAAAATACGATCCCAATGCAACTGATTAGACGAGAAATGAAGCTCTCTAGCTCAAGATGTGAAGGATTAAGTACAAATACAAAATTAGGGTTTTTAAAAGAATTACCTTTTGAATAGTAAAAAGAACTATATTCATTTGTCTTATTCACCTTTTTGTCTCGTAGTGCAAAGGAGAATCCCATCGAGTAGAAAATGCCACATCGATGAGACGAAGTGCCTACTTGATGGAGAATCTGAGGAAATTAGTCCTACATCCTGCTTGACGAGGTAGACCCACAGACCTTGCTGATTTGTTGTCTTTTGATTGGTAGATTTAGCATATCAAAACCCTAATTTTGACATAGGCTACCCAAAATGGGCGCTATGGTCCCATTTGGACGCCCTGGTCCCTAAGAGGTACCATGGTCCCCTTTGGGTGCCATTTTCTTAGAAAAGGGGTACCAGGTAGCACTCACGGGGTTAGGATAAATTTTGATGATTGTGATGATTTTTATTCTAATGCATGATGTTTGATTCTTGCAGGAGATACCATTTTTTCATGAGCATACCTTGGGCCATATATACAACCATCTGCAGAGTCTGATCCCTCACTTTCATTGGGTGAGCATAGAATTCTTCGAGTAGTTGGCCTATGGTGGGTATGTTGCATGCCAATGATCAAATTTTATGGATTGATGCTTATGGCCTTGATGGAGAGATGTGATCTTGATACATCCACATTCTACCTTTATATTAGCAAGATGACAATCACATTAGAGGATGTATACCATATCATGCAATTACCAGTGAGAGGGAGGACTATTAGATATGAGTCACCTTGATCATGAGTAGAGATGATGAGGGATATATTGTATTGGGAGATACACCTAGAGAGATGAGGTCAGATATTTATCCAATGGATATTGCATCCAGTAGGTAATGTCCTATTGGTGAGTAGATTGATGATTTCCATAGTGATATTGGCCATATGTCCAGATGGTCTAGGTAGTCACATGCATGGAGTACTGACCTACACCATACACGAGATGGAGGAGTGGCACATTGTGTTTGCATGGCTATGCAACATATTAGCACATCTGTACCATGACTTGGCAGATTATGTCTACCATGAGGGGAAGTGTTTGATGACATGCACTCTTCTCCATGTCTGGATGTTTGATCATATCACATATACATGGTGTTGAGCATCAAATCTGAATTAAGTAAAATATCTTGATTTGAGAAATTAAATCATATAAGCCATCTATCTTTTGAAGAAATCATCATTTTCATTGATACTGTAATAACCCATAAGTTATCAAACAAGTGTAATCGAAATATCCAAAATTCAAAAAGTATCGATGAGACCCAGCGATGTCTCATCGATATAAAATGGGTATCAAAGGAAAGGGAACACCGATGAACTCTAAAAAGGAATCATCAAAAGCAATGATTCCACCGAAAGAGGATATCGAAGAAAGAAGAGACGGTTTTCATCGACGGGAAAAAGGCTTCAGAGGAAATAATACCATCGGTGCAACATGAAGGAAACTTACTGAAAGAAGCGTTCTTATTGAAAGAATAATATTGATCAAACAGAAGGAAGCTACATCGATAAAAGATATTGATAAGGATATGAGTTTCGAGGAGGCTAAAAGGCATGTTATTGATATGTGTGGTTTTACCGATGCAAATTTATCGAGGAAGATTACTAATGAGCTCATCAATGAAGGATGATAGTGGAAGCAAATCATCAAAAGAAAGATGGCCTTGATGAAACAATAGACCCATTCATCGAAGGAGTGTAGTGATGTCGATAGAAAAAGTGTTTTGATGGAAGGATAAAGGAAGTTACCGAAGCCCAAAGTTTCTTTGACATGAAACCCGATGGACATCAGATATATATCGATGAGGAAATAGGTTTTGAGGAGGCTAAAAGGCATGTCTCTGATATGCGTTGTTTCGCCGATACAACTTTATTGGTGGAAGACGACAAGAGAGGATAAAGAAAGGCTTCAGAGAGACAATAGATCCATTCATCGATGGGGCATAGTGATATCGATGGAAGAGGTATTTCGGTGGAAAAAAAAAGGAGGACACCGAAGCCCAAGGTTTCTTTGACATAAAAAATTCAATGGATATCAGATAGGTATCGGTGAGGAGACAACATAGTGACCGAATGCATCATTTCGATGAAGGGAGAAAATACCTAGTCGAAGTAATGTTCGAAACAAAAGTGTTAGTTAACAGTTATATGTTGAAAAGCCACAACGCTTGGTGATAATGTATAGTCTCATATAAAGGAGGGAGCTTTTGTAATATGGATGAGAATTAGAGAAAGGAGTAGATTATAGCCTCAGGCTTACCACTATATTATTTTGGCGAATATATATAATATAATCAGTTGTTTTTCCTTTGCATATGTGTTGCCAATTACTGCATTTTTTTGCAGGCAGTTGCTTATGATATTATCTAAAGGAGATAAGGTTATTTGTGTTCTTCCAGTAAAATTCTGTGTTTCATATTGTAGATTTGGATAAAAAAGATTTACTTGTGAATTGTAATTGTTCCTTGTATTTCTTCCTTGGATGGTCTCCTAAGGTTAGAGTTAAATTCATCCAGGCGGTTTACAATATAGACATTGAAGTAGAGCTCATAAGAAACAGTAACTGACAGACTCATCGAGAGGGGGTGGGTTTAAAAAGTGTCTCATAAGTTTACACAATAAGTCCTAAAGAGATATAAGAGTCTGTAGCCCAAACACCAAAGAAAGGCAGTGGTCATCTATAAAATACAACTCTTCAATTCATACTTTCACATTAAAAGTAATAGGAGTAGTTGAGTAGGAATTCTAGAATAAATTAGCAATAGTGTATATATATATTTCAAGCACAAAGATCAAATAGCTTCTACAACAACAATCTTGAACTCATCTACTGTATCTCCATCCTAGGAGCCTATGCCATTCTGAGATAGGAGGAAGTCAGATGAAGACAATAAATCTGCTATAAAAAGCATTAGTTGAAGGAACAACTAGTGAGTAGGTATACCCGCCTAGGTCCTGCAGAGCCTAAAGTGAGAGAGTTAGTAACCAAATAGGTTCACTCTATAAGTTGGCCAAGTCAATTGGAGGGCTTGAGAATAGGAGTTGGCATTTCCTTAGAACCTATCCAATCTATTGATTTGAGACCCAACAGATTGGCGACTCTGCTGGGGAGATTCATTTAAAAGGTACTTTGTTGTGGGAAGGAACTCATATACAAAATACAAATTCCTTTCGAGAAGAAAGGTGGCGACTCTGAAATAAGAAATTTTATGTACGGAAGGAGGTCAATAAAACAAGGCCACCCCATAGTCCAATTAAACTTTGATCAGAAGAGAAGTAAAAGAAATCCAAAGGAGAAATCAATAGATAGTCCGATGGAACCTAAAAATGACTTTATGAATGGGAAGTATAATCAACACTATTCTGAAAACCGTTCACATCCAGCCTTGAGTAAATAGAATTATACAGTTCCCACATACCCCATGGATGAGGATTTTGTAGCTGTGGATAGAGCACAGAAAGGGAAATACCCTCCTGGCTTTGAGAATCACCGTCCAAATTCAAGGGCAGGGGCTTCGAGCTCCTCAGGCTCGAGCAAGGTGGATGCATCAGACCGTATAGTAGACTTGATGAAACAAATGATTGAAGCAACCATTGAGATGAGAGATGATGGAAGAGTACAGGAGTGTGTAGAATTATGTGCTAACTTGGGTATAAATATCAATGAAGATGATATTAATCATGACTTGGAGAGATATAGAGCGAGGAGTAAATGTGTGGCCCAAGGACCAAATAGAGGAAGAAGCAACACAGATAAGATTGGTGCAAAAATCAACACCTACAAAGTATTTGAAAACCCTTTATATGATGTTAGGCCGAATGACTTCCCATATAATAATATACCTCCTGAGCACCAACACAACCACCCCAACAACTTCCCATACCCCAATTTACCTTCTGAGTATCAGCATAACCAGTTCAATGCCTTTACATATCAAAACCAATTTCAACCACAAAACCAATTTCCTCCTGGTAATAACAATGTGAGACCAAACTATGGAAACTTTTTCCAAGGTGGATACGGGCTGATGAATACAGAACGCATCAAGTAGTTCGACTTTTCAGGGATGATGGTGTATCCTCATCCTATCCCTAATGAAATTAGGACTGCAATACCAAAGTTCACTGGGAGTAATGCCATCTCAGTGGAAGCACATTGCAAAGCTTTTGACACAGTTATGGAGGATTTCTGTCTCCCATATGAGGATGTCAAGATGAAGTTGTTCATGCAGTCATTGACAGAGGATGCCCGAGATTGGCTTAGAGCACTGCCAGATTTTTTAGTAAACAACCTTACAAAATTCAAAAGACTTTTTCTTGAACAATACGGAGACCACAATAGCCCAGCGTTTGCCTTACATGAGATCATAAGCATCAAGAAGGATAAAAATGAAGCAGTGGCTGATTTCAATAAGAGATTTAATAAAGTTATGAATAAAATCCCTAATAGAATAAAACCGGTTCCTGAAGTTAGCATTTTGTACTACATGAATGCTTTTGACAGTAAAAAAAACTATGAGCTCAGGACAAAGAATCCTACGGACCTACAACCCTTCAAGGAGTCATGAAAGCGGCCATAACTATAGAGAATAATAGAAAAGCAGCTGGAAATATAGGAAGAAGGGAGGATGCAAGGTTGTTTAATCCAAAGGCCCCTAAACAAACAAAGGATGATGACAAGTTGGACAAGGTGTTGAATGTTCTCAAGGATTTGTCTGTCAGAGTGAATAAAATAGAGAAACAATAGTTTTATCGCCATGATAGGCCCAGATTGCATGATATGCCTTATAATACCACATGGAAAGACGGAAAACCAGTGGACAAGAACCCGAAAGAAGGTAACCAAATACCAGATCCTTTGAGAAAAGTGGTGAACCAGGTGGTTGATGAAGATATGTGGTGCTTAGCATGTGATATACCTCATTCTCCTTACAAGTGTGCGGTGGCAATGAAGTTGCAGGGAAGAGAGGAAGAATGTGAAGAATATGTAGATGATCATACGATAAACTTACTATCATTTGAGGACTATGACTCATCTGAGGGGAGTGAAGGAAATGATGTAAATTCTAGGCGGATTAATCAGCAGTGCTGTATGCAACAAGTATTCTCAGATGAGGAAGATGAAGTTAGGCTGAGCATCCCTACTAAAGAAGAACGAGAGAGGATTACTAGAGCTGCTGTTGAACAAGACAAAAGGAGTTATATGCTAAGAAATAGAACTATAAACCTTGAACAAGGCAAACCATCAGGAAAGTTCATGAAGGAGATTAATAAAACATCTAAACCAATAACTAAGCCGAGTAGAACCCAGGGAGAAAACACAAAGTTAATTAAGGAAAAAGAGTTGCAAGTTTCTAGGATGCAAAAGGGTGATAAGGACAAGACGATGGACACTTCAATACTGCCTACTACAACATCATTTGATATTGCCAACACCTTGACATAGATGAAGGTCTCTATCCCACTACTTGAGATGATGAAGTTCCCAGAGTATCGAGAAAAAACCTTGAAGGTGATTAATGGTGTATCTAAGGAAGAGACCAAAGAACATAAACAAAATAGCCAAAATAATGATAACCCTATTCCAACCATATATTTGGGGTCAGCAATAACAAAAAGTCCCTCTCAGGTAGACCCATTTTATGTAACCCTGATGATCAATAACAAAATGATAAAAAATTGCATGATTGACTCAGGAGCTGCTATAAATGTTATGCCAGTAGGAGTCATGAGGGAACTTGGAATGTCAGTAGACACAAATTTTGGTAAATGCTATGCCATGGATAACCGTTCCATCCCAGTAGTTGGTGTCATGAAGGATGTTGAATTCAAATTGGCAGCATGTCCAGAAGCTTCTTATAAAACGTACATCACTGTGGTTGATGTCCCTCCTAACTATGGTATGTTATTGTCAAGACAATGGTCGAACCTGATAGGAGGCTATGTCCAGCTAGACTTATCCTATGCTACTATACCAGTAAATGGACAAGAGGTAAGGATTGAGAGAGAACCTCGCTCTGAATACATCATTGAGGAGGCAAAATTTGTTGATTCGATATGTTTCATCCAGTCAGATATGGACAACTTGAAAGTAGAGTTGACAAAAACAAAATTGAGAGGATTGACCCTGATATAGTCTATAGTCAAGGAGAGTAAAGATCAAGTATGGAAGATGTACTTTGATGGATCATGTAGCAAGGAAGGAAGTGGGGCTGGGATCGTATCTATTTCACCAGATGGAGAAATGTTCAAATATTCTTTTAAACTAATGTTTGAATGTACAAAGACTATTGCAGAATACAAAGCTTTACTCACTGGACTAAATGTGGCTACCAAGCATGGAATCAAATTGCTCAGTGTCTTTGGAGACTCAGAACTAGTAATATCTCAAATCAAACAAAAATATGCCTCCAAACATCTCAGGTTGAAACAATACAGGGATGCTGTATGGGATACCATAGAACTATTTGATGCTTTCCAAATAAAATGGATTGACAGATCAAAGAACATCATGGCTGACTTCTTGGACAATGTTGCTTTGAAGGAGAGTGATATAACACTGAATGGAGTCTCAGAAATGGAAATAAAAGTTAGGCCTTCTATTCCAGATAATTTGTACAACTGGCAAGTTTTTCATGATGACAACGATTTGTTAAAGTTTTTGCACTGTGTGGATCACTACCAAGCACAAGCTATCGATTTTAATAACTTTGTAGAGATGACAAATGGGAAGGAGACTTTGTTGGGACAAGAAATCATATAGTTAAAATCTAATAAGATACCTAGAGGATTAGTCACATTAGAAAGAGCTTTCAACATACAGGACAAAGTCAAGATAAAAGGAGCCTCAGTCAAAGAGACTGATGTTGAGCAGATTGATTTGGGAAGCAAAGAATCACCAAGGCATGTTTTTATTGGTAATAAATTGACCCCTGGAATGAAGCAACAATTAGTAAGGTTACTTAGAAAATATAAGCATGTATTTGCATGGTCTTATGATGACCTCAAAGCATACAATGAAGATATTTTCCAACATGAGATACCTCTCAAACTTGATGCTAAACCATTTAGACAAAAACAAAGACCTATAAATCCGACTTTACTACCTAAAATGAAAGAGGAAATAATAAAGATGAAAGATGCAGGGATAATCAAACCTTGTAGATATTCTACCTGGGTTTCAAACCTGGTGCTTGTCAGAAAGAAAAATGGGGACATAAGACTATGTGTGGACTTCAAAAATCTGAACATATCATCATTAAAAGATAATTATCCTTTGCCAAACATGGATAATATGTTGGAGAAAGTAACTGGATGTGATTTATTGTCCATGATGGATGGATTCTTGGGGTATAATCAGGTTAAAGTTAAAGAAGCTGAACAATATAAGATAACCTTCACAACACCATGGGGCGCATATGTGTATGCAAGAATGCCATTTGGATTAACAAATGCATGAGCAACATTTCAGAGGGTAATAGATGTAGCGTTTGCAGAACTGATTGATGTAATAATGGTAGTGTATCAAGATGATTTAACAACCTATTCAAAAAGGGCCAAAGACCATTGCGATCACCTTGAGAAGATATTGAAGAAAGCCTTGGAATATGAAATTTCCCTCAATCCGAAGAAATGTCACTTCGCAGTTAAAGAAGGGAAGCTCCTGGGACACATAGTATCCAAGGAAGGGGTGAAAATTGACCTCGAAAGAGTAGTTGCAATAAATAAAGTGCCTATCCCAAAGACTATCAAAGTCATTCAATCATTTTTGGGACAAATCAATTTTGTCAGGAGGTTCATCCTTAATTTTGCAGATATCATAAAACCTATAGTGAGGATGTTGAAAAAGGAAGCTAGAATTGACTGGGATGCAGAGGCACTAGATGCATTTATAAACATAAAGAGGGCAATATCTGAGGCACTAGTATTGATATCCCTAGATTTTGATAAACCCTTCTTGGTTTTTTCATTTGTATCATGCCATACAGTAGCAACCGTCTTGCTACAAAAGAACCAGGATAATTATGAACAACCTATTGCATATTTTAGTAAGTCACTGAATTCATCTGAAATTAAATACGACCTAAATGAAAAGAAAGCTTATGCCCTGGTAAAAGTAGTAAAACAATTCAGACCATATTTGGTAGGTGCAGAAGTCATAGCACATGTTCCCAATGCAGCGGTAAAAGACATATTCAGGCAGACTGAGGTCACAGGGAAAAGGTACAAATGGATCAATCAGATTCAAGAATTCAATATTGAGCTCAAAATTTCCCAAGTTATCAAATGCCAGGGACTAGCTAAACTTATGGTAGGAGCAGAGGTTGAAGAATTTTAGGTAAATGAGGTTGGCATGGATGAAGCCAACTTCAGTATTGAAAATACAGCCTGGTATACAGACATCATGTACTATCTCAAACACATAAAATGTCCAGATGATATGACTGATAATCAAAAGAGAACACTGAAATTAAAGTCCGCAAGATATGTGATCATCAATGGAGATTTGTACTGGAAGAATAGGGATGGGATATTATTGTTATGCCTAGATGAACATCAAGCAGAGAAAATCCTACAAGAGATGCATGAAGGGGTTTGTGGTGGTCATTTCTCAGCCAAAACTACCGCACACAAGATATTGAGAGCTGGCTATTTTTGGCCATGAGTTGTCAATGATTCCTATGCTTATGTGAGGAAGTGTGAGGCCTGTTAGAAATTTTTGGGCAAAATGAAATATCAAGGATCACTCCCACTAAGACCAATGCAAGTTGAAGAACCATTTCAATAGTGGGGAATAGACTTTATAGGAGAAATACCAGAGAAATCAAGTGGGGGACATAGATGGATCTTGGTCGCCACAGATTACTTTACCAAATGGGTGGAAGCAATACCTACTAAACAGGCTACCAGTAAGGTGGTGATAAGATTCATACTAAAAAATATCATCACTAGATTCGATGTTCCTACAAGGATCATCTCTGATAACGGCATGGCCTTTAGGTCTGAAGAGTACATGCTTTATGCTGGGATTATAGCATTATAATATCTCATTCATCCCCATATCACCCTCAAGGTAATGGGCAGGCCGAGGCAAGTAACAAAAACATCCTAAAAATCATCAAAAATATGTTAGGACAAAATAAGAAGGCATGGGATTCAAAATTGAATTTAGCATTATGGGCAGATAGAGTGACAGTAAAAAAATCTACAGGGAAATCTCCATATGAATTGGTCTATGGTAAAAGGGCTAGACTCCCTTTGGATAACCTCTTACTGGTACATAAATTCATAACACAAGAAGGGATAGAGACTGATGACCCTTTACAAGAAAGGTTGATGCAGTTGATAGGGCTCGATGAAGTCAGGGTAGAAGCTCAAGAACAAAACATTAAAATCCATTATCAGATGAAAAGGTTATATGACAAAAGAAGAATAGATAGAAAATTTAAAATTGGTGATTTGGTTTTGATGTGGAACGCCAGGAGTCAAGATAAGGGTAAACATGGCAAGTTTGAGGCTTTATGGCTTGGACCATATGTGATTATGGATAAAGCAGGAGAAGATTCTTATTTTCTCCAAAATACTATAGGAGAAATTCAAGAGTTGCCAGTGCATGGACAGTTCTTAAAAAACTTCTTTTCTTAAAAAGGGCCTTCTTCATGTACAATAGTTTAGGTTTCATTGCCATTGTAAAAACCACATTTCCTTTAGATCTTCTTTTCCTTATAGATAAGCCAAAGAGTCTAGATTATTGAAGGTATCCGTAGCATACCCCTATCCCTACTCAGAGCCACCGTTGAGCATCAAATCTGAATTAAGTAAAATATCTTGATTTGAGAAATTAAATCATAGAAGCCATCTATCTTTTGAAGAAATCATCATTTTCATTGATACCGTAATAACCCATAAGTTATCAAACAAGTCTAATCGAAATATCCAAAATTCAAAAAGTATCGATGAGACCCAGTGATGTCTCATCGATATAAAAAGGGTATCGAAGGAAAGGGAACACCGATGAACTCTAAAAAGGACTCATTGAAAGCAATGATTCCACCAAAAGAAAATATCGAAGAAAGCAAAGACAGTTTTCATCGATGGGAAAAGGCTTCAGAGGAAATAATACCATCAGCACTGTTGGGTCTCAAATCAACAGATTGGATAGGTTCTAAGGAAATGCCAGTCCCTATGGTCAAACCCTCCAATTGACTTGGCCAACATGTAGAGTGAACCTGTTTGGTTGCTTACTCTCTCACTTTAGGCTCTGCAGGACCTAGGCGGGTATACCTATTCACTGAATGTCTCCAACAAACGGTGCTTTTTATAGCAGATATGTTATCCTAATTTGATATCTCCTGATCTTGAAATGGCATGAGTTCCTTGAATGGAGATATAGCAGACGAGTTCAAGATTGTTGTTATGATAATTGTTTGCTTTATGTTTCTTAATTACTTCTATAGCTGTCAAAGTGAAGAAATGATGAGGGTAATTTGTAATTTAGCCAGTGCCTTCTTCGTTAATTGGGTTGCAGAGTCATTACAATTTTCTTCAGGACTTATGGTGCGAATCTGTGAGACAGTTTTTAATTCATCCCTTATGAACCTGTCAGTTACTATTTCTGTTAAAACCAAATGAATGCTTATACTATATGCTGATTGAGTGAATTTAACCCTACCCTTAAGGGACCAGTCAATTAAGCTTTGCAAGGAACAGTTACAATCCGCAAGCAAAACTTTTGTTGCAACATTATAACATAAAGCATAGATTTGATCTTAAGAACATGAATAACCTTATCTTTATCAGACAATATCACAGACGATTGCCAAAAGAAAATGAAATAATCCACAACACACATGCAGGGAAACAATTGATCAAGATTTGTATTCCATTATAGTTCGTACACAGAAGACTTACAGGCTGTCGTTCTTTCGCTCTTAATCCTATCTAATATCTATCCTCTTACATTACAAAAATCATTCTCATATATATATGAGGATGAAAGCTCTTCACGAAGAGACACGACCCTTTACAATATTAATCATTAACTTTGGATATTTCTAAACTTAAGTAAAAAGAGATTTAAGAGCCCCAAATGATGAATGTAATCATCGTCTTTGAATGTTTTGATTCGAGGAGTTTGCTTCTTCAATTCATCCCCCAGCGACAGATACTTGAATATTATCTGGTTGATAGTAGGGGCCATATCCTTACTCCGATCAATCTCTAACAAGGCCCAATCCTTGACGCTGATGAGTTCTTTTCGCAGATCCTCCAAGGATATCACCTCTCCTTCCTTGTAGACGGAAGGCATTCCAACGGGTTTATCATCATCTAATTCTTTTAAGTCTCTCCTCAGCGTATCCTCGAGTTTGACATGATTGTCCATATACGCGTTTCCCTCAGCCTTTTCCTCTGGTGACATGGTATCGACATTGCTCAGTACTTCCTGCAATCGTTTGGGCAACTTGTGCACAGTTAATGTTCTGCATCCACAACGGCTACTCAAGTGTTTTAAACTTAATTGCAGATGTGACACTCTTCAATTGGGCCTTTAACTCTTTCGTGGGAAGTACAGTGCGCTCAAAATGCTCATAGCTCAAGTTATCGATGAAACCCTTATCTTCGGCCGAGTGTTTGAATCTTCCATCGAAAGCTCATTTTATTCGATATTATTGTTTCGGTGAAAAGCTCATGTCGAGAGGCCGCTTTTAAGATTCATTGAAATCACTCTTTCATCGATAGACCCCCTTTTCGATAAGTCGCTCGCAAGTTTCATCGATGTCATACTTTCGATGAGTTTCTTTCTTCGGTGAAGGCCTATGCGCGTTCATCGATATCCCTTTTTCATCGATATCCTTCTTTATCGATGAAACAGCCTTACTTTTGTTCGACACTATGTTCATCGATGAAAACTTGCATTTCGATGAATGCCTTTTGAGTTTCTTCGGTAATGACATTCCTTCGAAATCACCCTTTTGCCTTTTTGTTTTTACTTTTTCGATGAAACTTAGAGTATCGATGAGTGGTTTTCTACGTTCATCGAAGGTAACCTTTTGCCGAAATACCTTTGCTTAGTGCTTGTGTCGATGAAAACACTTCTTTCGATGAAACTTCCTCTGCAATGCTCGATACAGTTTGCTGGTCGAAATATCCATTAGTCTTCATGCTTATGGAAACATACATTTTTTTTATATATTTTTATTTTCAAAAATAGTGCTCAACAGCGGCTCTGACTGAGGATGGAGGCATATTAAATATGTCTTCAAGAATCCAGAATCTCTAGTTAACGCAAACATGATGGTATTTACAATGGAAATGGATCCTAATCTACTGTACAGGTGATACAGAATGCTTCAAGAGAAGAAGTTCTTTAAGAACTGCCCATGTACTGGCAATTCTTGGACCTCCCCTGTCACGTTTTGAAGCAAGTAAGAATCCTCCCCCTTTTTGTCTATGATCACATATGGGCCGATCCACAAGGCTTCAAATTTACCATGCTTGCCTTTATCTTGATTCCTGGCATTCCACATTAAAACCCAGTCTCCTACACAAAATTTTCTGTTTGATGTCCTCTTGTCATACAACCTCTTCATTTGATTTTGAATCCTGATATTCTGCCTTTGAGCTTCTGCCTTGACTTCATCAAGTTCCACTAACTGCATTATCCTTTCCTGTGATGGATCTTCAACATCTATCTCTTCTTGAATCATAAATCTATGTACAGGCAAGAGATTATCCAAAGGTAATCTGGCCCTTTTGCCATAAACCAATTCAAATGGAGACTTTCCTGTGGATTTTTTCACAGTTATCCTGTCTGCCCATAGTGCAAGATTCAACTTCGAATCCCATGCTTTTTTGTTCTGTCCCAACATCTTTTTAATGATCTTTAGGATATTCTTGTTGCTTGATTCAGCTTGCCCATTCCCCTGGGGGTGGTAAGGAGAAGAATGTGATATCTTAATGCCATATTCTTCACAAAAAGTGTTGAATTCCTCTGATCTGAAGGACATGCCATTATCTGAGATGATCCTTGCAGGAACACCGAATCTAGTAATAATGTTCTCCATTAAGAATTTTATCACCACCTTGCTAGTGGCCTGTCTGGTAGGTATTGCCTCCACCCATTTGGTAAAATAGTCTGTAGCAACCAATATCCACCTGTGTCCTCCACTGGACTTTTCTGATATTTCCCCTATAAAGTCTATTCCCCACTATTGAAATGGTTCCTCAGCCAACATTGGTCTCAATGGGAGCGATCCTTGATACTTCGTTTTGTTTGAAAACTTTTGACAAGCTTTACACTTTCTGACATATCTATAAGAATCATTGAAGACACACGGCCAATAATATCCAGCTCTCAATATTTTATGTGCTGTAGTCTTAGCTGAGAAATGGCCACCACAAACCCCATCATGCATTTCATGAAGAACTTTGTCTGCCTGGTAGCTGTCTAGACATAATAACAATATCCCATCTCTATTTTTCCAATATAAGTCCCCATTGATAATCACATATCTTGCTGATTTTAGCTTCAAAGCTCTCTTCTGACTATCGGTCATAGCATCTGGACATTTTAAGTGCTTAAGGTAATACATGATATCAGTGTACCATGCTGTTTTCTCAATACTGAAGTTAGCTTCTTCCCATCCAACCTGATTCACACCAGACTCTTCAATTTCAGTTCCTGTCATGAGTTTGGCCAGCCCTTGTCCTTTGATAACCTGTGTAATTTTAAGCTCAATGTTAAATTCTTGTATCTGATTGATCCATTTGCATCTTTTGCCCGTGACCTCAGTTTGTCTGAAGATATCTTTTACTGCTGCATTGGGGACATAAGCAATGACTTCAGCCCCTACTAAGTATGGTCTAAATTGTTTCACTGCTTTGACCAAAGCATAGGCCTGCTTTTCATTCAATTCATATTTTACTTCTGAAGGGCTCAGAGACTTGCTAAAATATGCAATGGGCTGCTCATACCCTTCTGAATTTTTCTGTAACAACACTGCTGCTATAGTGTGACAAGAAGCGAATGAGAATATCATAAAAGGTTTACCAAAATCTGGGGAAATTAGTACTGGTGCCTCGGTAATTGCCCTTTTGATTGCCACAAAGGAATCAATTGCTTCTTCAGTCCAATCTATCTGAGCCTCTTTTTTTAACATCCTTACTATAGGTTTCACTATGTCTGCAAAATTCAAAATAAACCTTCTCACAAAATTAATTTGTCCCAAGAATGATTGAATGGCTTTGATAGTTCGGGGGATGGGAACCTCATTAATAGCTGCTACTCTTTCAGGGTCAATTCTTCCTCCCTCCTTGGATACTATGTGTCCAAGTAACTTTCCCTCTTCAACACCAAAGTGGCATTTTTTAGGATTCAAGGAAATCCCATATTCTAAGGCCCTTTTAAATATCTTTTCAAGGTGTTCACAGTGATCATCAACTTTCTTTGAGTACGCAGTCAGATCATCTTGGTATACTACCATGATTACATCAATCAATTCTGCAAAAGCCACATCCATTGCCCTTTGAAAAGTAGCTCCAGCATTGGTCAATCCAAATGGCATTCGTGCATAGACATAAGTGCCCCATGGAGTTGTGAAGGCTGTCTTATATTTTTCAGTTTCTCTAACTTTCACCTGATTGTAACCTGAAAATCCATCCATCATAGACAGCAACTCACACCCTGTTACCTTCTACAGCATGTTATCCATATTTGGCAATGGATAGTTATCCTTTAGAGATGATATGTTTAGATTCCTAAAGTCTACACATAATCTAATATCCCCATTTTTCTTCCTGACTGGTACCAAGTTAGAAACCCATGTGGAGTATCTGCATGGCTCAATTATTCCTGCATCTTTCATCTTTATAATTTCTTCCCTCATTTTTGGTAACAATGTAGGATTAATAGGTCTCTGCTTTTGCCTAAATGGCTTAGCCTCTGGCTTAAGTGGTATCTCATGTTGAAAGAGATCTTCCCTATAAGCTTTGAGATCTTCATAAGACCATGCAAACACATGTTTGTATCTTTTTAGCAACATTATCAGTTGTTGCCTCATAGCAGGAGTTAATTTTTTTCCAATAAAAACATTTCTGGGGGCTCCTTCATTTCCTAGGTTGATTTGTTCAACATCACTCTCTTTAACAGCTGACCCTTTGGTTTCAATCACATCTTGAGCATTAAAAGTTCTTTCTAATGCCACTAGGCCTCTTGGTAATTTATTTGACTTTAGTTGTATAATTTCATGTCCAAATAAAGTTTCCTTACCTTCAGTTTTTTTCACAAAGTCATTAAAATTTATAGCTTGAGCCTGATAATGATCAACACACTGTAAAAAGTTCAGCAGATCTGCATCATCATGAAACACTTGCCAATTATACAAGTTGTCAGGAACAGATGGTCTTACTTTTATCTCTACTTCAGATATCCCAGTTAGTGTTATATCATTGCCTTTTAGTGCAATATTTGCTAAAAAATCTGCCATGATGTTCTTTGATCTATCTATCCAGGTTATCTGAAAAGCATCAAAAAGCTCCATGGTATCCCATACAACATTCCTGTATTGTTTCAGTCTTAAGTGTTTCGAGGCATATCTTTCCTTTACTTGTGAGACTATTAGTTCTGAATCACCAAAGACACTTAACAATTTGATTCCATGTTTGACTGCTATGTTAAGACCAGTGAGTAGAGCCTCATATTCAGCAATGTTATTTGTACATTCAAATAATAACTTGAAAGAGTATTTGTAAGTTTCCCCTATGGGTGAAATAAAAAGGATTCCAGCCCCACTCCCTTCTTTGCTGCAAGACCCATCAAAGAACATTTTCCATATCTGACCATCCTTTTTAGTTAGACATGACTCAATGGGGATCCACTTTTTAAATTTAGGTTTTGTCAACTGTACCTGGAAGTTGTCCATATCAGTCTGCAAAAAACATACTTGGTTCACTGTTTCTTCCATGTCTTCTATGATATATGTGGACCGAGGTTCCCTGTCAATTTTTATTTCCTGTCCATTTATTGGAATTGTAGCATAGGACAAATCCAGCTGCACATATCCACCAATCATATTCGACCATTGTCTAGACAACAGCATTCCATAGTTCGGTGGAACATCCACCACTGTGATATCTGTTTTATATGATGCTTTTGGACAGGCTGCTAATCTGAACTCTACATCCTTCATGATACCAACCACTGGGACTGATCTATTGTCCATGGCATAGCACTTCCCAAAGGTAGTATCAACTTCCAATCCTAATTCTTTCATCACCCCAACAGGCATGACATTTATGGCTGCTCCTGAATCAATCATACAATTCTTCACCCTTTTGTTGTTTATCACCAAAGTGAGATAAAATGGGTCTATTTGTGTTGGGTTTTTAGTTATAGTGGACCCTAAGTATATGACTGGAGCCATTTGTTCATTGTTGTCACTTGTTGGGACCTCTTGTTTCTGTTCATTAATCTTTTCTTCTTGGACACCTGAAATCATCTCCAAAGTTTTTTCTCTATACTCAGGAAACCTCATTATTTCCATCAATGGAACAGAAACTTTTAATTGTGTTAATGCAGTTGAGATATCAAATGAGGTAGAGTGTTGTGATGAAGGGAGTTTTACTGTTTCTTCCTTTTGAACATTAGGACCCTTCTTGTTATTCTTCGGTACAACCTCCTTAATCATGGCTCCTTTGTTTATTCGCTTGAGTGTCTCATTAGTTTCTTTCATAAAAAGACTAGTAGGTTTACCCTGCTCTGGATTCACCACCCTATTCCTTAAATCATAAGTCCTTTTTGCTTGTGCAACAGCATAAGCTGTAATTTTTCTTTTTTCTTCCTCAGTAGGGATTCTGAGCTTAACACTTTCATTTTTGCTGGTGGTCACAGGCAAGACAGAGCATTGATCAATATTGATAGAATCTGACCTTCCTTCCTGATTAAATGATATCATATTAATAGTTGAATCATCCCCATGTTCTTCATAGCTATCCTCTTCCTCTTGCAATCCTTTTGCCATTGCACACAAAGAAGAAGCGTGTGGCATATTGCAAGCATAACACCACATGTCATCGTCTTGAGTATAATTCACTGTTCTTTTTAAAGGATCTGGAATTTGTTGATTGTCTCTGTGGTTCCTGTCTACTGGTTTTCCATCCTTCCATGTGGTGTTATAAGGCATGTCATGTAGTCTAGGTCTCTCAGGACGGTAGTATTGCTGCTTCTCTGTTTTGTTTACTCTTACAGATAAATCTTTCAGGGCATTTAAAACTTTTTCAAGCTTATCTTCATCTCTATTAACCTTGGGTGCTCTAGGATTGTATAACCTTGCATCCTCTCTCTTTCCCACTTTACCAGCAGCCTTTCTGTTGTTTTCTATAATAATAGCATCCTTCATAACATCCCAGAGGTCTCTAGGATTTCTGGTTCTTAGCTCATAGTTTGTTTTACTGTCATAAGCATTGATATAATACAGAATGCTCACCTCAGGTACTGGTTTCATCCTATTGGGGATTTTGTTTAAAACCCTGTTAAATCTTTTGTTAAAATCTATCACTGATTCATTTTGCTCCTTTTTTATACTAATGATTTCGTGCAAAGCAAACTCAGGGCTGTTATGGTCTCCATATTGCTCAAGGAACAAATCTTTGAATCTTGCAAGATCTCTAATGGATGCGTCAGGCAACGTCCTAAACCAATCTCTCGCATCCTCTATTAATGATTGCATAAACAACCTGATCTTGACATCTTCATATGGTAACCCAAAATCCTCAATTACTGTGTCAAAGGCTTTACAGTGAGCCTCACCTGAAACTGCATTACTTCCTGTGAACCTTGGTATCGCTGTCCTGATTTCATTTGGGATAGGATATGGGTATACTATCATTCCTGAAAAATCAAACTGCCTCATTTGCTCCATATTTATCAGTCCATGCCCTCCATGAGGATTCCCAAAGTTTTGGTTCATATTACCATACAAGGGTATTTGGTTTTGATAAGGAAGAGGGTATTGATTCTGGTTGGGTTGCTTACTCTCTCACTTTAGGCTCTGCAGGACCTAGGCGGGTATACCTATTCACTGAATGTCTCCAACAAACGGTGCTTTTTATAGCAGATATGTTATCCTAATTTGATATCTCCTGATCTTGAAATGGCATGAGTTCCTTGAATGGAGATATAGCAGACGAGTTCAAGATTGTTGTTATGATAATTGTTTGCTTTATGTTTCTTAATTACTTCTATAGCTGTCAAAGTGAAGAAATGATGAGGGTAATTTGTAATTTAGCCAGTGCCTTCTTCGTTAATTGGGTTGCAGAGTCATTACAATTTTCTTCAGGACTTATGGTGCGAATCTATGAGACAGTTTTTAATTCATCCCTTATGAACCTGTCAGTTACTATTTCTGTTAAAACCAGATGAATGATTATACTATATGCTGATTGAGTGAATTTAACCCTACCCTTAAGGGACCAGTCAATTAAGCTTTGCAAGGAACAGTTACAATCCGCAAGCAAAACTTTTGTTGCAACATTATAACATAAAGCATAGATTTGATCTTAAGAACATGAATAACCTTATCTTTATCAGACAATATCACAGACGATTGCCAAAAGAAAATGAAATAATCCACAACACACATGCAGGGAAACAATTGATCAAGATTTGTATTCCATTATAGTTCGTACACAGAAGACTTACAGGCTGTCGTTCTTTCGCTCTTAATCCTATCTAATATCTATCCTCTTACATTACAAAAATCATTCTCATATATATATGAGGATGAAAGCTCTTCACGAAGAGACACGACCCTTTACAATATTAATCATTAACTTTGGATATTTCTAAACTTAAGTAAAAAGAGATTTAAGAGCCCCAAATGATGAATGTAATCATCGTCTTTGAATGTTTTGATTCGAGGAGTTTGCTTCTTCAATTCATACCCCAGCGACAGATACTTGAATATTATCTGGTTGACAGTAGGGGCCATATCCTTACTCCGATCAATCTCTGACAAGGCCCAATCCTTGACGCTGATGAGTTCTTTTCGCAGATCCTCCAAGGATATCACCTCTCCTTCCTTGTAGACGGAAGGCATTCCAACGGGTTTATCATCATCTAATTCTTTTAAGTCTCTCCTCAGCGTATCCTCAAGTTTGACATGATTGTCCATATACGCGTTTCCCTCAGCCTTTTCCTCTGGTGACATGGTATCGACATTGCTCAGTACTTCCTGCAATCGTGCGGGCAACTTGTGCACAGTTAATGTTCTGCATCCACAACGGCTACTCAAGTGTTTTAAACTTAATTGCAGATGTGACACTCTTCAATTGGGCCTTTAACTCTTTCACGGGAAGTACAGTGCGCTCAAAATGCTCATAGCTCAAGTTATCGATGAAACCCTTATCTTCGGTCGAGTGTTTGAATCTTCCATCGAAAGCTCATTTTCTTCGATATTATTGTTTCGGTGAAAAGCTCATGTCGAGAGGCCGCTTTTAAGATTCATCGAAATCACTCTTTCATCGATAGACCCCCTTTTCGATAAGTCGCTCGCAAGTTTCATCGATGTCATACTTTCGATGAGTTTCTTTCTTCGGTGAAGGCCTATGCGCGTTCATCGATATCCCTTTTTCATCGATATCCTTCTTTATCGATGAAACAACCTTACTTTTGTTCGACACTATGTTCATCAATGAAAACTTGCATTTCGATGAATGCCTTTTGAGTTTCTTCGGTAATGACATTCCTTCGAAATCACCCTTTTGCCTTTTTGTTTTTACTTTTTCGATGAAACTTAGAGTATCGATGAGTGGTTTTCTACGTTCATCGAAGGTAACCTTTTGCCGAAATACCTTTGCTTAGTGCTTGTGTCGATGAAAACACTTCTTTCGATGAAACTTCCTCTGCAATGCTCGATACAGTTTGCTGGTCGAAATATCCATTAGTCTTCATGCTTATGGAAACATACATTTTTTTATATATTTTTATTTTCAAAAATAGTGCTCAACAGGCACAACATGAAGGAAACTTACCGAAAGAAGTGTTCTTATCGAAAGAATGATATTGATCGAATAGAAGGAAGCTACATCGATAAAAGATATTGATAATGATATGATTTTCAAGGAGGCTAAAAGGCATGTTACTGATATGTGTGGTTTTACTGATGCAAATTTATCGAGGAAGATTACTAATGAGCTCATCGATGAAAGATGATAATGGAAGCAAATCATCAAAAGAAAGATGGCCTCGATGAAACAATAGACCCATTCATTGAAGGAGTGTAGTGATGTCAATAGAAAAAGTGTTTCGATGGAAGGATAAAGGAAGTTATCGAAGCCCAAGGTTTCTTCGACATGAAACTCGATGGACATCAGATATATATCGATGAGGAAATAGGTTTCGAGGAGGATAAAAGGCATGTCTCTGATATGAATTGTTTCACCAATACAACTTTATTGGTGGAAGATGACAAGAGAGGATAAAGAAAGGCTTTAGAGAGACAATAGATCCATTTATCGATGGGGCATAGTGATATCGATGGAAGAGGTATTTCAGTGGAAAAATAAAGGAGGTCACCAAAGCCTAAGGTTTCTTTGACATAAAAACCCAATGGATATCAGATAGGTATTGGTGAGGAGACAACTACAGTGACCGAATGCAACATTTTGATGAAGGGAGAAAATACCTAGTTGAAGTAATGTTTGAAACAAAAGTGTTAGTTAACGGTTATATGTTGAAAAGCCACAACGCTTGGTGATAATGTATAGTCTCATATAAAGGAGGGAGCTTTTGTAATATGGATGAGAATTAGAGAAAGGAGTAGATTATAGCCTCAAGCTTACCACTGTATTATTTTGCTGAATATATATAATATAATCAGTTGTTTTTCCTTTGCATATGTGTTGCGGATTACTGCATTTTTCTACAAGCAGTTGCTTATGATGTTATCTAAAGGAGATAAGGTTATTTGTGTTCTTCCAGTAAAATTCTATGTTTCATATTGTAGATTTGGATAAAAAAGATTTACTTGTGAATTGTAATTGTTCCTTGTATTTCTTCCTTGGATGGTCTCTTAAGGTTAGAGTTAAATTGATTCAGGCAGTTTACAATATAAACGTTGAAGTAGAGCTCATAAGAAACAGTAACTGATAGACTCATTGAGAGGGGGTGGGTTTAAAAACTGTCTCATAAGTTTACACAATAAGTCCTAAAGAGATATAAAGAGTCTGTAGCCCAAACAACAAAGAAAGGCATTGGTCATCTATAAAATACAACTCATCAATTCATACTTTCACATTAAAAGTAATAGGAGTAGCTAAGTAGAAATTCTAGAATAAATTAGCAATAGTGTATATATATTTCAAGCACAAAGATCAAATAGCTTCTACAACAACAATCTTGAACTCATCTGCTGTATCTCCATCCTAGGAGCTTATGCCATTCTGAGATAGGAGGAAGTTAGATCAAGACACTAAATCTGCTATAAAAAGCATTAGTTGAAGGAACAACTAGTGAGTAGGTATACTTGCCTAGGTCCTACAGAGCCTAAAGTGAGAGAGTTAGTAACCAAATAGGTTCACTCTATAAGTTGGCCAAGTCAATTGGAGGGCTTGATCATAGGAGTTGGCATTTACTTAGAACCTATCCAATTTGTTGATTTGAGACCCAACAGATTGATGACTCTGCTGATTTGAGACTAGCTGAGAGGGAATTTTGATCCATGAGTTAGATCAAGACTCACATAGTTAGGAGGTAGGAGATGAGGCACCCTAGAATCCCAGCAAGGTAGATGGGGAGGTAGAGGAGCAAGAGAAAAATGATGGGGATGATCTTGATCATGTAGGAGATGATATATAAGATGCCATCCCTTCACCAGTGGAGGATAGAGTACAAGAGGTAGCGAGAGAGGAGGACGAGAGAGCTCTATAGAAGCCTACCTCGAGGATTCATAGGCCATCACCACATAGGCCAGACTACAAGGCACCGAGGCAGTATGAGGATGGAGAGAATAGTGGGGCCGTTCCCCCCAACCATAGTGTATAAAAATCCTACCTTGTCTAATCCTACATGATAGGAAGGGGATCTAGGTAGGAGAGATGTTCTATTTAAAAAGTTGAAGTTGTTTGATTATTGATGAGATATATGATATGAATTTTTTTTTCTCTCTCTCTACAACTAGCGGATAGGGGTGGCATGAATTTATCTGTCACATACTTGGCTATATCATCACATCACCAGACATTCCACAGTCCTTGGAGATCACATGTAAATCTTAATAGAGTGATGGGCAACATTAGGATGTCCTTGATGCTATTAGTGTGGAGATAGAGAGGAGAGGGATCAACTACAATGTAATCTTACAGAGGATTGAGTAGAGTCAGCAATTTATAGAGGTGTCATGATGGATAGGGATAGGGGGAGCTCATTAAGTCACTCATGTTCCGCGCCAACCCATTGACACACACCTATGGGACTGCCATGATGTGATGAACCCTTGCTGGTTCAATTTTTCAACCTGCTGTAATTTTTTTTTTTTTTTTTTGTGTTTTGATTATTAGAGATGGTCTTTCAGAAATAGAGAGAAGCTGCATAAGGGTTTCTTTAATTTTGAACACATATTGAAAGAATACATGAAATTAATCAGCTGAAACAATAAACTAGAGAATTTAGAAGCATACGCATAGGTCCTTAGCCAATTTATTGAACTAAAAGGATTCAATCAACAACTTACAAAGTTTTGATTTTTTTAATTCTGAAAACAATTCAAATCTGCTCTTATTTAATACTAAGACGCCCAAACAGTGGGAAGATGGTGCTAATAAATGAGCAAGATGTGTGTTTGGGAAAAGAAGCCTCCAAACCATAGAAAAGCTAATAACAAAACAACAAATAGGAAACCTACAATAAATCGTCATTGTAAGAAGCCAAATCTGCCCCAATTTGAATGAATTTGACTTCTGAATGAAGCCAACCACAACTGCAAGAATTCAACTGATCTTTCATAGTCTCACCATTAACATGCAACTAAGAATAAATGTTCCCCTATGAAGAATCCAGTCTGAAACCCTCAAGCTCCAAAACCCAGAGAGGAATGAGATATCAAGTAATCAACAATTTAATGAATTTGATTTCTCAAGGGGGTGACTTTATGCAAAAACTCACGATTTGTATTTAGGGTTGCTTTTAGGGTTATAGAAAATCTCATAAGTGTTAAAACACTTTTAATTTGGACGCCCCACTATAGAGAAATATAAAAAGTCACTTAAATAAATTTAACTGAAATATTTTATTAAAAAGTCAACGCGACTTTATAATAAACGTCATTAATTAAATATAGTGTAATTCATTGAAAAATTAATCTCTCTGAATATGACTCCAAAAGATGAATTATCAGACACTAGAGATAAATCTCCCAAAAACCATGTGACCAGGGACCTGTCTAAAAATAACCAACTTCCCATCTATAAATAGCCCAAATGCTATAAATAGGAAATCCGTTAAATGGAGTCAGAAACTGCTCAAACGAAGCCTGAACTGTGTTGTGAAATATGGATCAAAGAATAATGACAGCGATTCTGGAAGACTAATTGCCGTGAGTTATTGATCATCTCCATCATTGAATCCATTTTAAATACAAGAGGAACGGTTGCCTATGTAGGAACATGTCCATACGTGGCAGTTGCCACGTATGGACATGTCCCTACGGAGGCAACCGTTCATAACAATTAGTTTGTTTATGTTTAATTTCCAAACTGTATGCTTTGTTAATATATCACTCTCCAGATAATAATTGATTTACCATCAGTTAGATTCACGAGGGCTATATCTTAACACTCCCTCTTAGAAGGAGTGGATCTAAGTAATTTTCTTGGGAGCATATTCTGTCATGACTTCCGACACAATTCGGGACAACATTTAATATAGTCTTGTCATGACAATAAACTCAATATCATGATATCCGGCTCAGTCCGGGACAATCACTTAAGAAGTCAATCATGAGATGATCACATACTTTAGGATCAAGATATCCGGCACAGTCCAGGACAACAACTTAATGTAGTCAATCTTGACACTTGGTTAACTATTGTCAAGATCATCACCTTGAAATAGTAACCTTAAACATAAGAAGATCGTCATCTTCTTGAACACAGTTAGAATATTGCAATATACATTTTATTTATTTATTCACAAACAAATTACACATGGTAGGAATTTCATCCTAATAATCTCAATTATAATCTAGTCATACCAAGTTTACTTCTGAAGTATTCTATCTTCAATCTTGCAAGTGGCTTGGTGAAGATATCAACATTTTGTTCTTCAGTACTGATGTACACTAGTTTTATGACGTTTCGATCTACCATATCTCTCATGTAGTGATAAGGGATCTCAATATGTTTGGATCGATTGTGAAAAACTGGATTTACTAAGAGCTTGATACGACTCTGATTATCACAGTGAATTATTGTTGAATTCAAAGTTTTTCCAAATAATCCAAATAATAACTTTCTTAGCCATACCGCTTCACGAGCTCCCATGGAGGCTGCCATATATTCTGCTTCGGTGGAGCTTTGTGCAACTGCTGATTGTTTTCTGTTGAACCAAGATATCATAGTAGAACCAAGACTGAAGCAACACCCTGTAGTAATTTTCCGGTCAGTGGTACTTCTGGCCCAATCAGACTCAAAATTTCCTTCAAGTTGAATCTCAACATTTTCATACTTTAAGCCAAGTCTGATTGTGCCTCGTAAATATCTTAGAATGTGTTTAGTAGCCATTAGATGTATCTTCTTAGGTTCACACATGAAGTGGCTTAATACATTTGTAGCATAGCAGATATCAGGATGAGTATTTACCAAATACATGAGTGAACGGATGATTTGTCTGTAGAGAGTGGGATTTGTAGGTTTTGAATCTTCTACCTCAATTTTCAGCTTGTGCAAATTAGTTTCCATTGGTGTAGCTAATGGCTTACACTCCATCATCCCAAATCTAGTTAGAATATCTGTGGTGTACTTTTCTTGATTTAGGAAGATGTAGTTTTTCTTCTTCCATACTTCTAATCCCAGAAAATAATATAGAAGCCCTAGATCCTTCATATCGAATTCTGCTGCCAGATCTTGCTTACATTTCTCAATGAGATTATCCTCTCTTGTTATCAAAAGATCATCCACGTAAAGGACCAATATAATCATATTGCCATTTGAAGCCTTGAAGTAGATGTTGGGATTTGCTAGGTTCTTGGAGTACCCTAGTTTGGAGAGATAGTTGTCTATCCTTGCATACCAGGCCCTAGGTGCTTGTTTTAACCCATAGAGAGCTTTCTTTAGTTTACAAACATAGCAATTTTTATCACGTATGGTGAATCCTTCTGGTTGTTCTATATATACTTCTTCTTCAATTGAACCATTTAGGAAGGCAGTCTTTACGTCCATTTAGTGAATTTTCCATCCTTTGGATGCTGCAATTGCAATGATTGTTCTTATTGATGTATACCGGGAAACTAGGGCAGATGTCTCTTCATAATCAATTCTTTCTTTTTGAGAGAATCCCCTGGCCACAAAGCGAGCTTTATGTTTTTCAATACTGCCATCAGATGCATATTTGATCTTTCATAACCACTTGGATGAGACAACTGATTTGTCTTTTGGTCTAGGCACTATATCCCAAACATCAGTCTTTAGTATAGATTGATATTCTTCAACCATAGCATCTTTCCAAGCCTGTTTTGATAAGGCTTCTCTGACTTTTGTTGGTTCAGAATTTGTGAGTTCAGTTAGAAGTGCAGCATAACATTTTAGAGTTCTTGTTCTCTTATTTTCTTTGGAAATTTCATTTGGTTCTACATTATTCTCTTCAATCATTTTCCTTGCCCATAGAGGTCTTTTCTTGTTATTGAGTGTTTCAATATTTTCATCAACAAGAGGTTCAGAAGCTCTTATGATGTCCTCCCTCTCAGTGTCTGAAGGTTTGGAATTTTCTATGATATTCTCCCTCTCAATCTCAGTTATGTGATCTTCTTCTTCTTTAGTAATGTTATCATCCTCAGGTTCTTTGAGTGTAGTGTTTTCTTCAAACTTTACATCTCTACTTATCTCAACAGATTTTTTCCCTGGAATGTAAATGCGATATCCTTTAGTATGTTCACTATAGCCAATGAAGATACCTCTTTTTCCGGATGGTTCTAGTTTTGTCCTCTTTTCTTTAGGAACATGTATATATATAGGACAGCCAAATATCCTTAAATGACTTAAGTCTGGTTTGTTCCCTGTAAAAGCTTCTTCAGGAGTTATGTTTTCTAGAACTGAGTGCGGACATCTGTTTTGAATGTAGACTGCTGTATTTGAAGCTTCTACCCAGAATGAAGTGTGTAAGTTCTGGTCATGCATCATGGCTTTTGCTGCTTCAATTATGGTTCTGTTCTTTCTTTCTGCTACTCCATTCTATTGTGGATTATATGGTATAGTATACTCCCTCTTAATCCCAACAGAATTACAAAAGTCTTTGAAGTTGTCAGATGTATATTCTCCCCCATTGTCGGATCTTAACACCTTAATTTTCTTCCCTGACTGGTTTTCTACTAGTGCCTTGAATTCTTTGAACTTAGATAGTACTTCATTTGATTCTTTGCACTTTAGAAAATATATCCATGTTTTTCGAGAGTAGTTGTCAACAAAGATTATGTAGTATAAGGATCCAGTTAGGGATGGTGTTGACATGGGACCGCATAGGTCTGAGTGAATTAGTTCTAAAATAACTTTTGATTTGTGCTCACTTGAGGGAAAAGAAACTTTCACATTCTTTCCCAAGGCACATCCTTTGCAAATGCCTGTGTGTTTAGATTTTAGTTGGGGCAGTCCTGAAGTAATCTTCTTTATGTTGGATAGAGCACTATATCTTAGGTGTCCTAATCTTTTGTGCCATAATTCATTTTTATTTGAAACTTCAAGATTTAGTGCTTCCTTTTGATCACTGCATAGTTTGTATAGGCTACCATCTCTTGAACCTACTATTATGGCATTTTTGATATTTGTATTTTTAGGCCAGATTAGAACTTTATCTTCATTGAAGGTAACCCGATATCCTTGATCAGCTAGGCCTGAGATTGAGACTAGATTTCTTTTTATTCCAAGTACAAACAGAACATCCTTTAATTGTAGAGATACTCCATTTCTTAGTTTGATAGTAGAGGTCCCAATTCCTTTCACAGGATATGTGGAGTTATCTCCAATAGTAACCTCTTCACTTGAGTGCCCATTAAGTGTTTCAAACTGATTTCTGAATCCAGTTATATGGCTTGATGCTCCACTGTCTAAGATCCAAGTGTTTTTATTTGTATTTATTTCGCTTGATAGGGCTAAGAAGAAAAGTGAGTTTTCTCCTTTGACTTCAGCTAGAGTAGCTTGTGTTTTCTTCCTTTCTGGACAATTCTTGTGAGTGTGCCCATATTTGTCGCATTTGTAACACTGAATTTTAGACATATCTCTTTTCTGATGGTTTTTATTTCCTCTCTTCCATTTGGAGAACTTTTTATTTTTGTTGAAGGTATTTGTATTAAGTGCTTGGATTTCTCCTTCTTTATTTGTCCCTAATCCTCTTGAGATTAGTCGAGATTCCTCTTGAATGCACTCATTCTTAAGTTGTTCAAATTTGGGTAAGGGGGGTGTTATGCTAATACATTGAATGTAGGATTCCCATGAAATTGGTAATCCTCTTAGGGCTATGAGAGAGATTTCTTGATCATCTACCTCATTTCCAATAGTTTGTAATTGGTCTTTTACTTCAAATATCCTTGAAAAGTATGTAGATATTGTATCATCTTTATTCATCTTTATGTTTAAAAGTTGTTGTTTCAAGGTTAACATTCTGCTCGCATTGTTAACTTCATATGTATTTTTAATGGTTTTAAATACTTCATATGCTTTAGGCAGTCTGGCTATAGATGGAAGAATATGATCTTTGACTGAGTCAATAATTATTTTCTTTGCTTTATTATTACGCCTTTTCCAGGTAGATTTCTCTGGTTCATCATTTGGCATGTCTAGATTTTCTTCTATGTAAGACTCTAATTCTAGTTCTTCAAGAATGGCAATAATTTGTATCTTCCAGGAAACGAAGTTGGAGGCTCCTTCGAGTCTATCTTCCACTCACATATTACTTGACATTTTGAATATTTTCTTAGTCGGATATATCCTCTGCGTATATAGCCTCTGCGTTGATTTGTTATTTACTTTCGATAAATGCTTATGAGTAATATGGCTGTCTAATTTATTCTCTTAATATGCTGGCTCTGATACCATGTTGTGAAATATGGATCGAAGAATAATGACAATGATTCTAGAAGACTGATTGCCATGAGTTATTGATCGTCTCCATCATTGAATCCGGTTTAAATACAAGAGGAAAGGTTGCCTACCTAGGGACATGTCCATACGTGGCAGTTGCCACGTATGGACATGTCCCTACGGAGGCAACCGTTCATAACAATTAGTTTTTTTATGTTTAATTTCCAAACTGTATGCTCTGTTAATATATCACTCTCCAGATAATAACCGATTTACCATCAGTTAGATTCACGAGGGCTATATCTTAACAAACTGAACTGAACCCTGAACTGAACAACATCATCCTCCATCCATTGTCCCCATGACCCTTTGTCCATACCTTGTTAGCCTACGAGGGTCCAAAAAATAAGCTAACTCATCAACTCTAGAACCTTGACTAGGATGGGGACATCACACATGACAAGGGCCAAAGGGCTCAGGTAGCCACCATCCATAGAGTTGGTGATATGAGCAACACATGTTGTATGACTGGTGATGATTGTATAGTTTGTATCAAAACTATGGTTGTATATTTATTTATATATGTGATGATGAAGATGATGATGATGATCTTTGTCTCAAATGTGTTTCTTTACTTTCAAAACAATGTGTTATATTGCTTTGACTAAAAGTAAAAAATTTGGTAGATTACATGTATGCCTCATTTAATACTCATGTGATTGATTGCTCAATGTCATCATGATTAAATTGATACATGTGTGATTTAACTAAACAAGCTAAGTGTTTAATTAAATGCTACTATTGACGATGTAATGTAGTTATATTAAAGTACATGGCAAATGTGATCTAATTAAAGTTTGTCTTAACTAAATACAACCTGATGTAATCTTAAATAACACATGGAAAAATTGAAATGATAAGCTAACATAAAAAAATGTAAATTCCTAAAAAAATATATAATGGATTCAAGGTAATAAATTTTGTGTCAATAATGAAGCAACACATATTAAATAACAACTATTTAACACCACATTTCTTTAATGAAGACATGCTAGCATACCATTGAATAATGATGAAATAAAAGAAGAAGAAACATAAGAGAGTGAAGAAGACTAAGCATAGCATCTACGAAGATGCATAGCATTTATGGGCTCCTTAAGAGGCGTACCTTCCATATCTGCTATCTTGTAAGTACTCGATCCATAAATGTCAATGATGATGTATGGTCCAAAGCAATTTGGACTAAACTTCCCTTTCTCACCCAAGAAAGTATTCACGTTACTCTTATTCTCATAGAGCACCAAATCACCTGTTGAGAAAGAACATTGAATAACTTTGGCATTATAGCTTCATTGTAGAGTCTTTTGATAAGATTGAATATGCTCAAGATCGTGTATGCGTTGTTCAGAAAAAAATTCAAGTTGTTGAAGGCATTGTTCTCTATAAGAGCCATCATCGATTATCCCCTTAAGATAAATTCTCAATGAGGGAATCTCTAACTCTAAAGGCATAATTGTGTCAACACCATAAACACAATTATAAGGAGTTGTACCCATGGCTATGGGAACACTTGTTCGATAGGCCCAAAGAGAACATGTCAACTGAGTATACCAATCTTTACCATGCCTATTTATAGTCTTATGAAGAATTTGTTTGATGATCCTATTTTCTAAGCCCCAGCCTGACCATTTGATTGAGGATAATATAGGGTACAAAATCTATGTTGGATATGGTATTTTTCAAGGAAATTCTCCACATATTTGTTCTTAAATGAAGTACCATTATCATAAATCAAAGTGGAAGGTATACCAAATCAAGAAATGATATTATCTAGAATGAATTGGCATATTACATCAACGGTAGTGGAGTGAAGATGAACAACCTCTTCCCACTTCGTAAAATAATCTATGGTAGTGAGGATAAAAGTATGTCCTTGTTATGGAGGGGAAATTTTACCAATAAGATCCAAAACCCATAATGAAAAAGGCCAAGAAGCCACTTGGGACCTAAGTTGATGAGCGAGAGCATGAATCAAATTGTTATGTTGCTGACACTAATGACACTTTCTGACAAAAGAAAAGGAACCTCTTTCCATGGTTTTCCAATAGTATCTCATTTGGAGAAACCTTTGAACCAAAGATTTTCCCCCAAACCGCCCCCCATAAGTACCTGAATGTGCCTCCTCAAGAGCAATGGGGATCTCTGATTTGTTGAGACAATGAAGAAGGAGGCTATTATAACCTCGTTGATAAAGAACATTTAAACTAATAATGTATCACACAACGAGTTTATGAATGCGAGCTCAAGTATTTTTACTTGTAGAATTTGGAAAGGTACTATCAGTCAAGTATCGAAAGATATGAGAGTACCATTCATAAAAGTCTAAAGCATAACAACAAGCTACCTCATTAAGATCGCCAATAATAGTAGGTGAGCTAAGATTATGAATGATGAATTTTTAATCCACATAAGCATCTTCAAGGGATATAAGGGAGGGTTCACTCGCCATAGCATCCAGATGTTGATTGTCTTTCCTAGGAATAAGATCTATGGTATAGGAAGCAAACTTATTTAATAGTGATAAGGCCAAGTTACGATATTGTGATAGTTTAATTTGTTTATTTGGATAGGTTCGCATGCCTTGTCTTATAATCAATTGTGAATCATGATAAATATGGAAATGTTGAATGCTAAAAGATAAATCCACTTTTAAACCAATAATAAGGGCTTCATACTCGACGTTATTGTTTGTACATAGGAAATTGATATGATAGGATAAAGTGATTGATTTCCTGGAAGGCGGTGTTAAAATAACACCAGCGCCTGAACCAATTTGACACATACATCAAAATAAAATTCCCAAGTTCTATCAATATCCAAATGAAGAAAAAAATCACCAGGGAATGAATCCTAATTACGTAAAGTAAGGGGAGAAGGAGCCATGGCCAAATGGTCGGTTAAAGTTTGCCCTTTAATTTCTTTTTGGGAAACAAATTTAAGGTCAAATTTAGTTAACAAAATCACCCATTTTGCCAAGCGTCGTGAAAGATCAATTTTAGAAAAGAGATGTTTTAAAGGATCAAATTTGATGATAACATTTGTCGTAGCATTCAAAAGATAATGTATTAACTTCTGAGTTGTGAAAACAAGAGCAATATATTGCTTTTCTATCACAGTATATCTTACCTCATAATTGATTAAAGTGCATCTTATACAATAAACTGAATATTCTTTACCATCACTATTATGTTGTGCCAATAAAGCTACAAGAACATATGAAGAAGTGATAGTATAAAGAAGGAAAGGTTGACTAGGAATAGAAAGTTGTTAAATAGGAGGATTAGCCAAATAAAGGTTCAAATCTTCAAAAGTCTTTTGACAATCCATATTCAATCAAAAAGTAGTATCTTTCTTAAGCAATTGAGTGAAAGGGAAAGTCCGATCCATAATTTTTGGAACAAACCTACGTATATCTTGAATTTTTCCTTGTAAAATTCACAATTGAGAGATATTTCGAGGAGGTGGCATGATTATAATGGTATCTATTTTATTCGTATCCACCTCGTTACCATGATGCGACATAATGAATCCTAATTGTTTTCCACTATCCACACCAAAAACACATTTTCAGGGATTGAAGCGCATGTTGTATTTGCAAATTCGTTCAAAAATTTGGTGAAGGATCCTAACATGGTCCTGATGAGAGATAGACTTAGCTAGGATATCATCAACATAATATTCCAAGATTTTATGCATGTGATCATGGAAGGTAAGGGTCATAGCACGTTGATAGATGGAACCAATGTTTTTTAACCCAAAAGACATCATAACCTAGCAAAACGCACCCCAAGGTGTTATAAAAGTAGTTTTATATTGATCTTGAGGATTAATAAAGATTTGATTGTATCCAGAAAAACCATCCATGAAAGATAACAAAGCACAACCTACTGTAGAATCAACTATCATGTATTCAAAAAATCATCCTTCAAAGAAACCTTATTGAGATCACAAAAGTCGGTGCACATTCTGGTCTTATTATCAGGTTTAGAAATGATAGAAATATTTAAAATCCAAGGGGAATAATAAATAGAGTGAATAAAGCCATCTTCTAGAAGTTTTTCTATTTCAACTTTAGCAAGTAAGGATTTTTTAGGGTCCATTTTCTTAATATTTTTCTTCACTGGTTTGGTATTAGGAATTAACACAATGTTATGAGTGTAAATCTGAGGATAAATGATAGGCATATGAAAATAAATCCAAGAAAAAATCTCAAGGAAGTCACATAAGAGAGAGGAGTATTGATTTTGTTCATCATCGCTCAAACATTTCCCTCTCTTAATGAGTTTTTCCTCATTTTAAGGATCAATTGTGACATCAATTGTATCGCTCACAAGAAGGTTACTTTGTTGAGGTACATCCATTGGTTGAGGAAAGTCATGAAGCATCTCTTCACTACTATCTCCTAATGTAGTGTCTTTCAACATTTAAACAATCAAAAAATCAATGATTATGTTGATAACGAGTAAGATTACCATAGAATCTTAAGAACTTAGCTAGGGAATCATCTGTAGAAAAGACATCAAGGGAAGACAAGGAGTTAGAGTCAATTAATTGAGGGTGTACTCTAGAAAGAGAATTTGAAGAAAACATAACATTGACACTAAGGGATGGTCTCTTAGATGCTTTGGTGGGCTGAAAGGGATTATATCCAAGTCCAAAAGATGCCTCACGAGTATGATTCTATAAGGGAACTTTTATCCCTTATTCATTTACACCAAAACCATTGAAATTATATCCACTCTTAGCTAAGATGTGAAAACTAGGACCATAAAGAGTAGCCATTTCTATAAGAGAAGGCAGAGGCCTCATACACCTCAATGTCATAAGTAGATGAAGTAGAAGACGTTTTTGATTTTGAAGTAGCCACAAAGTTGTTACTAAGTTGTTTAGACAAATTGGGTTGCTTTTTAGGTTCATCCATATCGTCCTCCTTTTTAGTCTCAGGTTACAATGGGGGGATTTTATACTCCTATAAAAAAATGTGTAAAATCTAAAGACCCTGAATCATCACCTAAGATTACCTCTTCAGATGAAGAAATATCTTCAAGAGGAGATGTTGATTTATTTTTAATAGAAGAAGTAGGAGTACTTGAAGAAGAAGTCAAAGTACTTGGAGAAGAAGTAGGAGTACTTGGAGAGAATTTGGAATTAGATGAGGTTTGCAAGAAAGGTTGTAAATTGGTTGGACCAAGGGAAAATCTCAAGAGGGGTAAATAGTTAGATTCAATAAAAATAAGCATAAAACACGTAATCAAATATACCAAAAACTATTATACCTTAATGAAGATGATCTCTTTCTCCTCGAATTAGACCTTCGGTGAAGTGAAAAATGCGCACCTTCCTAACTTGATTGGATTGGTCCTTAGGTGGATGAAGATTGTGGATTTCTCTCCACTATACAACAATAGGGATTGGATTGGATTTGAATGATGATGATGGATATGGCTTAGGTGGGGCAATACTTTGGCATTATGAGGATGTTATGAATGATTTTATGAGTCAAATGGACAACATAAGAATATGATGGAAGTGGATGATTTGTGAGGAGAGGAGACTCTAATTTATAGATTGGAGGAGGCCAAAATGGAGGGCCAAGATTGATTTCAAAATGAAGGGTTGAAATTTATTTGAAATGGAGAGGATTGAGAGGACAAGGTGTGGGATTCAAGAGATTTGCCATAAAGGCATTTATTGTCTCCACACCTCTCAAGGTACATGGGGAAAAGAAAAGGGAATTAAAAATTTCTTGGAGAAAGGGGAGAAGAATTAAAAATTCCAAAATAAGAGGATGTGTGGGAAGATTCAATGAGAAAAGGAATTAAAAATTCCTTGGGAAGAGGATGCATAGGGAGATTCAAATAATTTGAATTTATTTGAAAGGATCAAGGTGATTTGGGATATGGAAATGATTAAGGGGATTGATTAGGTGGGTTAATAAGGGATTAATGTGCAAATGGGAAAGTTAGGAGGATGGGACATGATGAGAGATAATGAGTGGAGGAACATAAAATTGAGGGATAAGCATGATTAGAATGTAATTAATTAGGCTAAGTGAGGATTAGAAGAAGTGATTTGTAGGAATCACATGATTAGCTTAGTTAATTCAAATCAATCAACTAAGTGGGATTTTAGAAGAAATAATGATTGAGATGAATTTATTAGAATGGGGAATAATTAATTTAATAATAGATTAATTATTGGACTATAGTGATAAAATAAAATAAATTTGATTTAATTAATTTTAAGAAGAAAGGGACTCACACAATTAAATTAATTAATTATGTGGAGAGGCTTAAAAAAATTAAATATTAATTTAATTAATTTTAGACGTCTACATTTTGCCCCTCTTTGATATAGCATTATGAAGTGATGTTATATCAAAGAAGAATAAAACATAGTGGATGGAAAGGATAAGGTCTAGTAGCAAGGTGCTCCAGTCAATGGTGAGAGGAGGAAGGATGACGAGTAGGTAGTGGTATGCCCCCTCGAGAGGAAATGTGGGTTCTAAGAGCACGGGTGTTCTCTTGAAATGGATTAGAGGACTAGATGACTGATGATGAAAGGATGTGAAGAGGATAAGGATGATGAAGGGGGAATAAATGAATTGGAGTCTCCAAGATAAATGGATGAAATGAGATGAAAGAATGAAATGAATTAAGTGGATGTGATTTCTTGTTGTGTAGATGTGGAGAGAAAACCTAGTTTTGATTTTGCAATGGACTATCTATACCACTAACTATAGAAGTCAGGATGTCATGAATATTCGATGCGTGGACTAGACTCTCAGACAATAGGTATCTCAGTACACACAGTTTCACAAACAACAATGATGGTGTAGATGCGAAACTATAGGATCGTAGAAGAGAAACCATAAAACACACCATACCAAAAAAACTATGCCCCATCATACACCAACCAAGACATACTGAGATATAGGATGATCAGGAACCCCTGAACAAGTATAGTCTTGGGACACAAGATAAAAATCAAAGAGAAAATCTCAATCATGCAAACAACATGCACATGGCCAATTGATATCTCTTGCCAAGAGTAGGATGTGGATTTGGATAAACAACTGGATATGAGAAGGATACATCCTGATGGGCAGGTGATGGATTTGGATAAACTGCCAAACATGGGAAGGATGCATCCCGATGGGAAGGGTGTGGATAGATTGATGGGAGGCAATAGATAAGCTGGTTGTGCAAGGTCTACACATGAGGGGATTTCCATAGAGACTTTATTGACATAGTATGGATGGGTGCTTGGTTGACACACAAGTCAATGTAAGATCAGATAGATGGGAAAAAGCTCAATTTTGATTGGGATAAAGCTCAGTGTGATGGGGATCGTAAATGGATTGGATAATATGGGAGGGGGATTAATGATTGAATAGGATAGGATGGGATAGGGAATATGATTAGATTGGATTGGATGAGATAGGGAATATGATTGAATATGATAGGATTGGATTGTGGGTATAGGAAAAATGGATTGGAACGAATGACAAGGGAGAACCTAGGCTTGGTGAAAGGATGGAATGGATAGAGAGATTGCTTGGATATGAGGTGGATGGATTAAGTAGATGGATAGTGATAGGATATGGAGGAATAAAGCATGAAAGATATGTGGAATGGGGATCCAAGAGCTATGTTGCAAAGGACTGCAATGCCCCACATTAGAAGATAGCGCAATTAAGGATAATGGATAAAGATATATGAGATGGAAGGATATTGTGTAAGGAATATGGATGGTGGGGAATTTAGGCTTGCATTTTCCTAGCATGTATTCCCATTATTTTTCTTCTAGAATGATCAAGATCAAAGATGGGAATGATGGATTTAGATAGGATGAGGAATATGAGGTAGAGGATATGGACAGGATAGTCAAGATCAAAGGTATGTAAGGAGGATGAGATTAGCTAGGATGTGGATAGCAGATAAGGGATATGGAAGATGTGGATGGTAGGATGAATTGGATGAAGCTTGCCCCAAGTGTAGAGTGCAATAGGATAAGGGGATTATACATGATGCTTGTTGACCAAGTTTTCATCATTGTACTTACCCAAGATACCACAAGAAGTGGTTTTCACCATTGGATGGATTTTTTCTGTTTACTTTTTTTATTTTTTCTTCTTCTTTTTTTGAATAATTTGGATGGATAAGGATGAGGATAAGTGGATGTAGAAGATAGTTATTGGAGGAAGGACTCAAGAAACTTGTTCCATGAAAGGTATCCCTTAAAGATGTATTATATTAAACCAATATAATTGGAAGCATGCTCATATATGTTTATAAAAATAGATGGGGAGATGGAATGGATAGAAGATGGAGGGGGATAAGGAATTATGCAAAAAATTGAATTAAAGGGATGGGATTATGGAAAATGAATGTTGGATAATGGATGGAGTTGTGAAATACTTGTGGATAAATGGATGGGGATGTTGGGAAGATCAACACTGGCACACACCTTGAAGGGTGATTGTCTTGTGGAGGAGAGGATTCTAAATTAGATGGAGGATCAAATGTGGATTTTGGGACATGAGGGCCCAAAACAGATGAAGGGGATGATGGAATTAAGTTAGTGAATTTTGAAATGTAAGGGCCCAAAATGGATTTCAAAGGTGGTGGATTGTTAGATGAATGTTTAGAGGGATTATGAGGGGAGGGATCTTTTGGATTAGCAAGTTTGGATGCCAATTTGGATTTCTCTTTGAGATGCATTTCTTCTATGAGTAGCCTGGGAATCCACTCTACATAGTTTTTGATTTTTTCTTTTTGGGCCTTTGTGGCTTTTTGAATTTTTCTTTCTTTTGGATCATATTTTTCTTTTCTTGAACATTTGTTTTTGATGGGACATGTCGATCCTTGATTTTTTGTCAATTTTTGGCTTTATGCATTTTACATTTGGCATCTAAATTGCTTCCAATAACAATGGTATAGGTGCATGAGGATGGATGACATACAAATTTTATGGATGGGATGATGGAGGGAGAATGTTGGAAGGGATTCAAGGATGTTTTCCAATGTTGATCTTTCTTAAGGATCAATTGAGGTGATGGGGTGATGGATGGAGGGATGTAAGGACCCAAGATGGATGGAAGGGATGGAGGGTCTAGCTTTGGCATGTAAGGACCCAAACTAGATGCAGATGAGGAAAGAATGGACTATAGGACATAAGGACCCAAAAGGGGTTTGGAAGATGGGCGATGGAAACTGATAGGTGAAGAATGTGTCCTATAATTTCATTTGAATTTGAGCCTATTTTATTACCCACTTTTACCAATTGTCCTATGATTTACTATAGTTATTATGAAAGAATTGATAATAAACATGACTGGAAGAAATGCAAATTCTTTGGCATTTAACCTAATAATTAGTACTAATTCGGGTGCTTATGTGAGCAGGGGTCTCTCGGTGGCAAAAATGCGTAATGGGAAACTTGGATGCATTTACAGATTTGCAGGGGAACCAATTTCTAACATCATGTTTTGTTTTGTTATTCTGTTTTAAATCAGTTGTAAAGACTTTAAATTAGTGGTTTGAGTTTACTCTGTTATTTTGTTAAAGGGAACAAACTATTGTTATTTTTGTCCCTCACGGTTGTGAATCGTGAGGGACTAAACTTGGATAATTGTTACTATTCCCATTGATAATTTAGTCTATATATATAGACTAAGGTATGTAGTAAACATCTATTAATTTATGTTCTGAATACAAATCTATTGGAAACAATACAAGTTTTGCGCCATATTTGAGTTCTTTGACTAATCGATTGGCTGTTGGAGAAAGGGCCCGCTCCCTCTGGTCATCAATTGGTTTATCATTTTACTTTTGTGTGAATTGTGTATTGAATGCATTCAATAGATCTGTAAGTGTGGTATGATGATATAATTATAGTTTTTTATTTTATTTTATTCCATGATTTATTAATTTCTGATTCTCATTCATAAAGTGGTTTGGTAATTGGAACTATTTAAGAACACTTCAACAATTGCTACGTGTGGAAATGATCAAGATCTAAATAAAGTTTTAGCATTCTGTTGATTGATTGCCAAAAGAAAGTCTCTGTCCTATCGCCAACACGTCATTGCTGCTTCCTATAGCCAGATTAACAGACCCTGTCACTAGAACAATATTAAGTATTTTGTATGAAATAAATCATAAAGATTGCTTTATTCTATTGAATATAAATTTGACTGGACAACTCAAAGTTTAATTGTGTATTTTCTTAATAAGATTATTGATAATATAATTGGCTTTGCGTTACGTTAAAAGGAGGAGCTTGTCTATTTAAAAAGTGTGTCTCAAATAGAGCCTTGGATTAAAAAGTGTGTTATAATTTAATTCTCCGAGTAGGAAGTATGTTTTAATTTCATTAGAGTGTGTGGTTGATTTGTGGAGAGTGTGAGTTTCCATTTAAATTAAAGCTGTATTCATCCCCATTTAATTCATGATTTTCATCCCTTAGGTAAGCAACCACAATATACTTCACAAGTGTATGGATCCCGGATTGACACAGTTAGAAAGAAACTAAAGAAACCGACATTCAAGTGAAACATAAGATAGAAATTTCTCATATTTAAACCCTCAGTTTTTCCCAACAAAAATATTTGGATTTAGATGGAGGGATTTTAGATTTGGAAGATCTTAAAGGTATACCAACATCTTGAGAATGAGATTTGTATCCAAGGCCATATGAACTTGTTTTTTCTTTGAATTGAAGGGGTTCCAATATGCCTTGTTTATGGATGCCTAACCCTTTGCCTTGATAATTTATTTTTTGACAAATTATTTTTCCAATAGGATACTTATTATTTTGAAAACAAGATGCGATTCCATTTTGATGGGGGTGGGATGTAGAAGGTATTGTAAGCTCTCGGAGGAAACCAGAGTGGATGAAGGTGGAAGAGCCAAGTTGATAGGTATGGGATTCATGGATAGCTTGGATACGGATAATGGGATCTTGTGGGGGATTAGGAGAAATATTAGGATCATAAAATGGATTGGGTTCATGACATGGAGATGGAGGACTACTTTGATCTTGACCTGGGATGAGATCATGTGGTGGAGTGGAAGGGATGATTGGATCATGAGATGGAAGGAGAGGATTGGATGGAGGGATTATTTTTTCTTGAACTAGAGTGGATGGGAGGGGATCATGAGATGGAGTGGAGGGTAGACAAGAATTTTGAAATGTAGAGGTATCTTGAGATGGAGGAATGCCTTGATCTTAAAGTGGAGAGAAATTATGCTAGCATGCTTTGGAACAATCTCTTGGCATATTTGGAGTTGTGGGAATGGTGTGATGGAAGAGGATATGGAAGATTAAAATTGGGTGGATGGAGGGATGCGAGTATCATGAAACTTATGGGATTGAGGTTTGTCTTGATGTGGAGGGGATGGAGGTGGATGGAAGACTTGGGGAGATTGGGCAACTTTGTTTTGAGGTGGGGATTTTGTCTCCTTTGCCAGTATGCCTTGGATAAGATTATAAATAAAGGACTTGGAGGATGGGGATGATGTTGATTTTGGAGGATGAAGATTATGTGGAGGTTTGGTATTAGATGGAGGATTGGGATTATAGATTGGGGGATTAGGATTAAGGCTTGGAGATATATGGTTTAAAGGATTTGGATGGTGAGTGAAGGTGATGGATGTAGTATAAAAAGATGGGGATTGAGATGTAGATGGGTGGAAAGATGGAGGTACACATATTGGAATGGAGGGGTATGTGGATGAGGGATAAAATGAAGACATTGATGGGGAATGATATGGATTTTCCTTGTCAAAGGTAGGGGAAGGATAAGGAATGTGAGATGAATTGGGATTGACTTGGTAAGTGGATTGGGGAGGAGACATTAATATGCAAAAGATGGATAACTTTGAGGCATGGAGATATGAATATGCAGGAGTTGGATAAATTTGAGGCATGTATGAGCTAGATGGGCATGGTTGATAGGGTGATATTTTAACTTCCATAACCATTTCATCGAACCAACCCATGATGTTTGAATGTGGGTTTTGAATAGCCAATGTTTTCTTCCGTGAGTGTGTGCAGACAATGCGAGGGTAACGTCAAAATGACGAGAATGGGAGGATAAGTTGGAATTGGATGGATGGACTTGATCGAGAAAATTAATGAGATGATGCTAGATGAAGATGAGCACTAAGACTTAGCAATTTTGGATTTGATTGAGGAATGGTTGGATTTGATTTGACTCTCTTGGATTGGATTTTATTTTATTGAATTAGATGGGTCCTTGGATTAGGAAAACATTGATTGGGACTAGAATGACACCTTAGCCCTTGAATTAGGACTTAGATGAGGTGTGAAATTGATGATGTGGACCACAAAGTAAGGTGACAACCAAGCTAGGTAAAATTGATCAAGCCTTCTTCTACTGAGGATAGACTTACGTTTGTAAGCAAAATGGGGCAAAAGGATTGGGATTTTGATTAACCAAAAATGATTAAGCATAGGTACTTGGGGGAGATTCTTTCCCAAGCACAAGAGCCAATTCATGATTGATTAAAGATAAAGGTCTAAATCAAACTTTTACAAATTCTTGACCTTGGATTAAGATTGATGACTGATGATTGGATTAAAGGGTTGATTAGGTTGATGTGCAAAGTCCTCAAAGGTGGGAGAAAAATGAATCGATGATAGGTAGAAGAAGGGGAAGGTTACCTGAGACTAGATTGATGGTTGACCAAAGATATTAATTGGGGGTTAAAGATCATTTGGATGGATGAAAACTGATTGGGGATTTAGCTCAAATGGAGATGATAAAATAGGGGTTTAACAATGACAAAGTGAAAATTGAAGGGTTTGGTCAAATTTGGAATTTTTTTGGATATTATCTACTCTTGGCAAGAGAAATAAGACAATGAAAAACACATTGGCCAAGGCAACACTTTATGACAAGCGTGAGAGTGAAGGGGGCCTAGATTATCCCCAAAAAAATTTCACTAGTTTTGCACAAATGAAGACACATGTTAGACATACAACTTAGACTGGAAGATGGAAACTATTCAATAGGCATCTCTCAAAAGAGATACCTCAAACAAGTGGACAAATAGAGGTTTTGGTGGCACTGATTCCCCCTTAGAATGCACTCACTTCTCGGGCATACCAGATTCTCTTACCCTGAAGATCTAAAGATCTATTATACAGGGAATTCCTGTCTCATCTTGAGTGGGTACATGAGAGGTAACTTTGGGGTACGATCCACATCCCCTCCACTATGAATTTGGGATTTTGGAAACTACAACAAGGTTCTTAGTGTAATTATGAGGGATCACTGTAATGGGGTGAAAAGTGACAAGGGGAGATCAAGTGGAAAGCTTTACTCCCCTCAAAAGAGGAATGAAAGTTTCACAAAGGATACCCTTCAACTTCTCACACACATTACATTTAAAAGAGGGGGTTGAATTCACTAGATCCAATCCCAATTGAAAGAGATTGGATGCTAAATGAATTGTAAGGAATTAGCAATGGATTTGGAAAGTAAAGTAACCCTCTTTTAAAATAGATGAGATGAGTTAAAGGAATTGAGACTAAGTGTAAAGTTGACAAAGAAATGATTATATCTTGAGATAGAGATGCAGGATGAAGCTGTACACTTGGAATTAGCAGTAAGATGTCTAGATAGAGCTCCCCTGCGAATTTGAGCAAAATTTCTTGGGCCTGGGTTGAAAGTGTACTTGGTCCTCTGAAAAATCCTCATGCCAAAAAGGGTTTTTCCGTCTCTGAAAATAAAGCCTAAACCCGCAATTATAGCTGCGCACCTGCAACCTACATACAAAAAAGAGAGGAAATGTTATTGGGATTCTAGGTTTGCCTTTAGGTCAAACCCCATTTTGGAATTAACCAAGTGATTGAAAATACTTGCAAGTAAATGACAGGAAATATCTAAAGTAAAATCCACCTCAAGAGAGGATACAATTGAAATGTTGATAGAATTGATTGAAAGGATATGTAGAATAGAAAGTCTTGAATGTTGGTAGAGATCTCCTCTTCAATGGTTGAATCCTTGACTTGAATGCAACACCTAGCCTTGAAAGGAGACTTGGAATGCTCAATGCTTGAATGGATACTTGAATGCTTGAATTCTTGAATGCACTTTATGATCAACTTGTTATCGCTGATTGTCACTTTGCTCATGAACTTAATTTTTGCTTATTGGACCTATGAAAATAGGAGGGGAGATGCTCCTTATATACTTGCCAATTAGGGGTTTTTAATTGATTTTTCATCTTAGGCTGAGATAAGAAAACTTTTTCCTGCCCACAATTGACAAGCCCAATGTAGGATTTGATTAAGGGAGGCCCAAAATAGGGAAGGGACAGGAGTGCCACGCCCATGTCCTGCCCTAATTTAGGACAAGCAGTAACATAAAATAGTGCGGGGTGCAAGTTTCAGTTGTTTTGAGCATGTCTTGGGTCTCCACTCAGGCTTAGGGATTCATTCACTAATGCAAAGAATGCGAAAAAAAATATTGCAAGGTCACCATTTTATGATGCTACAATCATGAATCCAATGACAGATTCTTAAACCAAACCACTTAAGGATTTAACTGAGCTTATCGGTGCAGAGGGGGCCTCCACATATACCAAATTCACTCTGCACTCTAGCCAATTGACTGAAATATTTATCTAGCGACTCGAGAAAACCCGATTGAGATCGTGCCAGGAGAGTTGATATCCCAGGTGTGTCCCAATTCGAAGTACCCTTGTGGGGTGATGAAATCCCCAATCAAGAATACCCCTCTGTACAAAATAAAAAAGTGAGTGTTGTTGATTTCTCTTTCTCTTACACCCAAGATATGCGAAGGTGAGGAGAGAGGATACTCAAGCACAATGGTGGGTCCACCCGAACATGTGTGCAAGAACATAAGACATAGAAGATACTAGTTAATTTTAATCCCACATGTAAAGATTTTCTACACTAAGATGCAAAGAATTAAATTAAACTAGTGAGAAAAAATCATCTTTGACAAGAGGTGCTACAAAAAATAGTTAGTAGTCTTAGATTTTCATCTTGGATTAGTGGAGAAACCTACACAAAATGTAAATGTGATTAGTAACAAAAAAAATCTAAGGTTACAGCACATACACTGAACCATAGGCATAGATGCTAAAATGCCTACACAGACATTGAAACGTCTGCACAAACACTGAAACTGTTTGCACACAACCTACCAAACAAAAAGCGGGAAGAACAAAATAATTTGAAAATTTGAAAATTAATTTGAAACTAGCTAACATTAAGCGTTTGTGCAAATATCAAAATAGGAAAATTAAATGCTAAACAATTACATGAATTCAAAAATTTAAAATTTGAAATTCAAAATTTGAGCGGGCTTTTTTCTACCTCAATGCAGACGTTGAAGCAGTGCGCATACATCAATCGTTTGCGCAGGTGTCGATGCGCCAAAAAGACCGAAAACCTGAGTAAATTACCTAAAATAAAAATTAGCTAATTTGTGAAAATAGAAAGTAAATTCTAATCTAAGATTGTTTTTGTTCGTTTTAAATAATTTTTAACTTATTTTGTTATTTTTTAAATTGCAAAACTTAAAATAGAGCTCTAAAATTGAGTATCTAAAGACACTATGTGATGGCGTTAAAGCAAGGTAGAAATGTTGAAAGAGAGCCCTGCACAAAATGCGGTGAGAAAAATTCAAATTTAAAATGCCTGCGTTGATCCTTGGCGGAGACGTTGAAGCAGTCGGGCGCATGTGTTGTGATGAATACTAAGAGGGGGGGGGGTGAATTAGTATACATAATAATTTAAACAAGCTCTTAAGCAGTTTAACTGCAGACCGGTGTAGCAGATTAAACAATAAATTGGTTAAAACATAAATAAGCCAAATAGCAAATAAAGCATTCACCATAACACAAGATGTTTTGACATGGAAACCCAAATGGAAAAAAACCATGGTGAGTAAAACTCACAAGTCAACTATCTGCAAAATAGTAACCAGACCGGTTAAGGCCTTACAACGTTCTTCATCGAAATAGATCTTGTTAGGAATCTAGATCTCTATTAGGAGACAAGTCCTGCTAAAGGCTACCCTATTAGAGGATTTAAGATCCACAACTGTGAACCACCTTGTTAGAGGATTTTCAATAGGCTTGGCTGGGCCTACCCAGTTAAGGGTTTCAGACTTTTCAAAGATATTAGTAATCAACAAGTGAATGATCTAGACAATAGCACATAATGCTTGATTAGATCCTTGACAACTCCCTGTTAATGCATTCCAACATTACTTCGGTCTTCTATATTTTACACTCTCTATCTCTGTTGTGAGATACCTTTTCTTGCACAGACCTAATCTTCTCTCCAATGCTCCCACACAAAAACACAAACAACATTAAAAACCTAGACATGATGTGATGAATAATGATGAACAATAGATACCCCAACAGGTACTGAGAGGGGGGGGGGGTGAATCAGTACAGATAAAAACTCTCAACAACTTATCTAGCTAGAGCAATACCAACTAGTTATCACCATTACTAAACTTAACCATGGCAATACCGGTCAAACACAGTAAGACACCAGACACCATAAACTGATAAGTCTGAATACTTCAAATATGATCAATGTACAACATCAACTTTCACCCATAAACATATGCATATGGTACGCTAGTAATACCATAACCTATTAACACTGCATGCATGATCTTTCAACCAAATATTTCATAAACATCACATGAAAAATTCATAACACATGACACACAAATTTTTCACGTGGAAACTCAAATGGGAAAAACCACAGTGGGAATGAATACCCACAAGCTTGTTTTGAACTCTTTTGAAGCTCACCCTGTTAGGAGCCTAGTCAGGTTAAAGATTTTACAATAAGGTTCTATTAGGAACCGATCCTGTTAGAGATCACCCGGTTAAGGGATGGCTATATACCCTATTAAAGGTTAGCTCGCTAGAGGATTTAAAGAACTCAATGATCTTGAGTCACCTGGTTATAGGTTTTACAATAAGCTTGTTAAAGCTACCCAGGAAAGGGATTTTCCAACTGTTACAATGGTTAAAAGACAACAGGTAAAACTATGATCTGATAACAACACTACATGCCAAGGCAGATCCTTTTCATATCCTCTACACTGCAATCACACTCTACAGTTTCCCTCTTTACTGGTCTAGCAAGTATCAAGTATCTCTTCACTCGGATACACACACAACATTTTCCAACAACTTTTCAATACAAACATCATCGACCTTATAGGTAACAGAAAGGTTGGTGGCATAAACCCTAAACCCTAAACATCTTAGGTTACAACACAGGCGGTCTCATCCTGACCGTCCAAACATATTGCATAGAGCATTTACAATTTCAAACAGACCACAAGTCAATCTACATCGTTCATTCATCACCGCTCATGGGAATACGTAAACCATCATGTTTTCTTCTTATGCCACTAAGAAGAATAATCATTCACAAGTAAGACTTCAAATGCAGTCGATCTTCTCATGGCCCAATCCTTTATGCACTTAAAGCTGATGTGGTAGCTCAATCATAGAGTATCATCAGTTCATCACACAAGCTGGATCGACAATCCAATAACCATAGAGCTGAGACTACCAACCGATAATCACACTTAGTGAAACCCCGACACCAGTTCACTGAATCTCCTCATACCTCTTCATACTGGTTCACTTGAACTTATTGATATCAATGACAACATACATTATCATCATATCAACATACCAGTTCATCATATGCCAATGATATCTGTATACACATAAAAATTGGCTATGAGCAATTAAATAAATATTTTATATTTATTTAATAATTATTCTTCTATTAAATAGTTAAAATTGAAAAGATTAATTTATTTAATTCATTTTCATGTTTTTCTATTAATTAATATTTTATTAATTAATTCATTTATCCTATTCTTCTAATTAATTAAATATCTAATATTTAATTATTCCTTTAACCAAGTTAATTAATTAAATATCTAATATTTAATTATCTCCTCCAAACAATTAAATATCTAATATTTAATAGTTATTCTCCTATCCTATAGTCTCAAATATTAAATAATTCTCAAAATTATTTAATCTTTCTTATCCAACTCACCCTCCATCTCCACTTCATTTTCCCTTTGCCAACTCATCAAACATGTGGCTAAGGAAATTAATATTTCTTAATATTAATTTATCATTTATCTCCAACCTCCAAACTTAATGAAAATTGTGTACATACACATATTTCATAACCATTTCCTATATTCTCTCCAACACTCCCTACATCTTAGGAAGGACTTGAGTCCACTTTGAAGAGGGGAAAACAGATTTGAAAGGTAAAATGATCAAAACATAACGAAATAAACATGCATAATGCTAAAATATCATTAAAAGACCATTTCACCTTGCTATTTTACCTTCTCTTTTGGATTGAGCTTGATGAAGTGAAGACGCCCCTTGATAATGCTCCACTTGATGTGCTCCTTTGATTGCTGGATGTGGATGGCTCTCCAATATTGTGCACAAATGATAAGGATGAGATGAGCAAGGTGCCAAGATGATTTCCTGGGCTCAAAAGGGCAGCATAAGCTTACTGGATTTCAAGATGTTCAAATGAAGGAATGGAACCCTATTTTATAGGAAGAGGAGAGGAAAACAGATGGCTAGGATGAATTCGAGATGAAGGGCTAAGATTTACTTGTGAGGTCACACAAGGTCCAAGAGAGGGTGTGGAGACCAAGAAATATGCCTTAAAGGCATTTCATATCTCCACACTCTACAAGATGCATTGGAGGAATTAAAAATTCTCCAAAAATGGATATTATGGGGATTAGAAGAATAAAAAAAGGAATTAAAAATTCCTTGGGAGAGGAAAATGCCTAGAGGAATGTGAGATTTCGAAAATCTTACATTCATCTAGAAAAAGAGCATTTAAAGCTAGTGGCTGGATGAAAGGACAAAGAGTTGACTTTGTGGCTAATCATGATGATTAGCCATTAACAACTCATTAGGAGGGGAATTAGAGGAAATGTTAGGTGGGATTTATATTTGTAGGAGAATTTGACTAGGAGAGAGAATGAGTGAAGGGAATAAAAAATTAGAAGAATAATGTTAAGTGAGTTTAGGGAGTTTCTAGAAGAATTTATTAGGTTAATGATGAATTAAGAAGATGATTTGTAGGAATCATGTAGGTTAACTAATTAATTGAAATTAATTAGCTAAAAGGAAGATTTGTGAGGATTTGATTTTTTTAGAAGAATAAAGAAAGGGATTGATTTATTAAATAAATCAATCATATGCTATAGTGACAATATTAATTATATTTAATTAATATTGAGAAGAATTTTAATTAACATAATTAATTAATTAATTATGTGAGAAATTAAAAATAATTAAAATAATTATTTTTAAGTGTCTACATTTTGCCCCTCTTTGAAGTGAGGTGTGATGACGCATTGATTCAAAGAATAATCTTGTTTTGATGTTGATATTGGTTTGATAGGATGCCCCGACTCTTGATTGATAGATTACTATATGGTGATGCCCCCTCGGGAGATCAATTGAGGTATTTGATCTTTAGAGTTTTGTGAAATTGATGTCCCGATAGGTTTGATGTGATGAAAAAGCAAGTTCTTTGATTAGCTTGATTTCTTAAGTTGGTAAGATTGAAAATTTTTGATTGATTCGATTGATAAGATCTAGATTCAGTCTGGTTTCAGGAAGAATTCATCCTGTATAAGACAAAGATGATCAAAACGTCTGGTTTCAGGAAGGATTCATCCTGTATAAGACATGATCAATCACAGCGTCTGGTTTCAGGAAGGATTCATCTTGCATAAGACATGATCGATCACAACATCTGGTTTCAGGAAGGATTCATCCTGTATAAGACATGATCGATCACAACGTCTGGTTTTAGGAAGGATTCATCCTGTATAAGACATGATCAATCACAACGTCTGGTTTCAGGAATGATTCATCCTGTATAAGACATGATCAATCACAACGTCTGGTTTCAGGAATGATTCCTCCTGTATAAGACATGATCGATCACAACGTCTGGTTTCAGGAAGGATTCATCCTGTATAAGACATGATTGATCACAACGTCTGGTTTTAGGAAGGATACATTCTATATAAGACATGATTGATCACAACGTCTGGTTTTAGGAAGGATTCATCCTATATAAGACATGATCAGATCACAGCATCTGGTTTTAGGAAGGATTCATCTTGTATAAGACATGATTAGATCACAACGTCTGGTTTCAGGAAGGATTCATCTTGTATAAGACATGAATCAGAATCGGAATCTGAATTGATTGTGTGAGGAAGAAATAGAGGAAGAAAAATTAGGGTGGAAGGGATAAATGAGGAATAAATATGAAGCAATCGTGAGGTATTTGGAAAGAAGAATACGAGATGTGAGACCGCAGAGGAAAATGGGGGCAATTGAGAACTCCATGGGATTATTGAGTTTAGGGTTTTGATGGAATGATGGTGAGATTTTGTGCACAACAAATGTGGAGAGCCAACCTAGTTTGATGTTGCCCTGATTGACTTGCACTACTGATTATAGAAATCAGGATGCCATGAGAAACCCAGGGCGTGGACTGACTCTACAGACAAACGGGAATTTCTTGCACACAACAATGCAAGTGTTAAGAAACACTAATACAAAGTTGTGGGTTCATGCAAGGAAACCCTCAAACACACCGATACCTCTTGTACACGAGAAGGTAAGTGTTGATAAACACTAGTACTAGGTCACCGGTTTATACAAGAAGGATCCAAAACATGCCATACTATGAAATATGCCCCAGTATGCACCTATCATAACATACCTGGATATGGAAGAACCCAGGCAGTCGTAAATAGTGGCAGTTGTAGGGCAAAAGATGCAAGCCTATATGAAAAGATCTAACAAAATCTAACAAGTCTCTTCCTTGCAACCAAATGATACCTCTTGCAAAGAGTAGAACTAGGATGGACTTGGGATTGTTTCTCAAGACTTCTTGAAGCTTATACAGACGCATAAAAGCTTAGTTTCACTAGAAAATTTCTTGTTCATGACTCAGGCGAAGACTCTGTTGGGTCTCAAATCAACAGATTGGATAGGTTCTAAGGAAATGCCAACTCGTATGATCAAACCCTCCAATTGACTTGGCCAACTTATAGAGTGAACCTATTTGGTTACAGACTCTCTCACTTTAGGCTCTGCAGGACCTAGGCGGGTATACCTATTCACTAGTTGTTTTCAAAGACTAGTGCCTTTTATAGCAGATTAAGTATCTTGATCCGGCTTCCTCCTATCACAGAATGGCATAAGTTCCTGGAATGGAGATATAACAGATGAGTACAAGATTGTTGTTGTGGAAGCTATTTGATCTTTGTGCTTATAATTTTATATGTATACACTATTGCCAACTTACTCTATGCTTCCTACTCAATTACTCCTATTGTAAAATAAAATATGATGAATATGGTGATAAATTGTAATTTACAAATGGCCAGTGCCTTCTTTGCTCTCTGGGCTACAGAGTCTTTATATTGCCTTAGGACTTACTGTGTGAACTTGTGAGACAGTCTTTAAACCCACCCCTTTTATGGATCTGTCAGTTACTATTTCTTATGAGATCAATTGAATGCCTATATCATAAGTTGCTTGAATGAATTTAACCCTACCTTTAAGGGACCATCCAAGTAAGCACTGCAAAGAACAATTATAATTCACAAGCAGAACTTTTATTTCAACCTTATAACATACAACATAAATTTCACTCAAAGAATATGAATAACCTTATCTCCTTTAGATAATATCACAAGCAATTGCCAACAACGAATGAAATAATCCACAACACATATGCAAAGAAAAGACAACTGATTATATTATGTATCCGTCAAAATTTGTGTAACAGGAAACTTACAAGCTATCATATATCACTGTATTCTTGCTATCATGTTATCTTATGAAAAAATTACAAGAAACCTTTCTCATATATATATGAGAGCAAATTCTATTTATGAAAAGACATGTCTTTTCGAAATACTAACTGTCAATTTGAACATTCCTAACAAACTTAAGTAAAAGAGATTAAGCATACCTAAATGATGAATGTAATCATCTTCTTTAAAAGTCTTGATCTTGATGCTCTGTTTCTTTAATTCTTCTCCCTATGAAAGGTATTCGAATATCATCTGGTTGATGGTAGGGGCCATGTCTTTGCTTCGATCCAATCTTGACAGAGCTCGATCCTTGACATTTAGAAGTTCATTCCGTCATTCATCCATAGATATTAATTCTCCTTCTTTATAAATCGAGGGCATTCCAATAGGGTTCCCATCGTCCAATTTTTTAAGATCTCCTTTTAGCACATCTTCGAATTTAACATGATTTTCCATATATGAAGTCCGTTCTATTTTCTCTTCTAGCGTCATCACATCAACACTGTTTATCACTTCATGCAATCGTGTTTTTAACCTTTCATGCTCTCTTAATGCCTTTATGGTCCCAGTGTACACCCTCCAATAATGTTCAACATGGATGAGCATGGTATTGAACCTGTGTTCAATGATATCATTAACCATTTTATCCATCTTCTGTTGAATATTACTCACCTGTTCGGCAGCCTTCTCTACTTGATATTTCCAATACAAAACATCAGAGACATCATCCAAGCTTCGTCCTGTGGGATATGCAGCATATTCATTTAAAGGAGTCCCTGTCTCAAATTGCAATATCCTTGCTTGTAGCCTCCGATTCTCCTCTTTAGTTCTTTCATACAAACCCTTATAGGTAATGTTTTCCCTGACCAAAAACTCGGTCTGATCCAGATTTAATTTGGCTACATCCAAGTTTAATTTTGCAGTGACCCTAGGGTCAGTCTTTCCTACCTGATGGACCATAAGGTGTCCAAAGGTTTCTTCAACATCCACAATAATTGGTCTTTTTCCTCTCGGATATAGAGCCCATTGTAGGAGAGCTTTTTGATCAGGATCATACCCCGAGCCCATGAACAATTTATCTACTTCTTGAGGCAATACCTGTTGATTTGTGTCTTGCTTCTTCAAGAATCCATCAAACAAAAGTGCTGAATTTATATACCAACCTGAAAATATGATAACTCCAGCCTCTTTTAATATTTTTGTCCCCTTCTCAGGGGTCATATCTTTCATGAGAGCATCTATCTCATCTTGCAGCCTTCTCATCTGCTCTTCTTCTGATCTCCCAGCCATACTTCATCTCACATGAGCCCCCTTGATTTGGTATAAGAATGAAAGGAATTCTCTTGAGGAAGCGAATCCATCATCCGCAACAAAGTCTTCATGCTCTGTCATCCTTATATCAACTATATCCCTAATATTAAAATCACCAGTTTCCACATCTACCTCTACTTCAAAAATAGGTGGATAATCTTCTATAGGGGAGTCAGCAGGGATGCTACTAGCAGTTGATTTTGGTGACGTGTGAGCCAATGGCTTACTATCTCTTCCAGTGTTGACAAAATGGAGGAACTGTGGGGGTACTCTATGCATAATCTCTTCCTCATGCTGATGTAGTTTTTTGGGTATCTCCAAAGGATCTTGGAGGTTTCCAAGTAGGTCTCCATCCACCATCCCCCTTTCTCTTTTCCACTTGAAAGCTTCCCAAGTCATCTCGCTTCTTTCTCTCAAAACCTTGGCCTCTTCCCTTTCAAGGTTCCTTATTAAATCGTCTGGCATTTGAGCCACATGTATTCCAGCCTTTAGATTTTGTGATGCCCTTGCAGCTTTTATATATCCCTCAGGATCAAATTTCTCTCTAGGATCACCCAGAGTCATGCCATAATAATCTAACTTATTTTGAAGTAAATGATAACTTTTAGAACTTTTAATAATGAAATCAGAAAAAACCAATAACCCTGGCACAATAGATTGTTTACCAAAATCTGTGAGATGTTTGGCACTAACATCAGATAGTTGTCTTACAATCTCTAGACTAGCCACCCTGTTTGGCACTGTAATTGGAAGCATGTATGGCTTTCCTTCATACCCGAAAACCCTAATTTTTGTATGATTAGGGTGGCAATACCAATCACCCCAGTTGTGATCAATCTGAGACTCTGGAGAGAAGTCTTTTGGCCTAAGGAATCTTTTGATTTCAGGAGACAAAGCATAATTTCTATGTTGTCTGAAGGCTGCACTGAGTGGTTTTAAAAAATATTCCTGAAAGCGCCAATACTGGTTGTTTATAAATCTTTGACCCCATGCAGAAACCCACAACTAGAGTGGTTTCTTCAAACCATTTTTATCATAAGCTCTGATGCTAAAATCTTTTGACCAGAAATTGACTTCTTGTCCACAATAAAGAATAATGTGCATTAATAAGGAATACAATGAGAAATGAACATTTACAAGGTCTCCTTTTAACTTCTCCAACCCATGATTTAGGGCTTCTGCAACATAAGTGGCATAGTCAAATAGCCTAGGGTCTTTTGACTGTAGATCAGCACAGAGAACCATAACCCCAATATCCATGAGAGGATGAGCTTCTAAGCATAATACTTGGGCTGCAGCATAGTATGTATACTTGAAATATGGATGGAATTGGTTGACATCAAAAGGCACCTTGTCATCTTTACTAAAAGGAACTAAGGACTTTCCCACTTTTGGCCGGTGAATGGGTAGTCTCCATGTCCTATAGATGTCCTCTAACTTGAAGAACTCTTGCGACAGTTTCTGTATGTCAATTTTCTCTTCTACATCCCAGTCTAGATCAAACACCATATCAATAGTCTGTTTGTTAATTACCACCATAGGATTCCCTCGGTAGTCACATATGGTTTTGGTTTTTGGATCATAACAATCTACTAGGGCTTTCATTAACTCGACATCCACAAATACATTCGGAACTGCCAATTTCCCTAAATTTTTTTTCCACAGGTTAGTCACGGGTTCAGGAGCATCCCTTCTCTTGTAGCCAAATAAGAACAACTCATGTCCTCTAATTTCAGTCCATATGTCTCCTAAATGTTCAAATCTATCTTCCAACCCTTCCTCTTCACTTTTGATTTTTTTGGACCTCACACTGGATGCTGGGCACTGGTCTAACAAATCCTGAGCTAAAGCTCTACCCTCCTTTTTCTGTCGTTTGGGTTTCTCTTCAGGGTTCAATTCCTTTCCTTTCCTACTCTTTTTAGAAGAAGAAGATGGTTCCATAATTTCAATCAATGTGAGATATCACACTTACTTGGAGAATTGTCGAGCTCTTCTGACTGTTGTTTACGAACTTCAGCTAACTCCTTGTAACTTTCTGTCTTTTGGCCACAATCTAGTTCTTATGAAAATCCAATCAATTCAGCTGTAACTGTGTGGGCAACTTGTGCAATAGTTAATGTCTCTGTGTTTATAATGGCTACTCAAATGTTTAAACTTAATTGCAGATGTGACATCCTCAACCTGAGCTTTTAATTCCTTCGCGGGAAGTACTGTTCAGCTGAAAAGATTGTGAATCGAGATTTTGATGAAACCCTTGTCTTCGGTTGAATGCTTTAATCTTTCATCGAAAGTTCATTTTCCTCGATATCAACTCATCGGTGAATGGCCCTTGTTGAAAAACTATCTTCTAGTCTCCCCGAAATCATCCTCTCCTCGATGAAATCCTTTTCGATGAGTTATCCGTGAATCTCATCGAAATCATATTTCGATGAGTTTTATATTTCGGTGAAAGTTCACGCGAGCCCTCCGAAATCCTTCTTTCTTCGATGTCCTTCTTTTATCGATGAAATCCCTCTACTTTTATTGACATATTGTTATCGATAAGATTTGCTTGTTGATGAATGCTTTTTGAATTCCCTGGGCAATTTTATTTCCTCGACTTCACTCTTTGTTGACCTTTAACTTTTTGGTGAAACTGGAATATCGATGAGCGGCTTCTTTCATTTACCGAAAGAGATATTCTGCTGAAGACATCTTGACTTAGTGTTTTACACTTTATGTTTTATTTCGATGAAAGTATTCTTTCAATGAAACTCATTTTGAGATGCTCGACATGATATTTTTTGCCGATGATCTTTTAGCTTTCATGCCTTTGGGAAGATTTTAAGTTCCAATATATTGTTCAACAGTGGCTCTAACTAAGGATGGAGGCATATTGTGTATGTCTTCAAGTATTCAGAATATTTGGTTAGCGAGGATACATTTTGACAAAATATGGTATTTACAATGGAAGTGGATCCAAATCTACTGTACATATAACAGAATATATCAAGAAAAGAAGTTTTTCAAGAATTGTCCATGTACTGGCAATTCTTGGACTTCATCTGTTGCACTTTGGAGAAGGTAAGAATCTTCTCCTTTTTTATCCATAATCACATATGGTCCGATCCATAAGGCCTCAAATTTGCCATGCTTGCCTTTGTCTTGACTCCTTGCATTCGACATTAAGACCCAATCACCCACATAAAATTTCCTATCTGCTGTCCTCTTGTCATACAATCTCTTCATCTGATTTTGGATTTTGATATTCTGCTTCTGAGCCTCTACTCTGACTTCATCAAGCTCTACTAACTGCATCATCCTCTCTTGTGAGGGGTCTTCAACATCTATCTCTTCTTGAGTCATGAATCTATGTACAGGCAAGAGATTGTCCAAAGGCAATCTGGCTCTTTTGCCATAAACCAACTCAAATGGAGACTTTCCCGTAGATTTCTTCATTGTTATTCTATCTGCCCATAATGCAAAACTCAACTTTGAATCCCATGCCTTCTTGTTGTGTCCTAGCATCCTTTTAATGATCTTTAGGATATTTTTATTGCTTGATTCGGCTTGCCCATTTCCTTGAGGGTGGTAAGGAGAAGAATGAGATATTTTGATGCCATATTCTTCACAAAAAGTGTTGAATTCCTCAGACCTAAAGGACATACCATTGTCTGAGATGATCCTTGTAGGAACACCGAATCTAGTGATAATGTTCTCCATTATGAATTTTATTACCACTTTACTAGTAGCCTGTCTAGTGGGTATTGCCTCTACCCACTTGGTAAAATAGTCTGTAGCGACCAATATCAACCTGTGTCCTCCGCTGGATCTTTCTGATATCTCTCCTATGAAATCTTTTCACCATTGCTGAAATGGTTCTTTAGCTAGCATTGGTCTTGATGGGAGTGACCCTTGATATTTCATTTTGCCTGAAAATTTTTGATAAGCTTCACATTTTCTGACATATCTATAAGAGTCATTGAAAACACATGGCCAAAAGTATCCAGCTCTCAATATCTTGTGTGCAGTAGTCCTAGCCGAAAAATGACCACCACAAACCCCATCCTGCATTTCTTGAAGAACTTTCTTTGCTTGGTAGTCATCTAGACATAATAATAATATCCCATCTCTGTTTTTCCAATACAAGTCCCCATTGACAATCACATATTTTGCAGATTTTAGCTTTAAATTTCTTCTCTGATTATCAGTCATACCATCTAGACATTTCAAGTGCTTAAGGTAATACATGATATCAGTATACCATGCTGTATTCTCAATACTGAAGCTGGCTTCTTCCAACCCTACTTGATTTACACAAGACTCCTCAATCTCAGTTCTTGTCATGAGTTTGGCCAATCCTTGACCTTTGATAACTTGTGAAATTTTGAGTTCAATGTTGAACTCTTGTATTTGGTTGATCCATTTACATCTTCTGCCCGTGACCTCAGTTTGTCTGAAGATATCTTTCACTGCTGCATTGGGAACATATGCTACAACTTCAGCCCCTACTAAGTATGGTCTAAACTGTTTTACTGATTTGACCAAGGCATAAGCTTGCTTTTCATTCAACTCGTATTTTATTTCTGAGGGGCTCAAAGACTTGCTAAAATATGCAATGGGCTACTCATACCCTTCCTGATTCTTCTGTAGCAACACTGCTGCTATTGTGTGACATGAGGTGAATGAGAATATTATAAAAGGCTTGCTAAAATCCAGAGAGATCAGTACTGGTGCTTCTGAAATTGCTCTCTTGATTTCTATAAAGGAGTCGATTGTTTCCTCAGTCCAATCTATTTGGGCTCCTTTCTTTAACATCCTTATTATAGGTTTTATTATGTCTGCAAAATTTAAAATAAACCTTCTTACAAAATTTATTTGTCCCAAGAATGATTGGATAGCCTTGATGGTTCGGGGAATGGGAATCTCATTGATAGCTGCCACCCTTTCAAGGTCAATTCTTACCCCTTCCTTGGATACTCTGTGTCCAAGTAACTTTCCTTCTTCTATACCAAAGTGGCATTTTTTAGGATTCAAGGAAGTCCCATACTCTAAGGCTTTCTTGAATATCTTCTCAAGGTGCTCACAATGATCCTCGACTTTCTTTGAGTATGTAGTTAAGTCATCTTGGTATACTACCATGATTATATCAATCAATTCTGCAAAAGCCACATCCATTGCCCTCTGAAATGTAGCACCAGCATTAGTCAATCCGAATGGCATTCGTGCATAGACATAAGTGCCCCATGGAGTTGTAAAGGCTGTCTTATATTTTTCAGTTTCTTTAACTTTCACCTGATTGTAACCTGAAAACCCATCCATCATAGACAATAACTCACACTTTGTCACCTTCTGCAACATGTTATCCATATTTAACAATGGATAATTGTCCTTTAGAGATGATATGTTTAAGTTTCTAAAGTCCACACATAATCTAATATCCCCATTCTTCTTTCTGACCGACACCAAGTTAGAGACCCATGTGGAATATCTGCAGGGTTCAATAATTCCTGCATCTTTCATTTTTATGATCTCTTCCCTCATTTTTGGTAACAGTGTTGGATTAATAGGTCTCTGCTTTTGTCTGAATGGTTTAGCTTCTGGCTTAAGTGGTATCTCATGCTGAAAAAGATCTTCTCTATAAGCTTTGAGATCTTCATAAGACCATGCGAACACGTGTTTATACCTCTTTAGCAATGTTGTCAGCTGTTGCCTCATGGCAGAAGTTAACCTTTTCCCAATAAAAACATTTCTGGGAGTTTCTTCATTTCCTAAATTGACTTGTTCCACATCACTTTCTTTAACAGTTGATCCTTTAGTCTCAATCACATCCTGAGTATTGAAAGCCCTTTCTAATGCTACTAGGCCTCTTGGTAATTTGTTTGACTTCAGTTGTATGATTTCATGTCCAAATAAAGTTTCTTTACCTTCAGTCTTTTCCACAAAGTCATTGAAATTTATAGCCTGAATCTGATAGTGATCAACACACTGTAAGAATTTCAGCAGGTCTGCATCATCTTGAAACACTTGCCAATTATATAAGTTGTCAAGAACAGATGGTCTTACTTTCATCTCTACTTCAGATATCCCAGTTAATGTTATATCATTATCCTTCAATGCAATACTGGCCAAAAAGTCTGCCATAATGTTCTTTGATCTGTCTATCCAGTTTATTTGAAAAGCATCAAAAAGTTCTATAGTATCCCAGACAACATTTCTATACTATTTCAATCTCAAGTGCTTTGAAGTATACTTCTCCTTCACTTGTGAGACTATTAACTCTGAGTCACCAAATACGCTGAGTAATCTAATTCCATGTTTAACTGCTATATTAAGACCAGTGAGTAAGGCTTCATATTCCGCAATGTTATTTGTGCATTCAAATAACAATTTGAAAGAATATTTGTAGGTTTCCCCTGTGGGTGAAATAAATAAGATTCCAGCCCCACTCCCTTCCTTGCTACAAGACCCATCAAAGAACATTTTCCACACTTGATCATCCTTTCCAGCTATACATGATTCAATGGGGATCCACTCGTCAACCTTAGGTTTTGTCAACTGCACTTGGAAATTGTCCATATCAGTTTGCAAAAAGCATATTTGATTTGCTGATTCTTCCATGTCTTCTATGATATATGTGGACCGAGGTTCCCTATCAATTTTTACCTCATGTCCATTGATTGGAATCGTAGCATATGATAAATCTAACTGCACATACCCACCAATCATGTTCGACCATTGCCTAGATAACAACATCCCATAGTTTGGAGGGACATCCACCACTGTAATATCTATTTTGTATGATGCTTTTGGACAAGCTGCCAATTTGAATTCTACATCCTTCATAATACCAACCACTGGAACCGACCTATTGTCCATGGCATAACACTTCCCAAAGGTAGTATCAACTTCCAATCCAAGCTATTTCATCACTCCAACAGGCATAACATTTATGGCTGCTCCTGAGTCGATCATACAATTCTTCACTTTCTTATTGTTTACCACCAAAGTGAGATAAATGGGTCTACTTGTGTTGGGTTTTTGGTTATGGTGGACCCTAAATATATAACTGGGGCCATTTGTTCATTATTGTCACCCTTTGGAATCTCTTGTTTTTGTTCATTTACTTTTTCTTTTTTGATACCTGAAATCATTTCCAGAGTCTTCTCTTTGTATTCAGGAAACTTCATTATTTCCATCAATGGAACAAAAACTTTTAATTGTGTTAATGCACTTGAAATATCAAATGAAGTAGAGTGTTGTGCTGAAGGAAATTTTGCTATTTCTTCCTTTTGATCATCAAGACCCCTTTTATTATTCTTTGGTACAACTTCCTTAGTCTTAGCTGCTTTATTTGTTTGCTTGGGTGTCTCATCAGTTTCTTTTATAAAAAGACTAGTAGGTTTACCTTGCTCTGGATTCACCATTCTATTCCTCAAATCGTAAGTCCTTTTTGCTTGTGCAACGACAGAGGCTGTAATTCTTCTTTTTTCTTCTTTAGTGGGGATTCTGAGCTTAATACCTTCACCTATGTTGGTGATTACGGGTAACACAGAGCACTGATCAATGTTCATAGAATCTGATCCTCCTTCAAAGGATATCATGTTAACAGTCGGGTCGCCCATATGCTCCTCATAGCCATTCTCTTTCTCCTGCAATCCTCTTGCTACAACACACAAAGAAGGAGCATGTGGCATATTGCAGGCATAACACCACATGTCATCATCTTGAGCATAGTTTACTATTTTTTTCAAGGGATCTGGGACTTGTTGGTTATCCTTATGGTTCCTGTCTACTGGTCTTACATCTTTCCATGTAGTGTTATAGGGCATATCATGCAATCTGGGCCTTTCAGGACGATAATATTGCTGCTTCTCTATTTTGTTTACCCTCACAGATAGATCTTTTAGAGCATTCAAAACTTTGTCAAGCTTATCCTCATCCTTGTTAGCTTTGGGTGCTTTAGGATTGTACAACCTTTCATCTTCTCTCTTTCCCACTTTACCAGCGGCCTTCCTGTTATTTTCTATAATAATGGCAGCTTTCATAACATCCCAGAGGTCTCTAGGATTTCTAGTTCTCAACTCATAGTTTGTTTTACTATCATAAGCATTGATGTAATATAGAATGCTTACCTCAGATACTGGCTTCATCCTGTTGGGAATTTTGTTTAGAACCCTGTTAAATCTTTTATTAAAATCTACCACTGATTCATTTTGCTCCTTCTTGATGCTAATGATCTCATGCAAAGCAAATTCAGGGCTGTTATGGTCTCCATACTGTTCTAGGAATAAGCTTTTGAATTCTGCAAGACTTCTAATGGATGCATCAGGCAACACTCTAAACCAATCTCTTGCATCTTCTGTTAATGACTGCATAAATAATTTGATCTTAACATCTTCATGTGGTAAACCAAAATCCTCTTTTACTGCATGAAAAGCCTTACAATGAGCTTCCCCCGTAATTGAATTACTTCCAATGAACCTTGGTATTGCAGTCTTGATTTCATTCGGGATAGGATATGGGTACACCATCATTCCTGAGAAATCAAACTGCCTCATTCGTTCCATATTCATTAGCCCATGTCCCCCATGGGGGTTCCTAAAGTTTTGGTTCATGTTATCATACAAGGGCATTTGATTTTGATAGGGAAAAGGGTATCGATTCTAGTATTGATGTTGAAATTGATCAGGGGGTGGACATTGGTTATAAAATTGACCTTGAGGTGGAAACTGGTTATGAGCAGCAAAGCTATTATGTAAATTTTGCTGGACTAGTGGTGCACTTGATTGCACATGATCATTCCTTTTGTTACTGAACAAGGGGTTCTCATAAGCTTTAAAATCATCACTCTTTGTTTTACTCACTCCCTGATCTGTCTGAACATATTTTTTTCTGTAATTGTTTACATCTTTATTAAAGTTGTCCTCACCAACATTTATGCCTAATTTAGCACATAACTCCAAACACTCCTGAGTCCTCCCAGAATCTCTCATTTCAGCAGCTGCCTCCATCATTTTTTTAGTTAAATCTGCAAATCTATCTGCAGGATCTGCCTTACTTGATCCCGATGAAGTCGATGTGTTCTGTCTGGATCGTGCCTCGTGATATTCAAAACCAGGGGGAATTTGATATTGGCCCTTTTGGGCTCTATATGCTGCAACCAGATCCTCATTCATTGGGCTTGAAGTAGTTGCTTTATCCTTTTCTCTTAAAGGTGAATGTTGGTTGTTTTCATACTTATACTGATTTTACCTTTCTCTCATGAATTCATTCATGGATTCTTCTTTGTTTTTGTTCTTTCGTTGAGAGAAATCTAATTGGGATAAAGGTTGTCCTTTTGTGACTGATCTCGTTCCGTGCATTAATGTTCCTCTCCCTTACTTCAGAGCCGCCACCTCTCTCCTTGAGAGGAAAGTTTTTTTTTTTTTATGGGTTCTTCCACAACAGAGTCTTAATAATTCTTCCCCAGTAGAGTCGCCAATCTGTTGGGTCTCAAATCAATAGATTGGATAGGTTCTAAGGAAATACCAACTCCTATGATCAAACCCTCCAATTGACTTGGCCAACTTATAGAGTGAACCTATTTGGTTATTGACTCTCTCACTTTAGGCTCTGCAGGACCTAGGCGGGTATACCTATTCACTAGTTGTTTTCAAAGACTAGTGCCTTTTATAGCAGATTAAGTATCTTGATCCGGCTTCCTCCTATCACAGAATGGCATAAGTTCCTGGAATGGAGATATAACAGATGAGTTCAAGATTGTTGTTGTGGAAGCTATTTGATCTTTGTGCTTAGAATTTTATATGTATACACTATTGCCAACTTACTCTATGCTTCCTACTCAATTACTCCTATTGTAAAATAAAATATGATGAATATGGTGATAAATTGTAATTTACAAATGGTTAGTGCCTTCTTTGCTGTCTGGGCTACAGAGTCTTTATATTGCCTTAGGACTTATTGTGTGAACTTGTGAGACAGTTTTTAAACCCACCCCTTTTATGGACCTGTCAGTTACTATTTCTTATGAGATCAATTGAATGCCTATATCATAAGTTGCTTGAATGAATTTAACCCTACCTTTAAGGGACCATCCAAGTAAGCACTGCAAAGAACAATTATAATTCACAAGCAGAACTTTTATTTCAACCTTATAACATACAACATAAATTTCACTCAAAGAATATGAATAACCTTATCTCCTTTAGATAATATCACAAGCAATTGCCAACAATGAATGAAATAATCCACATCACATATGCAAAGAAAAGACAACTGATTATATTATGTATCCGTCAAAATTTGTGTAACAGGAAACTTACAAGCTATCATATATCACTCTATTCTTGCTATCATGTTATCTTATGAAAAAATTACAAGAAACCTTTCTCATATATATATGAGAGCAAATGCTATTTATGAAAAGACATGTCTTTTCGAAATACTAACTGTCAATTTGAACATTCCTAACAAACTTAAGTAAAAAGAGATTAAGCATCCCTAAATGATGAATGTAATCATCTTCTTTAAAAGTCTTGATCTTGATGCTCTGTTTCTTTAATTCTTCTCCCTGTGAAAGGTATTCGAATATCATCTAGTTGATGGTAGGGGCCATGTCTTTGCTTCGATCCAATCTTGACAGAGCCTGATCCTTGATGTTTAGAAGTTCATTCCGCCATTCATCCATAGATATTAATTCTCCTTCTTTATAAATCGAGGGCATTCCAATAGGGTTCCCATCGTCCAATTCTTTAAGATCTCCTTTTAGCACATCTTCGAATTTAACATGATTTTCCATATATGAAGTCCCTTCTATTTTCTCTTCTAGCGTCATCACATCAACACTGTTTATCACTTCATGCAATCGTGTTTTTAACCTTTCATGCTCTCTTAATGCCTTTATGGTCCCAGTGTACACCCTCCAATAATGTTCAGCATGGATGAGCATGGTATTGAACCTATGTTCAATGATATCATTAACCATTTTATCCATCTTCTGTTGAATATTACTCACCTGTTTGGCAGCCTTCTCTGCTTGATATTTCCAATACAGAACATCAGAGACATCATCCAAGCTTCATCCTATGGGATATGTAGCATATTCATTTAAAGGAGTCCCTGTCTCAAATTGCAATATCCTTGCTTGTAGCCTCTGATTCTCCTCTTTAGTTCTTTCATACAAACCCTTATAGGTAATTTTTTCCCTGACCAAAAACTCGGTCTGATCCAGATTTAATTTGGCTACATCCAAGTTTAATTTTGCAGTGACCCTAGGGTCAGTCTTTCCTACCTGATGGACCATCAGGTGTCCAAAGGTTTCTTCAACATCCACAATAATTGGTCTTTTTCCTCTCGGATATAGTGCCCATTGTAGGAGAGCTGTTTGATCAGATCATACCCCGAGCCCATGAACAATTTATCTACTTCTTGAGGCAATACCTGTTGATTTGTGTCTTGCTTCTTCAAGAATCCATCAAACAGAAGTGCTCAATTTATATCCCAACCTGAAAATATGATAACTCCAGCCTCCTTTAATATTTTCCTCCCCTTCTCAGGGGTCATATCTTTCATGAGAGCATCTATCTCATCTTGCAGCCTTGTCATCTGCTCTTCTTCTGATCTCCCAGCCATACTTCATCTCACATGAGCCCCCTTGAACTGGTATAAGAATGAAAGGAATTCTCTTGAGGAAGCGAATCCATCATCCGCAACAAAGTCTTCATGCTTTGTCATCCTTATATCAACTATATCCCTAATATTAAAATCACCAGTTTCCACATCTACCTCTGCTTCAAAACCAGGTGGATAATCTTCTCTAGGGGAGTCAGCAGGGATGCTACTAGTAGTTGGTTTTGGTGACATGTGAGCCAATGGCTTACTATCTCTTCCAGTGTTGACAAAATGGAGGAACTGTGGGGGTACTCTATGCATAATCTCTTCCTCATGCTGAAGTAGTTTTTTGGGTATCTCCAAAGGATCTTGGAGGTTTCCAAGTAGGTCTCCATCCACCATCCCCCCTACTCTTTTCCACTTGAAAGCTTCCCAAGTCATCTCGCTTCTTTCTCTCAAAACCTTGGCCTATTCCCTTTCAAGGTTCCTTATTAAATCGTCTGGCATTTGAGCCACATGTATTCTAGCCTTTAGCTTCTGTGATGCCCTTGCAGCTTTTATATATCCCTCAGGATCAAAGTGCTCTCTAGGATCACCTAGAGTCATGCCATAATAATATAACTTATTTTGAAGTAAATGATAAATTTTAGAACTTTTAACAATGAAATCAGAAAACACCAGTAACCCTGGCACAATAGATTGTTTACCAAAATCTGTGAGATGTTTGGCACTAATAGCAGACAGTTGTCTTACAATCTCTAGACTAGCCACCCTGTTTGGCACTATAATTGGAAGCATGTATGGCTTTCCTTCATACCCAAAAACCCTGATTTCTGTATGATTAGGGTGGCAATACCAATCACCCCAGTTGTGATCAATCTGAGACTCTGGAGAGAAGTCTTTTGGCCTGAGGAATCTTTTGATTTCAGGAGACAAAGCATGATTTCTATGTTGTCCGAAGGCTGCACTGAGTGGTTTTACAAAATATTCCTGAAAGTGCCAATACTGGTTGTTTATAAATCTTTGATCCCATGCAGAAACCCACAACTGGACTGGTTTCTTCAAACCATTTTTATCATAAGCTCTGATGCTAAAATCGTTTGACCAGAAATTGACTTCTTGTGCACAATAAAGAATAATGTGCATTAATAAGGAATACAATGAGAAATGAACATTTACAAGGTCTCCTTTTAACTTCTCCAACCCATGATTTAGGGCTTCTGCAACATAAGTGGCATAGTCAAACGGCCTAGGGTCTTTTGACTGTAGATCAGCACAGAGAACCATAACCCCAATATCCATGAGAGGATGAGCTTCTAAGCCTAATACTTGGGCTGCAGCATAGTATGTATACTTGAAATACAGATGGAATTGGTTGACATCAAAAGGCACCTTGTCATCTTTACTGAAAGGAACTAAGGACTTTCCCACTTTTGGCCGGTGAATGGGTAGTCTCCATGTCCTATAGATGTCCTCTAACTTGAAGAACTCTTGTGACAGTTTCTGTATGTCAATTTTCTCTTCTACATCCCAGTCTAGATCAAACACCATATCAATAGTCTGTTTGTTAATTACCACCATAGGATTCCCTCGGTAGTCACATATGGTTTTGGTTTTTGGATCATAACAATCTACTAGGGATTTCATTAACTCGACATCCACAAATACATTCGAAACTACCAATTTCCCTAAATTTTTCTTCCACAGGTTACTCACGGGTTCAGGAGCATCCCTTCTCTTGTAGCCAAATAAGAACAACTCATGTCCTCTGATTTCAGTCCATATGTCTCCTAAATGTTCAAATCTATCTTCCAACCCTTCCTCCTCACTTTTGATTTTTTTGGACCTCACACTGGATGCCGGGCACTGGTCTAACAAATCATGAGCTAAAGCTCTACCCTCCTTTTTCTGTCATTTGGGTTTCTCTTCAGGGTTCAATTCCTTTCCTTTCCTACTCTTTTTAGAAGAAGAAGATGGTTCCATAATTTCAATCAATGTGAGATATCACACTTACTTGGAGAATTGTCGAGCTCTTCTGACTATTGTTTACGAACTTCAGCTAACTCCTTGTAACTTTCCGTCTTTTGGCCACAATCCGGTTCTTATGAAAATTCGATCAATTCAGCTGTAACTGTGTGGGCAACTTGTGCAATAGTTAATGTCTCTATGTTTATAACGGCTACTCAAATGTTTAAACTTAATTGCAGATGTGACATCCTCAACCTGAGCTTTTAATTCCTTCGCGGGAAGTACTGTTCAGCTGAAAAGATTGTGAATCGAGATTTCGATGAAACCCTTGTCTTCGGTTGAATGCTTTAATCTTTCATTGAAAGTTCATTTTCCTCGATATCAACTCATCGGTGAATGGCCCTTGTCTAAAAACTATCTTCTAGTCTCCCTGAAATCATCCTCTCCTCGATGAAATCCTTTTCGATGAGTTATCCGTGAATCTCATCGAAATCATATTTCGATGAGTTTTATATTTCGGTGAAAGTTCACGCGAGCCCTCCGAAATCCTTCTTTCTTCGATGTCCTTCTTTTATCAATGAAATCCCTCTGTTTTTATCGACATATTGTTATCGATAAGATTTGCTTGTCGATGAATGCTTTTTGAATTCCCTGGGCAATTTTATTTCCTCGACTTCACTCTTTGTTGACCTTTAACTTTTCGGTGAAACTGGAATATCGATGAGCAGCTTCTTTCATTTACCGAAAGAGATATTCTGCTGAAGACATCTTGACTTAGTGTTTTACACTTTATGTTTTATTTCGATGAAAGTATTCTTTCAGTGAAACTCATTTTGAGATGCTCGACATGATATTTTTTGCCGATGATCTTTTAGCTTTCATGCCTTTGGGAAGATTTTAAGTTCCAATATATTGTTCAACAGACTCATCATCATACGCATGTTTTATTGGGAGGCGAAAAAGAAGGAATGTTGTGCATGGGTGGGTTGGATGGCAGATGATTTTTAGTATCGACATGATAGACAGTAGATCCGGTTATTTACCTTAGCGCCTGCACAGAGGTTTTCACCAAGATACTTGCCCATAGCGCCACAAATTGTTTTTCTTTCTTTTTCTGATTTTTTTTTTAAATTTTTTTTGTATCATAAGGTGCCTTTTTGCCAGGTTTGCACCAAAGTGACGATTTTTTCAGGATTTTTTTTTTCATTTTTTTATTTTTTTGACAATTTAAGACTTTCTGAGGGCTAAGCATAAAACCTTTTGAGGTGCATGATATTCATTGGATCATCCAAAGGATCGCCTTCAGAAGTAGCCAAATGATAAGCTCCTAATCCATATTTCACTGTGATTACATATGGTCCAAGCCAATTAGGCTCGAACTTGCCTTTCTTTTCTCTTTCTTGTAGATTTTTCTGATTCTCCATGAGGACAAGATCACCAACTTTGAATTCTCGGGCTTTGACTTTTTTATGATAACTCATGCGCAAACGGTTTTGATATACCCGGAGATGATTCAAGGCCTTGAGGCACCTTTCATCTAACAATTCTAGCTCTTGTAATCGGGCAATTCTATATTCTTCCTCTGGTAGGATGTTTTGCAGTGATACCCTTTGAGAGGGGATCTCGATCTCAAGGGGAAGGATAGCTTCATAACCAAATACTAGGGAATAAGGAGTGGCACCTATGGGGGTGCGGATGGAGGTGCGGTAGCCCCACAATGTAGGATGGATTTGGAGGTGCCAATCATGGCCCGCTTCATTGACTGTCTTTTTGAGGATTTTTATTAGGGTTTTATTAGAAGCCTCAGCTTGGCCATTGCCTTGGGGATAATATGGAGTGGAGAAATGGTGTTGGATGTTGAATTTTTGGAAGAGTTCTTTGACATCCTAGTTTTTAAATTGTTTACCATTATCTGTGATGATAACTTTTGGGATGCCATATTGACAGATTAGTTAGTTCAAGATTAATTCGGATATTTGCTTGCCGGTGGTGAAAGTAAGAGGGATAGCCTCTACCCACTTGGTGAAGTATTTGGTGGCGGTGATAATGAATTTATGTCCGTTGGAAGATGAAGGGTGAATTTTTCCAATGAGATTGAGCCCCCACTGCAAGAAGGGCCATGGTGTAATGAATGGCTGCAATTCTTGTGATGGTGCATGAATCTTGTCGCCATGCTGCTGGCAAGGGATGCATTTCTTCACATAATTGTATGCATCTTCTTCCATTTTAGGCCAATAGTATCCTTTTCTCAAAAGTTTTTTAGCCAACGTGAGTCCACTTGAGTGTGCCCCACAGATACCCTCATGTACTTTGCGTAATGCCCATTCTGCTTCTTGTTTATCTAAACACCTTAGGAGGGAACCATCAAAATGCCTTCTGAACAAGGTGTCTACAAGGATGGTGTAACGGGCACATCGGCGGATGAAATTTTTCTGTTGGGTTTTGGTGAGGTGTGAGGGAATAGTGTTGTCTTTGAGGAAAGCGAGGGTTTCTTGGTACCAAGGGGACTCTGGACCAATGAGAACACACACCATTTCAGATTCTGGTAGGTCTTATGTTGGTATAAATAATTGCTTGACCAAGAACTCGCACTTCTGACTGTGTGCTGGCATTTGAAGGAGGGAGCCAGTGGTGGCCATTGCATCTGCAGCCCTGTTGTTTATTCGTGGGATTTGATCAAACTTGATTGCAGTGAAATGTTGCTTAAGATCTTCAACCATGGTATGGTAGGGAAGGAGTTTATCATCTTTTGTCTGGTATTCATCATTGACTTGTTTTATGACGAGATGGGAATTGCCATAGACTTGTAATTCCTTTATTTTCCAGTGGATAGCCAAGTGTAAACCTGTGATGAGGGCCTCATATTCTGCTATGTTATTAGTACATGCAAAAGCTATCTTGTATGATTTGGGGATGCTATCTCCTTGATGTGTGACCAATAATATTCTTGCCCCCGATCCATTTTGAGTGTAGGAGCCATCAAAATACAATTTCCATGTGGAGGATGTGGCAACAGTCATAATGAACTCATTTGGTAATTCTGTGAGAAGAGGATGGTCGCCTGGAAGTGGAGCTTCAGCCAACTGATCTGCAATGACTTGTCCCTTGATTGCCTTTTTGTCCACATATTCAATGTCAAACTCGCTTAAGAGCATGACCCATTTGGCGGTTCTGCCAGTGAGAGCAGCTTTGGACAAGAGATATTTAAGTGGATCAATTTTAGCAATTAATTTTGTCTTATTATTTAGCATATAGTGTCATAGTTTCTGTGTGCTAAACACTAATGCCAAACATGCTCTTTCAATGGGGGTGTAGTTGAGTTCATATCCTACCAACATCCGACTGATGTAGTAAATGGCGTGTTCCTTCCCTTGATCATCTGTTTGCGCCAGTAATGCCCTCAATGCCACTGTAGTAGCACATATGTACAAAATGAGGGGTTTTCCAGGGGTAGGTGGCATCAAAACTAGAGGTGATGCTAGATATTCTTTTAATTTTTTAAAGGCCTTTTGACAGAGGCAATCCCATTTGAATTTTATGTCTTTACGTAACAGGTGTGCAAATGGATGGCACTTGTCAGCTAGATGTGAAATGAAACACCTGACAGACTGGAGTTTTCCTTGGAGATTGTGTAGTTGTCTGAGAGTTTTTGGTGGAGACATTTCCATAATAACTTTTACCTTTGTGGGATCAACCTCGATGCCTCTGCGGGAAACAATGAATCCTAGTAGTTTTCCCGATGTGATGCCAAACACACACTTTTTGGGATTTAGGCGTAGCTTGTATTTTTCCAATCTTTTGAAGATCTGTTTTAGAATAGGGATGTGCTCTTGTCTTGTCTTGGATTTGCCTAGCAGATCATCCACATAGTCCTCCATAATTTTGTGCAAGAGGTCATAAAATTGTTGTCATTTCCCGTTGATATGTAGTTCCAGCATTTTTAAGGCCAAAAGGCATGACCCGGTAACAGAAAGTACCCCATGGTGTTGTGAATGTGGTTTTATGTGCATCCTCATCTGCTATCCTGATTTGGTTGTATCCAGAAAACCCATTCATTAGCGATAGCATTTCATGTCCTGCTATAAGATCCACAATCATATCTATGTTTGGGAGCAGGAAATCGTCTTTAGGACAAGCTATATTTAGATCTCAGAAATCTGTGCAGATGCGGATGCCCCCAACAGGTTGCCGATAGGTACAATGTTGGAGACCCATTTAGCATAGTCTATGGGTTTGATAAATTCTGCGTCTAACAACTTTTGAAGTTCTGCCTTGACCAAAAGAGCAATATGCGGGTGCATTTTACGGAGTTTTTGTTTTAGAGGCTTTGCATCTGGGCGGACGGCAAGATTGTGAACCACCAAGGCAGGATCCAACCTTGGCATATCAGAATAGGACCATGCAAAATTGATTTTTAACTTTGTAAGGAAGTTGATGAAGTCTTGTTTCTCAATTTCTGTAAGGGATTTGACAATGAGCACATTTTTCGGAATGACTTCGGTGCCCATGTTGATGCTGTCTGTTTCTTCTATCAACAAATTTGATTTGTCCTATGGAAGGTAACCAATGGTAGGGAGGTCAAATCCCTCATTGTCAAGTGCCTTTTCCAGGTTTTCACTTTCAGATACACCCTTTGTTTTTATTTCTTGTTCATCCAAAGGTGCCTCAGGGAGGTTTTCACCTAGGAAATCATATCTTTTTCTTTTATTATCTTTTTTGTGGATAAGGGCATTGACTTGACTACCAAAGTATCCCTTTTCATGTAGTTGAAAACCTTCAATTCTATTACAATCTTCCATATTTTGTGCTGTTAGGAGAGCAATGAGAGCATTATCGTCGGCATAGATATCTAAAGTGGGTTTGTCTCGTTGGCCCCAGTCAATGAGTTCAGGATGGACAAGATGTAGCTCATGTGAAGCGGGAGGGGTTACGGGGGTGATGGTATTGATGTAAGCGTCGAAGAAAGTATCTTTCTCGTATTCATAAGGCATTTCGTGGAATTCCTCTTCGTCAGTGCTTTCGATATCCGAAGAAGGACTAGAAGGGGCACCGACGATAGTAATCTTAGGCACCGGGGTGTACCCCAAGCCTCTGTTGTATCTGTAGGAGATAAGATTTATGGGTGCTTTTCTTCCTTTCTCCTCTGGTCCTAGACCGTGTCCTTTGTAACCCATTTTTTCAACTATGGCAAATGCTTTTGGGTACATTTCTTTGGATCATCTTGTTGGATCATCATCCTCTTCCCGGTACAGCCATGAAGAGATATCTGCTTCGAGGTTCTCATTATCAAGTGGGCCCCATTGCTGGAAGGTGGTGTTTTGGCATTGCATGACTAGTTTTGGGTCCTTTTTTAGCTCTTTTGGTTTGCCAAATGACTTAGGAGAGAGAGGGAGGTTGCCTATTAATAAGACATCCTCCAATTTGTATTCTCCACAGCCATTGTCCAAGATCTTGATTTGATTATTTGGTTGGGATGATGTGGAGGCAACATTTGATGTGTCAGATGGAGGCATTGGCGAAGGTCTATTTAGTGGGCAATGATACAGATGCTTCCCCTCTAATATTTTGCAATATTGAAAAGGTTGGGGATCACCTTTGACAGTGATCACTTTTCCATTATAGGGGAATTTGATGCATTGGTGATAGGTGGAGGGTACGGCCTGTAAGGAATGAATCCATGGCCTCCCGAGGAGAATGTTGTAGGGGAGATCAAGATCGAGTACTTGGCAAGGGGTTTCAATTGTAATGGGGCCCAGTTGAAGAGGTAAGGTGATTACGCCCTTTGAAATTCTTTCCGCATCATCATATGCCTTTATTATGATCCTTCCTGATGTGTCTATCAGATCCTCAGAAATTCCCAATTGTTTTATCAATTTGTATGTACATAGATTAAGACCGGATCCACTGTCTATCAGGATACGTTTGACCTTGTGCTTGTGGATGAGAGCTTCGATGTGCAAAGGTTTGTTATGGTCCTCATCTGCGGGAACATCTTTGGAGTTAAATACAATGTGTTGCTGGGTAGCAAGGTTTCCAATGAGGGTTTGAAATTGGGTGGCGTTGATGTTATCAGGAACGCATGATTGGAGAAGGGCTTGTTCCAAAATTTTTTTATGGACCAAAGAAGTCTTAAGAAGTTCCAAAATGGAGATCTGCGTGGGTGTCTTCCCAAGTTGATCAAGGAGGTCATATCGGCGGGCGGAAGACATGGGTGGGGGGTTTGGTGGGGGAGGAACTCCTTGGATGGTGACTCTTCCTCGACGTGTAGTTGCATTGTAGTCATTCTAGAAATGGTATGTGGAAGGCATGGCACCTTGAATGACTCTTCTAGCCGAATTTGGTTTACTTTGGGAAGAAGGTGGATTAACTCCTTGGATGGTTATGACATTGACATGATTATCTGTAGGTTCAATGGGACTTACTAAAAAATCAAAACCGGTTACGTGATTAGCATAGTCATAACCCATTGCGTTAGATGATGAGCCTCTTCCTTTATCATGCTTTGGGAAGGGTTCCTGGTACATTTTGAGTTTGTCATTTTTATTACCAAGTTTTGCATTTGCTACCTCAATCTCACCTCTATCAATAAGATCTTGGATGTAGATCTTCAATTTCATACACTTTTGTGTATCATGTCCCTTGATACGATGGTATTCACAATGATCATTTTCATTATACCATCTTGGTTTAGGTTGATTGGGATCAAACGGGCGAGTGATTGGAAAAACCACTATACCTGCTTGGACAAGTTTTTGAAACACCACTTGAATAGGCTCAGCAAGAGGAGTGAAATCTCTTGGAGTCTTGTTATTCGATCGAGGTGGTCATCCCTGGATTGAGACATTGTTGTGAGGTTTTTGAGATTGATTTGAATTGTTTTGATTGTTGAATTGATGAATATTGGTGATGGATTTTGGGGGAGCGACCATGGTTTGGACCTGCTTTGCATCAGTTACACCATCATTGACAACATTTTTATTTTTAGCCCAGTATTTTGGCTTGTCGTTATGATAAGAGGAAGAACTTTGTGATGACTTCTGGTAATGTTTCAAGGTTCCTTCCTCCAGCAAGACACGTTCGAGGGCGAGGCCCTTATCGGTCAATTTTTGGAAGGATTTGATACATTGAGATATTAAAGGTCTTGAAAGTTCAGGCACCAAGTTCTTTTGAAATAGTTCAATTTGATGTTGTTCTGGCATGTCCCACTAGAATTTTTTGATAAGATGTCACCATCTTTGTAGGAAATTGGTGAAGGTTTCTCCAGGCCTTTGTTTTGTATTACATAGGTCCATCATAGAAACATCATTACCCATGTTGTATGCATAGTGGGCCACAAATTTTTCTACCAAGTCTGGAAAAGAGACAATGGAACCTTGTGGTAAAGATGAGAACCATGCCAGGGTGTCTCCCGTGAGACTCTTGGGAAATAGTCTGCGAAGATAAAGGTCACTATAGGAGACTTCTTGGCATAAGATGTGGAATTCTCGGACATGGTCGCGGAGGTCTCCTTTGCCTTCATACTTGGTGAATTTAGGGATCTCAAATCCCGGGGGATATGGTGCAACTGATATAGATGGGTCGTAAGGACAAGGGAAAAACTCTTCGAATGAGTAAGCTTTCCTTTTATTAGTCTTTTCTTTCATGTTTTTGATGATATTGTTTATGTCTTGAATTTCCTTGATGAGGTCTTGTTGTGGACTTTGATATTGATGGATTGTATTTGCCCCAAGAATTGGATGAACTAAAGAAGGTGCACCACCACCAATATATTGATATGATGAGGAGGTGGGAACGTGGGATGTGATGACCCATGTCGCTGGGGTTCGTGTGATAGTTGGTTGCGGTCCGCCAATTGTTGTGATGGGATTGAATGCGGTCTGGATAAAATTTGCAACATTGTTGGGAGAAAGGGAAGTTTGTGGAATATAAATATGTGGTTGAATAGAAGGAGGTGGTATAGAAGTTTGTTGGAGAATGCATGAGTTTGGATTTGATAGTGGTATGGATGGTAAGGAGGAAGAAGACGGGATGGAGACCATGGTGGGAGGTGTTGTGGGTGGCATTGATTAGGCTTGGATGATTGATGGGGTTGCAATTGATTGAGTTTGAATAGTAGGTGCAGCACTTTGTGTGGGAGCGAGGTCTCCTTGTGGTTGTTGGACGAGAGTAGATCTATTAAATTCAGGTGGAAGTTGAGCTCCATGTTTAAGAAGAGTTTTCAGAAGTACAGTAGGATTGTGTTTAATAAACTTTTCCATTATCTCTTGGTTATAAGAATCCGCTAGGAAAGTTTGCACTTCCGAACAAAGTTCATCTTGGTTAACCATGTCAAGATTTTGGCTTTGATCTTGATCGCTTGGTTGCCCACTTTGTGTATGATCTTGCATGGGATCTTCATATAGGACACCAATGTCTGGCATGCCATATTGTTGATAAGCCTTCTTTTTCTTTTGGGATCGAGTTGCGACCATACACGATATTTGTGATGAAAAGACTTAGGAAAATTGTGATGAAATGACTTAGAAAATTTGTGATGGAAGGATTTTAGAAATTTGTGATGAAAGGACTTAAGAAATTTGAAGATGAAAGGACTTACGAAATTTGAGGATGAAAGGACTTAAGAAATTTGTGATGAAAGGACTTAAGAAATTTGAGGATGAAAGGATTTAAGAAATTTGTGTGATGAAAGGATTTAAGAAATTTGTGATGAAAGGATTTAAAAAATTTGAGGATGAAAGGATTTAAGAAATTTGAGGATGATTGATGAAGAAGGTATGGTAGTGATGGTTTAGAAGAAAACGTGATGACTAGGTTGTCTTTGGCATGAACATGAAGGATCTATTTAAATGACAAGTTGTATGAAGGGATATGACCACCCTGATTTGGACGATAGTAGGTGTTTCAAAGGACAAACTTGAATGTTGACGCAGAGGATAAACTCTTAGCTTCTCTCTTAGGCTTATGAAAAATGGGACAGACGGAGTTTTGACGCAATTTTGGACTTGGTGTGGGTAATTACTTGGACAATTTGTTTGTGTCTTGACAAATATTTTTGCAAAGTGTTTGGGGATAGTGATGTGTTTTTAGTCTACTCTTGGCAAGTATGTATCAAACAAAGCAAACACAATGATTAAATTCATATTATCTCAAAGACATTCATGCTCATATACAACATTCTTAAGGCTGGCAAGGACAATAGTCATTGAATCCCAATTGGTTTCCCATCTACGCTTACCCAGAGCGGACACTTAGATGCTTGACCCCACTGGCTCCCCTCCACGGCACTCACTTCTCGGGGCAGCCAAGCATCAATTCCCATGAAAACTCCTCATGGCAAACTTTGTGTCTCTACTGAGGGCCGTAAGAATATGGGCCGCTTCAGAGGTCCGACCTCCTACACCAATGACTAGAGGGTTTTTGGCCACTATGAACCAGGTGTTTAGTAAGTCTTCTCGTTAGGAGCTATCCTTCAAAGTTGCGCAAGTGCAATTGAGGCCTATAGCCCAACGAAGCACCAAGAACTTAGTAGTCACGCAAGCATGATTGAGATCTCTAGGATCCTACAAAGAACCCAATGTGAGAGTGAACTTTCATATAGCCGCAACCATTAACCCTTTTGTAGTCAATGGTCTATTTATTATAGTGAGTTGGAAACCCCAAGTCCGAGTGTACTCACTTGGGTCGTTCCCCTCTTACCTTCTAAAAGAGCAAGTTGGGAGGGCAGGCCCGCTAGAGGTAAACACACAATCAAACAAGAAAAGGTTGGAGGGTCTGGATTTCTAATCGTCTAGTAAGACGAGAGCATACTTTCCTACCTTTACGCTTTTCTTAAAGAAACATAAGACAATGATTCATTCCATTTTAATTAATATCTAGGTGCCTAATTTAAATAAATGCACAATATTTGGTTGAATTAGCTAGGCAATCTGCAAAACCACTTGATTAGTAGTTTGAAAAATAGAGTCTTCAAAAAAATGTCCTACAAAACAACTTGATTAGTAGTTTGAAAAATAGAGTCTTCAAAAAGCGTCCTACAAAACAACTTGATTAGTAGTTTGAAAAATAGAGTCTTCAACAAGCGTCCTACAAAAGGCAACAAAATGACAAAAATATTAAATTTTTTTTTTTTTGGGAATGAATAGAAAAACATGAATAAAAACTTTTTTACTAATGAAAAATGTGGATTTGAAGGAAGTTTTGATGGGTAAATGGGGTTTGACTAGGGTTTTGTCACTTTCCAAGGGATAGGCAAGCGTAAAATGAGGATTTTGGAGGAAAGATGAAGGAATGGGAAAATTTGTCCAAGAGGGACAAAGAAGCAAAAGTTGGAGATGGATAATATGAAAAAAAATTGGAGGTGATTGGATAAAAAGGGAAAAAGTTATGGCAAACCCTAAAAATAGAGCACTAGGTTATTTTGGGCTTCAAAAAGTGGATTTTTGAGATAAGGCCCCTAAAGAAGAAAATGTGGAAAATGGCAATGTGGAGAATCTGGTGAAGTTTGGAGGAAAATGGAGTCAAGATAAAGAAGATATGGCGAAAAAATAGAAAAAAATTTACTTTTTTTTTTAAAACCCTAGATTTAACGGAATAGAAACCCTAAATTTAACATAACAGAAACCCTAATAGAACAGAAACCCTAAATTTAATAGAACAAAAACCCTAAATTTAACAAAACAAAAACCCTAGATTTAACAGAGCAGACAGAAACCCTAGATTTAACAGAGCAAATTGTCGCACTAAACAGAATAAAATAAAAATGTAAGGTCCGGATTTCTGATTGCCTAGATAGACAAGAGCATACTCTCCTACTTTCACACTTTCCTGCGGGCAGACAGATTATATTTAAATAGAGCAGATAACAGGAAATAAATAAATTAAATGCAGACTACAGTTAGCGCTTAAAATTTTCAGATAGATTAACAGAGCAGACAGTAGCACTACATAGATAGAAAAGTGTTAAAGGTCTGGATTTCTGATTGTCTAGATAGATAAGAGCATACTCTCCTATTTTCACACTTTCCTATGGCTAGAGCATATAGTTGTGCTAAACAGAATAGAAAAGTGAAAGGTCTGGATTTCTGATTGTCTATATAGACAAGAGCATACTCTCCTACTTTCACACAGATTATACTAATACAGAGTAGACAACAAATCAAATAACAAATCAAATAACAGAGCTGTCGTGCTGCAACAAAAACAGAAACATAAAAAAAAACAGAAACATAACAGAATAAGGAGGAGCCGTCTCACAGAAATGCAGAGCCGCGATTCTGGAACCTGCGAAAAAGATATATATATATATTTTTTTTTTCTGCAGTCGCGCTATTCTAGAACCTGCGTCTCACAACTCACAAAAAACCTAAAATAAATCAATCATATGCTATAGTGATAATATTAATTATATTTAATTAATATTGAGAAGAATTTTAATTAACATAATTAATTAATTAATTATGTGAGAAATTAAAAATAATTAAAATAATTATTTTTAAGTGTCTACACACTTGTCCTCTCATGCCTAAATCTTCTCCAACCATCCCTAGATTCTCTCAGTCAGGAACCCAGTCAAGGTGAGATGAGTGACACTTATTTTCTCTTTCCCCCTTTATCTCAACCTTCACCTTTGCTCACAACCATCTAAATCTGCAGATCTAATCATGACCGTTGATCTAAGCCACATCATCTCATCCTCTCAAAGTCTATAAAATCAAGAGCTCCAGTTGAGAGAGAGTTAGACTTCAAGTGCATTTTGTAAGCTAATCATATGCATTCATGAGTTTTAGTTTTGAAGCAAATAACAATTATCATATAATATCATTTAGCATAATCATTTAGTATAATCATGTAGCATTTGCATATCATAGCATCAGTTAACTACAAGTTATCAGTCCATTCTTCATATGCCATCTTGGAAGCCAACAGTGCATTGTCTGAGAGCACACCATCTGCAACCAGGAACAGTGGAGTTAGGACACAATGAGACATAAGCCATGAAGGTAAAATAATGTTTTATTTTAGTATGTATTTCATGTAGTTTCATTGGTGGAATTTGGATTTCCTGTATGCATTTCCATTTGTATTTTGTGAAACTAACTTATTACAGGTAACATTCTGAGGATGAAATTCAAGGTCACACATTTTGGCGCCCATCGTGGGGCTTATAAGCTTCGCATGTACCTTTAAAAATCTCGCAAATAGTTGAATTAATGCATTTGTAATGCAGATTCACGCATGTGTGAATTCTGACAACGCTTTTGATCTGTAGGTTAGCGCATTTGCCTTTTATGTTAGCACTTTTGCAACATAGGTTAGCGCATGAGCATTCTAGGTTAGCGCTTTTTTCTTAGAATCTGCGCATTTGCAGTACAGGTTCGCGCATTTGTTCCCTTGGTTAGCGCATATGTTAAAGAAATCGCGCTTTTGTATCCACAAAATAGTGCTTTTGTAGTCTAGTTTAGTGCTTATGATCTACAGGTTAGCACTTTTGAGAAAAAAAGATAGCGCATATGTTAGATTAGCGCTTCTGTTCATAAAACTGACAAAATTTTCTTGCAGGTCCGAATGTCCAAGAAATTAGATTTTTCAGATTACTAACGTGCGTGTGCAGGATGACATTTAAGGCAAATTTTATGCATTTCATCATTTAGTTAATTAAAATTCTTCATTTGTGAAGTAATATATCATATCTTGTTCATCTAGTTTAACTAAGAGGATGAATTGACAACATGCAACTTGCATTTTTAGTATTTTCTGTTAAAAAAAAAAAAGTTACACATAGACTTTTAAAAAGGCTAAAATGAAACACCATGCTTGTTGGAGCAACATCTCCAAATAGGACTTATCCAATATTTGCTTTGAAAAGGATAAAAAGAACACTTGTATTCCATGTCTCGAAAGTGGTAGGTATATGCTCTCCCCTTAATTGGGTGACCAAAAAGCCAAACCCACTTTTTTTCACTTTCTTTACTTTCAAGCAATTAAATCCTTTAGAGGGCGTGCCTTCCCGAGCTGCCTTGAGGGGGCCAATGAGAGGGGAATGATCCAAAGTGGAAATGGGCTAAATATCGAGTCCTTCCAATCCACTATAAATAAATCATGTTTGTGACGAAAGTCTCAAACAACATGTGCTGATAAGTTCATACCGACACTATGTTTCCCGATAAACCCTATGGAGTGTAACCTCTATAGGCTGGGAACCTTCTGTATTTACAGAGCTGAAAGTGCCGCATGTATGACCACATGACCGGAAGCATTTACTAAAAACCACTTGTACTAGTTGCCAAAATCCTTCTAGTTGTTGACACAGGAGGTCGAACCTCTGAAGCGGCTCACACACATACGGTTCCTAGTAGAGATATAAAGTTTTCCATGGGGAGTTTTCATGGAAACTGGTGCTTGGCTGCCCCAAAGAAGTGAGTGCCAAGGGTGGAGCCAGTGTGGTCAAGCATCTAAATATCGGCTTTGAATAGCGTAGCCTAAGGGGAAACCCCACGTGAGATTCAACAACTATTGTCTCAGCTTGCCATAAGATTTGCACTTGCCTGTGCATTTTGTTTATTAAACACTGTGTCTTCTATGTCTGTAACATGTTCCAAATGGTCAAAAATTGAAGAAAATTATCATCTACAAGGGAGAAAAAATCCAACAAATTTCTAAAAAAGTTTGATTGAAAAGAGGAATACAAAAACTTTCCAACACTTGAAACGCCAGATCAAAATCAAAATATCAAAACATCAATATCAAAATAATTCTTGAAGTAGGTTTGTCTCTAAACCATCACGTATTTTCGAACTAGCTCCAACAACTAGGTCACTAATCCAATAGGTTATACCCAAAAGGTTCTATAAACATTAACATTCAACAAGCTATTGATTCAAACATTTTAAGTGCAAAAATAAACATCCTTGTCAAGTTTCTCATCAGGATAATCAAATCCTCTATCATGAAGCTTGATCAAATCTATACTAGGTTCCTAAGCTCGGATATATCTTTCCTATTTTGAACCTAGGTCATATCAAAACCAAAATTGCACCAACATTGGAATCAAACAAACTTGTAAATTGTCAAATGCTTCTATGACTCTTAAGTATCACCTTAAGAAAAGAAAACCCAGTTACAAAGCTACTCAGAAAAGGATAAGATTCTTGTATATCAATCGCAAGATCTTATTGAAACATAGGACATTCCTACACCATTTTCGTCATTACCTACGTGGCTGCGGTACACAATTTGACGGTGAAACTCTACAAAGACGTGCCTTTCAGCAAAGATACGCTTTATCCCAACATACAAACAATAGTGGTAAGATCAACAAAGCATATCTTCCTAAACTAATAATCACCTATTGACTTTATCCTTTGGAACTTTCAACAACTTTTGAAATAATCACATGCCAGTTTGGACTAGAGCCCAACACGAGCAACTTAGAAAGCAACAACAAATGGAGGAAGAAGATACTCCTGTATTCCACACTATTGACGAAGAAGCATTCAATAGCACCTTTAGATACCTTGAGCAAGATTTCAAATTTGATAGGCTAATGGAAAAATTGTTGGCAAAACAAAAAGAAAAGTATCTCTTGATGTTGGCAAAATCTGGAGCTAAACTACCACAAGACTTTAACATAGAAAGCTTGAAACAAGATGTGGAGGCAATTAACACCCAAAACACAAATGATCCAAATAATGAGGACGTAAACAAAGAAAGTCATGAAGAAACAAGGAAAGAAAAGGATGACACAAGAAAAGAGCGTAGTGATAAGAGAACTCACAAAGAAACGAGGAGAAACTATGTGGATAATCCATTGTGAAACCTTACCCAACAAATACAAACTCTACAACAACAGATACATGACATGCAAAATGGGACAAGCTCCAAGAAATATTCATTAGAAGATATATGCCCATATCCTTTTGATAAAAATATGAATATGATACCATTTTCGCAACATTGTGAGATTCCTAAATATGACAAATATGATGGAAAATCTGATCCTCAAGATCACATTAGGGAGTTTTGTACTATAAGCATGGAATTTGCTCATGATGAAACTTACCTTATGCGTCTTTTTCCTAGGAGTTTAAATGGAGAATCAATGGAGTGGTTTTCAAGATTACCTTCTGGAATTAAATCCTTTGAAAAACTTGTGAATAGGTTTATTTCACAATACTCCTATAATATAAGGAATGAAATAACAATGCTGGATCTTTGCAATGTTAAACAAAAGAATGGTGAATCCTTTATGATTTTCTTGCAATGATGGAAACACATGTTTAATAGGTATCCCAGAGATGTACCTGATCAAGAAAAAATGGACATATTCATTGATAATCATATCAGTGAAATGAGTTATCGACTAAGGATGCAATGTCCTCCCTCTTTTGCCAAAATGATCGAGAATGGTCTAAAAATAGAGAACGCAATGGTAAAGAAAGGAGAACTAAAATTTTATAATAATACATACAACAACAACAACAACAATAGCAATGACAAACCCAAGTTTTGGTCAAAGAATAGGAATGTCAGCAATGAAGGGAATGGCGATAATAGTACTACAAAACAACAACAATCAATTTTTAATCTATCAAGTCAAATCCCAAGCAATAACAATCCATAAAACCATAAAGCTAAGTCCTTTTTCTCCAATCCACAAAGGAAATTCACAAACATTGGAGAATCTTTGGAATGAACTCTAAAAACTTTACTTGCTAATAAATTGATTGTTTTGCTAGAAGCAAGAAGTTATGAACCACCAGTCAAGCCCAATTGGTGGAATGTCAATCATTTTTGCAATTACCATCGGAATAAAGGAAACCTAGCAAATTATTGTTAGAGATTGAAACACCTTATCCAAGATCTAATCGATAACGAAGACATTACAGTGGATATCCATAAGACAAACGAATCACACTTGGCTTTTAAAACACCACTTCTGAATTATGACAAAGGTGAATTGTCCCAATTAAAAGATGACAAAGGAAAAACCAAGGTGAATTACACTTATAACTATGATGATGTAGTAACTATGATTATTGTTAACAAAAATCCATCTTCAGAGCCAATCAAGGTTATCACTAGAAGCAAAGAAAAGGTTACCTTTCTAGGTATAGAAAAAGACACAACACCCAATCCACAACAATACAATTTAGTAGAGCAATTACAATGAATACCCGCTCAAATATCAATTCTGGAACTTCTCAAGATTTCACCTATGCATAAGGACATTTTGGAGAAAGCTTTAGTGGAAACAACAGTTTCAAAAGATTTGGAAATAGACCAGTTCCAAAATATGGTAGGACACCTCATAGCTCCTCATTGCTTATCATTTTTTGAAAATGATGATGCATCCTTACAACATCCTCATAATGTGCCCTTACATGTTGAAGTCTCCATAAATAAAACTCGTGTCAAACATGTGCTCATAGATGGGGGAGCTGGCTTAAACATTTGTGCATTAAGTTTGATAAAAGCTTTGGGATATTCAGAGAATGCAGTAGACCCAAAAAAGAAAATAACCATCAAGGCTTATGATGAAGAAGAACTTTCTTCTAAAGGAACTATTGTGCTACCAATAAAGATAGGACCTATGGAAAAGGATACATTGTGTCAAGTTTTAGATTTGAACCTCTCCTACAATATTCTTCTGGGAAGACCATGGATTCACAAGATGCAAGCAGTTCCTTCTACATATCAAAAAATGTGTAAAATTTCCTCATGAAGGAAAATAAATCACTATAATTGCAGATTCTAGTCAATATTGCAATAATTTGAAGCCAACATAAGATACAAGAGTTCCACATAACAAAGAATCAATATATCCTACTAAAGAAATTCAAGCAAAGCTATGGGAAAATTTTAAAGAAAAGCTCAAGTTAAATGATGAAGGAATGGGAAAGTATTCTTTTCAAAATTTTCCAGTTTCCTCTAAGTCATATGGAAAGCCTACAGATATTTAATCAAAGAGACCAGGAAAATCAAAACATATGTTTAAAGGAACCTTTGTTAGTGCTGGAAATCTTGAAGAGGAAAATGAAGACAAAGACATTCTTGGTTGGTTATACAAAGATGAAGATAAAACTATAGCAACAACAACAGAAGTCAATATTCCCATAAAACAATATGGCAAAGGATATGAAATCATGCAAAAGATGGGATATGAAGGAAAATGACCAATTGGTAAGCAACATCAAGGTATTTCAGAACCTATTTGTTCGCACTCACAATCCACAGAAGATAAATCTAGGTTGGGATATCTAAAATTAAATAAAAAACAACATAATCATCAACAACAAAAGTGGAGAAAGAAATCAGTTTCTAAAGAAGAAAATTGGCAAGAAAAGCTACATCAAGTAGCCGAAATAGTAACCAATAAACAAAAGAAGCAAGAAGAACATGAAAAGAAAGAAGAGGAGACTACCATCTAAGATGAAGAAAAATCTTGTCAACAAGTCCTGAAAATACAAACAAAGGCAAAATTTGGACAAGATATTCCAGAAGCAGTAAAAATAGAGATGATGGAAATTAGAGAACTCTTTGCACCATACGACATTTCAGTATGGTATAGTGGAGTATTCTTGGATCATGATTCAGAAACAGACTCCAATGAATACGAATGAAGTCCAGATGTCTTATCCACTACATCAAGTAAAGAACATAATGAAGATCAAGTAGCTATCACGAAAGAAGACTTGTCTATAGCAGAACAAAAGATGAAGTTAGAAAGAAGGCAAGAAAAACTTAGAATCCAGAGAAAAAAGGCGTATGCAAAAAGGAAAGGAAATGAAAAAGATAGAGAAGAAATGCCATAGGAAGTGCAAACATGGATCAGATATGGAAGAACCATGGAAGAGCTAAGAAATAGTCAAGTTGGACTAACTATTAGTCCAAAAGAAGTTGAGTTTGAAAGAAGACAAAATCTATTAAAAGAATCCACTTTACCATATACACAAATATGTCAACTCCAAAATGCAAATGAGGTCAATCAAGAAGGAATTTGTAGTATCAAGGATGTGCGAATGGATATAATCTATTCATTTAAGGGACAAACATCAATTGAAGAACCACTTGAGTGTGAACTACAAAATGCTAATATTAATCTTGTTAAGACTAATTCAGGAATGCTTGAGAAAGACAATTCTCAAAAACATTTAATCTATGACAATACCTATTCTACGCCAAGTTATGATCATTATGTCATGAACGTTCAAACACCTAATGATGATAGTTATTATGATTTACCCCTTCTGCATCCTGAACTAATTGATTGGGATAATTTAGACAACTCCGAACTAAATGTCTTTTCCAATGATCATGACTTAGCCATGTACCTTAACATTGTTGAACCCATCCATCCTAAGTTCCATTGCAGAATCAAGTGATGTTTCTCATAGTCAGGAGAATGCCAAACTTTCGAGTCTCAAAAGTGAAATAAATTAAGGAAAGAGACCTATTTTTGAAAACCATTTCATGGCAACATTAGATCAATCAAAAGAGAAAACAAAGGGCGTATCTGATGGTGAAAACCTCCTTGAGGCGCCAGAAGATGGAAAGTTTGACATTTTTCCTGCATATTTTCAAGAGAGATCTGCTATCCTGATAGAACCAATAGAAGTAGTAAACATTGATACATCAAAAGATCCTAAAATACTTCATTTTGCTGCCTCATTATGAAAAAGAGAGAGGAAAGAATACATGGAGTTCTTTAAGCAAAGACAAATAAATTTTGCTTGGTCTTATGCAGATATGCCAGGACTTAACCCAGATCTTATCATGCATCATCTTAATGTGAATTTAAAAGAAAAACCTGTTAAGCAGAAACTAAGAAAGATGCACCCGCATATTTCTCTCCTTGTCAAGTTGGTCTGGAGGATATTCAAAACCCCCCACCTCAAATGGGCTCGCTTGCTGCACCACAAATACCTTAATGGAGGGAATCCTATCCAAATCTTCAGAGAAACCAACCCTCCGAGAGGGTCTTGCCTATGGAATTTTATGTTAGACTGTAGGAGGATTATCTCTGACAGATTTACTTAGAACCTGGGGTCTAGGGATAAAGCTCTTTTCTGGTCGGATTCTTTGGGTGGATATAAGGCTATTGATAATATCCATGAATTTGGTTCTACTCGTATCCTTCTTGAATCACATAGAGGACCCTTGTTAAACAACTATATATCTCCCCTTCAACAGATGAGGATATCCCGGTAAGGGATAAATAAAAACTTATGGCAATTCTCAAATCAAGGAACATTGCCTTAGGTCATAATGAGGACAAGCTCATCTGGGATGGCTCCCTAAGAGGAGAATACAACTCCAAGGATGGGTACTCTCTCATCTCCAAATCATTTATAAGACCTATGACCGAGCTTCCCTTGAAACTTTGCTGGGATAAATACTGTCTGCCTAAGGCAGGTATCTTCTCCTAGCTTGCGGTTTAGAACAAGCTCTTAACTGCGGACAAATTTAGAAGAATGGGGTATGAGGGACCTAGCAGATGTCCTCTTTGTGAGGCAGATGAGGAAGACACTAATCATATCCTCCTTAACTACCCCTTTTCTCACAAATGTTGGATCTGGTTCACCAACAAACTGGAATGGTCTGCAGCCTTCCCCCACACCATCTTTGGAATGCTTAAGGCATGGCCCCTCCTCAGGCATGGCTGTCTCTTTGAAGGTTTATGGACAACTCTTCCCTCTTCCATAATGTGGGAACTATGGAAGGAGAGAAATAGACATCTCTTTAAGAATAAAAAGCTAGAGGCACCCAGAATCATTAACATGATAGAGTCAGCTATCACTGAGCTCATGAACAACTGACTGTCATCAGGCACATTGAAGAATGCCTCTATCACTTATTGGGATGAAAAAATGAAAAAACATTGGGAAGGATTATCCTTTCCTCCCTATGTAGGTGTTGGTCCTATTGCAAGTCTTCAATCAAGGGATGCATGCAGATGGCAGCCCCCAGGCAAAGGTTGGATGAAGCTAAACTTTGATGGAGCATCCCGTGGCAACCCAAGGTAAGCAGGGATAGGATGTGTTGTTCATAATTGGGAAGGTAAGGAACTAGCAACCCTTGCCTCTCCTATTGGCATCAACACCAATAATTGGGCAGAACTTATGGCCTTGGTTGAGGGTCTGCATTTATGCAGGAAACTAGGAGTTAAGAACTTGTAAATTGAAGGAGATTCGGCTATAATTGTCAATGCTCTGAGGAAAGGTAGTATGCCTAATTGGAGACTAAATACTTTGATGTAAAAAGCTCTTGACCTATGCAAAGATTTTGATAGGTTCACAATCAATCATATTTATAGGGAGGGCAATGAAAGAGTGGATGAGTTGGCCAATTTGGGAGTAGATAGCATCAATCTCCTATTTTTGCCACCTTAAGGCATCAATCTTTTGTTTTCATGTCCTAAGTTGTCGTTAGCATGTTCCTCCTTTCATCCCCTTATGTTTCTCTTGCCCAGACTCTATTTTAACCCCCTTATTTATTCCTCTTCTTGCCCCCTATTTTTTCGTATAGATACTCAGAAAAAAATTCCATTTAAATATTGGCTTCTCAACATAAGCTATTAAATTACACTTGTTTTGAATATCACTTCAATCATGTATTTCCTTTATTCATCAATATACTATTTTTGGTCACTAGGGCTATCTCCTCACCGCTTCCTATCTAATATCCATTGGGTTTTATGTTGATGAATCCTTGGGTTTCGGTGACCTCCTTTATGTTTCCATTGATATCAATGCCCCATCGATGAAAGGATCTATTGTCTCACTCAATACTTCTTCCACCAATAAAGTTGTATTGGCGAAACAACGCATATCGGAGACATTCCTTTTAGCCTCCTCGAAACCTATTTCCTTATTGATATCTTTTATCGATGAAACTACCTTTTATCTAATCAACCTTATTCTTTTTATGTGAACGTTTCTTTTGGTGAATCCGTTTGCACTGATGGTATTATCTCCTCGAATACCTTTTCCTATTGATAAAACCATCTCCACCTTCCTTGATATCTTTTATCGATGGAATTACTATCTTCGATGAGTCCTTTCTGAAGTTTATCAACATTTCCTTTCTTTCGATACCCTTTTATATCGATGAGACATCATTGGGTCTCATGTCGAAGAAACCTTGGGCTTCAATATTTCCTTTATCCTTCCATCGAAACACTTTTCTATTGACATCACTACACTCCTTCGATGAATGGGTCTATTATTTCATCGGGGGCATCTTTATTTTGATGACTTGCTTCACTATCATCTTTCATTGATGAGCTCATTAGTAATCTTCCTCGATAAAGTTGCATCAGTTAAACCACACACATCGGTAACATGCTTTTTAGCTTCCTCGAAACTCATATTCGTATCTGTATATGGTGAAAATGGATAACAATAATAACAATATTGAAAGGCTAAATAAATTCAACCACAAAACCCTAGCCTAACAATCAACAAAGATCCACCATAACATATGAAGATTACCTAAGACAATGCAAATCAAATGAAATCACAAAAGATTATACCATCACATGTCGAATAGGGTTTTGATCTCCATTCTTCCTATCTCCATTGATCTTGCTTGATATATTTGCTCTCAGATTTTATGTGCACAAGAGCTCAACAAAGAACGGAATGTGGTTGCAAGTAGGATCGTAGTGTAGTTAATTGATCAAGTCATTAGGGTTTGATAATGAAGGAAGCATCTCCTTATATAGAAGGCACTATATGAAATGGAAGGATAAGATTGAGAGGTGTAAAAGGAGGTCGGCTATGATTAGAGGGTAGGTAAAAGAAATAATAAAATAATGAAAGGGGTAGGTAGTGTATGAATTAAGAGATGAATGACATGTGTCATGGGTAGAAAAGGCTAATGAATTAATTAAATAAATAAAGATTTATTTAATTAATAGAAGAAGTAGGATAATTAAATAAATAAAATATTTATTTAATTTAGGAAAAAAGATAATTTAAATAAATAAATGTATTTATTTAAATGAGAAATAAGGCTAGAAGAGGATAAATGAATTAATTAAATAAATAAAGATTTATTTAATTAATAGAAGAATTAAACTTAGATAATTAAATAAATAAAATATTTATTTAATTAGACTGGACAATTTTAGGTGTCTACATTTTGCCCCTCTTTGAGACAATGCGGCTTGTCGCGTTGTTTCAAAGAAGATAAGATGAATTGATACAGAGTTGCCCTAGGATTGGGAAGGATATGCCCCCTCGAGAGATTGGATGAAAATGTCTGAAAGATTGCAGACAATTTCTTGATAAGAAAGAAAGGCTAGAATGGACTGACTGGATAAAGTGACAAAGTCACGGGATAAAGAAGACTGACTCAGGAAACGAAGGCTAAGGGTAGTCTATAAGATAAACCACGGGGGAAAATACATCCTCATTGTCATCTACACATCCACGAGAGCATATTGCAGAGCGAAAATAGAGCAGGAGTAGTCAGCAGCGATGGCTTTCACTCACAGATTCGACCGTGTTCGCCGATTCCAGAGGCCAGCAGAGGCAGGAGAGCCGGTAAGTACTACCAAACCTCTTCATACTTTGATGCATTTAATTTTGTCATTAATGCATGTCGAATAGGGTAATAAATGCGCTTAGACTAGGGTCCAAAAAGTGTCAAAAACATCCAGGCGCGTCTGTGTTGGTGCCAGGCGCGTCTGTGTTCGCTAGGCACGTCTGTGTTTGTGCCAGGCGCGTCTATGTCTGGACCCGCGTCTGCGTCAATTGCGGCCGCGTCTGTGATGGACAGGTGCGTTTGTGCCAAGAAGGCACGTCTATGTCAACTAGGCGCGTCTATGCAGAGCATAGGCACATCTGTGTCAGGCAGGCGCGTCTGTGTTGTTCAGGCGCATCTATGCAGTCTTTGAGCGCGTTTATGTCATGTAGGCGCGTTTGCATTTGAAAAGTGTAAAGTTGCATCTTCTAGGTCAAATCGGCAGTTCTGTGATGAACATACGCTGTCGATTGGATAAGCTGCTGAGAGGATACACTCAAGTAGGTCCTCTAGGAAGACTAGGATAGATCAAGGCACTTTGTGATGAACAGTGAGTACCAAGATAGAGTACTTTGTGATAAACAGGGAGTACTGAAATATGAGCAGCACTTTGTGATGAACAGGGAGTGCAAATGTGAGTAACACCTTGTGATGAACAGGGAGTGTCACACACGTAGTACTTTGTGATGAACAGGGAGTACCACTAGGATAAATAGAAACACTTTGTGATGAACAGTGAGTGTCACTAGGATAGATAGCAATATGCATTTAGATAAAAAGGTAGCATTTTGTGATGAACAGGGAATGCCACTATAATTGACATGATTGAGTTGTTTGACTGCAGGAGTATTTGCCGATGCTAGAGTCATGGGAGAGATTCCCGTCGACTCAGAGGTTGCGACCTGAGTTGACAGCTGAGGACAGAGCCGCTATTGAGGAGATGGGTTTGAGACATGTGCTGTATGTGCCTGAGTTTTGGGCAAACATGGGTTTGCTAACTGCGCTGGCTGAGAGATGACACTCTGAGACGTGCATGTTTCATCTGCCGATGGGTGAGATGACAGTCACCTTGGAGGATGTATACAGGATTATGAGGATACCGATCGATGGGGAGCTAATCCCATACGATCGAGATGGCGACAAAGAGGCCCTGAGATGAGTATTCCAGGACCCTGGACTAGAGATGAGGGCAGGACACGTGGCATGGGACACCATGATAGCCACAGGACTAGCATTGCTGGCAGTGATCGGAGGAGGTATCAGTGGTTTTCTATGTCCGGACAGGGTGACACGGGGATTGGCTATGGGCTGGGGAGGAGCACTAGAGACGCTGGTGACACAGCATACCAGATACGCCTGGGGACCATGTGTGTTGGCCCACTTGTATTATGAGCTTCATCAGTTTGTTTATCATGGATCAGTGGGATTGGGTTGTGGAGTTACCTTGCTACAGGTATGGGCTTACGAGCATCTGCCGGTTACCCGACCGATACACTTCAGGGGCAGAGGTTATGGACGTAGCTTTGTGCATTTGTATGATATGATCACCTCGCAGCCACGGATTGGCAGGCTAGAGTATTGGCGGTGGGTGATTGATGACATTGATGAGGTCATATGGCGACCATATCTGGGCTGTGAGCAGTGGGAGGATGACACAGTTGAGCTTCCCTACACCTTTTGGAGCAGGTATTTGATTGGGCAGACGCCCTATGTGCTGGAGAGGCAGCTGGTAGACAGGATTGGCCGATAGTTTGGCTAGATTCAGAGGATGCCTTGGGGCTCAGGCATGTATGCCCGCACAGTTAGAGATCAGGCAGTGACACAGTTGGTGGAGATGATACCTCTACCCTGGGACATGTGGCCAGAGATTGAGGACGCCGACATGGATGCCGAGTATACAACTTATTGGGCAGAGCATCCGTTCCCACGGTTGACAGATCCAAGAGAGGCACTAGAGGGAGATGGGGGGGGAGATGATGATGATGGTGGAGGTGATGGGGGCTGAGGCTGACGAAGGAGGAGGGGAGTAGTTGGAGAGAGGAGGGTGGCACCTCGAAGGGAGGGTGGAGAGGAGAGGGAGGCTCAGGTGGTGAGGGGTCATGGTGGATTGCCGCTACAGGTACCAGCAGCACAGGGTCTTGGACAGATACAGGCATAGGGACAGGGACAGAGACAGGTACCAGTATAGGTACAGGTATAGGCACAGGGGCGGGCACCCGTACAGGGGGAGCCACAGGCAGAGGCAGAGGGGGATGACCCGGTGGAGGCCGAGTTGCTAGATCTGAGGGAGATTTGTCAGGGCTAGGCAGATGAGATCCAGGAGCTAGAGAGGGAGAGGGATCGACTCAGGACGAGGCTCAGGGATACTGAGTGAGAGCGGGATCAGGCTATCCAGTGCCACACAGAGGCTGAGACAACACTGAGGGCAGGGAGACAGGCAACTGAGGATACAGGGGCAGGATACACTTATGTCCTGCGGGTAGGAGAGGAGATAGCCTACTGGAGAGACCTCTACTACGGTGCAGTGCCAGCAGATCAGCGGGCGAGGAGCTTCCATAGACCGTCGCGTACAACGACAACTACGGGAGGGAGCCGAAGGAGATAGGCATCGAGTGGGGGGTTATGGGTCCTCCACCACCACCAGATAGAGGAGACAGGAGGGATGATCCTGGAGCGGGTCCTTCAGGGGCTCAGATTCCACCGAGGCCAGGCAGCTCCGAGGGAGGGAGTTCATCATAGCCTTAGAGGGCTCCCTTTGTATCATTTTTGTACCATTTTTGTATTGTAGACCCCTGTGGGTGCTTTTGTAGCCATATGATTTTGACATCATTGTATCATGACACTTTTGATTATATATATGAGATGATTCATCTTTGCGGCAGCTATATGCATGTGTACCTATGTGATGAGATGTTCTTATGTGATGTTTGTTTTTATGCTATGGATGCAAATATGTATATAATGTAATGCAATGTTTTATGTATGCATGATGCAAATGTGAATGTAAGTAATGCAGATGAATATGATAATGCAAATGATTATTATGCTAACAGGTGTTGTGTGCAGGATGTGATGCAGTTGTGATATCTATATGTATGTATGAAATTCTTATATGTGGTAATGCAGGTGCGTCTACATGAAATGCAAATGTTTTTGGTGTGTCATTATACTCAGTTATGTGATAGCAGGCTATGCGAACTCGAGAAGGACGATGGAAGTCAATCAAGAAAGGGGGATGGAAGATAGAAGATATGAAAGTGAAAGAGCTTCTTGTGCGTTATCATCATTGAGCTTTATTATGGCAAAATAGGTTATGACAATCGAGGCATATGTTCGACCCAGAAAGTCATTGTACCTTTTTGCATGGAGATAAGACAATCACAAACAAGGAATGCCCCAGTTCACACTAGACTCACAGTGTCCTCATATCCTTGGACAAGTCATAGTATTACTAAGAGACAATCCACAGATAGCAAATACAAATAGGTGACGATACCCCATCCTCGCCTTTCTAGTCAAAGACATCTTGGAGATAGAATCTCTAGTCAAAGAGATCCCGGAAAAGCTAAAAGACATGTCACCAAAAAAAAGATGAAATCAAAAGAAAACCAAGACTCGACACCAACATCCACTATAGTCCTCAAGTTTAGTGTCTCTTGTCACTTGTATAAGTCTTATTTGATTGTGGTCACAATGTTTACTTTCACAGAAAGGATAGATAGCACTGAACCATAATGTTGTCTGAGTTTGTTGAAAGATTTGATTTGTTGAAGCCCATTGTCGCTGCTGTGTCTCATCTGAAACTGACTGAATCCATGAAATTGATACTTTATTGTAGAAAAGATGAAACTTTATTGCGGATCTGTGATGCAGATGCTGCTTTATTGCAGATTATGTGCGGATAGACTGAAGGAAGCTGGAAGAAACTATACTCCTCGAAACATGTGATGTTTTCAGTTCCACACCCATCACTAGACGTAGGATTTGCCTTAGCCACAGATAGGATCTGATTTATTATGGATGGAAAGGGATGAAAAGGGAGGTTTATTATGAATGGCCAACCAATATTGGGTAGATCAATAACAAGCCATGATGGGAATGGGTAAGTTTATTATGAACGAATAGGTTGTGAGTGTGTGCAAAGTGAAAGGATGAAAGTGAATCCTTAAGGAGGGAGGAGCAATGTCTCTACGCATGGCGCTGGTGACCCAGTTTTCACCATGGTACTTGCCCAGGGCGCCACCGAAGTGGTTTTCACCGTTGGACGAAATTATTTCTCTTTACTTTTTTCGATTTTTCAATGTTTTTTGTGTCACAAGCCGCCTGTTTGCCAGGTTTTCACCAAGTAACGATTTTTTTGTTTTATAAATTTTTTTGTATTTTAAATTTTTTTTTATTTTTATTTTATTTTTGAATTACGATATTCCAAAGAGCTATGTGTAGAACCTGTGAAGGTGCATGCTGTTGATAGGATCCTCCAAAGGTTCACCTGCTGGAGTTGAAAGCTGATATGCACCAGATCCATATGCTGCTGTAATAATGTAGGGACCAAGCCAGTTTGGTTTGAACTTGCCCTTCTTCTCTCTCTCTTGCTGATTTTTGGGGTTTTCTCTGAGAACTAAGTCACCTACCTCAAATGTGCGAGGCTTGACCTTGTGATTGTAGCTGCGACTCATTCGTTGTTGGTAAGCTTTGAGATGACTATAAGCAGTTTGTCTTCGTTCATCCAATAGTTCCAGCTCTTGTAAGCGAGAGACCCTGTAGTCTTCATCACTGATGATGTTTTGCAAAGAGACCCGTAAAGAGGGTAACTCGACCTCAATAGGCAAGATGGCTTCAGAACCATAGACTAGTGAATAGGGTGTAGCTCCTGTAGGTGTACAGACACTTGTGCGGTAGGCCCAAAGTGCAGGATTAAGTTGAATATGCCAATTACGACCAGCATCGTCGACTATCTTCTTTAGGATTTTCAGGATTGTTTTATTAGATGCCTCAGCTTGGCCATTACCTTAGGGGTAATATGGTGTGGAGAAACAATGGGAGATATGGAAGCGGTCACAGAGTTCGCGAACATCCTGATTTTTGAAGGGATGCCCGTTATCAGTGATAATGGAAACAGGAATATCGTATCGACAAATGATATAGTTGAGGATGAATGTAGCATTTTGTTTTCCAGTAACTTGTGTGAGATGCATGGCTTCAATCCATTTTGTAAAATACTCTGTGGCAGTGATAATGAATTTATGAACATTGGAAGAAGGAGGGTGAATCTTGCCTATGAGATCGAGTCCCCACTGACAAAAGGGCCAAGGAGACGCAAGTGGTTAAAGTTCTTGTGCTAGCGCATGTATGACATCTCCATGAATTTAACATTGCTTACATTTCTTGACAACTGATATGAGTCTGTCTCCATATTGGGCCAGTAATATCCAGTCCTGATGAGTTTCTTGGCCAAGGTAGGACCACTAGCATGTGGACCACATATCCCTTCATGCACTTCTCATAACGCAATCTGAGCTTCATCACTTTCTAAACATCTAAGAAGAGTGCCATCTAGACCTCGCCGATATAGGATATTAGCTAAAATGACATATCGAGAGGATTGGCGAATGAAAGTGCGATGTTGGTTATTTGATAGATTAGGAGGTAAAGTATTGTCTCGTAGGTATGTGAAAATGGAACCATATAACTGGGATTTAGGATCGACAACACATATCATCTTAGTAGGCATGATCTCATATGAAGGGACCAGAAGGTTATCCACCAAGAACTCATAGCGGGTCTCGTTTGGAGGTAGATCGATCAGTGAAGCAATTGTAGCCATGGCATCTGCGGTGTGATTCTGTTCTCTTGGTATCTGCTCAAAGTCTATCTTTGTAAAGTGCTATTTCAGATCATCCACCATTTGCTTGTAAGGCATTAACTTTTCATCTTTTGTTTGATAATCATTAGTTGCTTGACGAATAACCAATTGGGAGTCCCCAGAAACATGAAGTTCCTGGATCTTCCATTGAACTGCAATTCGTAATCCTGTTGTTAATGTCTCATATTCCGCTATATTGTTAGTGCAAGGAAATGATAAGCGGTATGATTCTGGTATAGAATCCCCTTGAGGGGTTATAAAGAGGATGCCAGCTCCTACCCCATGCTGTGTGTATGAGCCATCGAAGTACAGTTGCCATGACTTCGCATGTGACATTGTTAAAATGGATTCATCTGAAAATTCTGAACTTAGAGGAACATCATCTATCATGGGAGCATCTGCTAATTGATCTGCGATGGCTTGTCCTTTTATTGCTTTTCTGTCCACATACTCAATGTCAAATTCACTCAGGATCATTACCCATTTGGCCAGTCGCCCAGTAAGTGTTGCTTTATTGAGAAGGTATTTCAATGGGTCTATTCTTACAACTAACTTAGTCTTATGAGTGAGCATGTAATGTCATAATTTCTGCGAAGAAAAGACCACAACGAGGCATGCGCGCTCAATTGGTGTGTAGTTTAGCTCATATCCCACCAATGTGTGACTAATATAATATACTTCTTTTTCCTTGCCTTCAGCAATTTGTTGTGCTAAGAGTGCGCCCAATGCTGTTGGAGTAGCTGAAATGTTTAATAACAGTGGTTGATTTGGAACTGGTGGCATCAGACCTGGCGGATTTAGAAGATAATCTTTGAGTGTCTAGAAAGCCTGTTGATAGTTGTCATCCCATTTGAATTTGATGTTTTTATGTAGCAGGTGCCAAAAAGGATTACACTTATCTGCCAGTTGTGCTATGAATCTTCGGATGGACTGGAGTCTGCCTTGTAAGGATCGAAGTTGATTGATATTTCTTGGTGGTTACATTTTTAAGATAGCTTTGACTTTTGCTGGATCCGCTTCAATTCCTCTTTTGGATACAATGAATCCTAGGAGCTTCCCAGAGGTTACTCCAAAGACACATTTCTTAGGGTTTAATCTTACTTTGTATTTTTCCAACCGATCAAAGGCAACTGAAAGTATGTCCAAATGTGTATTTCTATCTATTGATTTGACCAAGAGGTCATCAACATAATCTTCCACAGTTACATGCATGAGATCATGAAAGATAGTAGTTATGGCTCTTTGATATGTAGCACCTGCATTCTTTAGCCCGAAAGGCATGACATTCCAGCAGAAAGTTCCCCATGGACAAGTAAATGATGTTTTGTGTTGATCCTTAGGTGCGATCCTTATCTGATTATAACCAGAGAATCCATCCATTAATGATAGCATTTCATGACCTGCTGTGAGATCAACAATCAAGTCAATGTTTGGTAATGGGAAGTCATCCTTTGGACAAGCTTTGTTGATGACTCTGAAATCTGTGCAAATTCTGATGCTGCGATCTGGTTTACTGACAGGTACCAATTTGGAGATCCATTCAGGATAATCAATTGGGTGTATGAATCCGACATCGAGTAATTTCTCAAGTTCTGCTTTGACTAGTAATGCCACTTGTGGATGCATTTTTCTTAATTTCTGTTTTACTGGTTTTGCCCTCGGTTTGACTGTCAGATGATGCATTACCAAATCCGGATCCAATCCAGGCATATCAGCGTATGACCAGGTGAAGTTGATTTGTTGCTTTTTGAAGAAACTTATGAATTTTGACCTTTCAGACTCTGTTAGTGTTGAGCTAGGAATATGTTGTGCGGAACCTCTTCTATACCGATGTTTGTTTTGATAGTCTCCTCTACCAACATGGATGATTTTTCCTCATATGATGCTGGGAGAATGTTGAGCCTTCCATCTTTGGGTGCCTCAGAGAGGTTTTCGCCCTCAGATACGTCCTTTCTTTTTACTTTTTTGGGGTTAGACAATGCCACAGTGTGGTTTTCGCCATAAGACCCTTGATTTGTTCTTATTTTCACATTTTTGCGACTGGAAGGTCCGACACCCTCACCAAAATATGCCACGCTATTGAGTTCTATAGTGTATCCCGCTTTATGGTCTCCAGGGGGAAGATCATCCTGTATGCCCAGATAGTCAATAAAAACTTCATCATTTTGGAATGTATCAAGCTGTGCAGGTCCTTCATGATCCCAGTCAATGAGTTGGTGGTGAACAAGGGGAAGGCCGTTAATGTCTTCGAAGTTAGGGGAGCTAAGAGTGAAGATGTGGTTATATTCGGGTATATCAAGGTAATTATCGAGGTCATCGATGGCACTCTCCTCATCAGTCTCGATCACGAGCGAATCCAAATTATCATCACTAGTAGTGCATTCCGGAACAGGTGTTCTCATCCTATGTGATTTCAACCTAGAACCTTGAGACAAGGATTGTGTAGACTCCTCATGGGTTGTTTCTTGACCAACTCTGAATTTGTTATAAAACTCCTCCTCTTCTGTGGGTTCACTTGGCTCTCTGAATGTCTCGGTGAGCTCGTAGTCACTGGAAGACTTGTCGGAACCCCATTCCCATTCGTTGGAATCTGTGGAATAGCGATTCTCTTGTTGAATTTTGGCAGCTTTGATTTGTAAGGCTTCTTCTATCCTTTAGGTGTGGACCTTGGAAGTTAAGAAACCAAGTCCTTTCGAGCGTTCCTTCTTGAAAGTCAATTCAGGTTGTAAAGGTTCAATGATGCCTTCCTTTCGTAACCCCAGAGGGCTTTTTCCATCATACCCGAATTTTTGTAGAATTTTGAAGCCTTTGCCATATTTCTCACATGGTAGATTGATGTGGTCTTGTGTTTCCTCTTCATTGTCTCTGAAAAGCATTTGGTATAAATCTTCCTCTTCTAGTTCACCCCATCTTTGAAAGGTAGTAGGGTCCCATTTGAGCGTCATGATGGAGATTTGCTTGTTAGGATGTGGTCTTCCATATTCTTTTGGGGAACTCATGACTTGTCTTAAGTACATGGTCTGATTGAAAGTATATTCCCCCATGGCTTTGTCCTGAAACTTGCCTTTAAGCTCACCTTGTTTTGATGTCGAAGGTTTTAATGACTCAGGATCAATGTATGCCAACGAAGGAACAACCTCATGATTATTAGGAATGATGGTCTCAGTCTTTGATTTCAGGTTATTGCAATATATGAATGGATTAGGATCACCGTTAACTATTACTTCCACTCCATTATGAGGAAACTTAATGCATTGGTGATATGTGGATGGGACTGCCCTCATTTCATGGATCCAAGGGCATCCTAACAATATGTTATAAGTGAGATTTAAATCCAGGACTTGACAGACCACATCCTTTGTAACTGGCCCAACTCTGAGAGGTAAGATGACTGTACCCTTGGATGAACGCTCTTCATCATCATATGCCTTAATGGTGATCTTGTTTGTAGAATTCACAGCCTTATCAGAATATCCCAATTTTGTGATAGTGCTGAATGTACAAATGTTTAGACCTGCTCCTCCATCTATCAAGACTCATTTTATTCGATGTTTGTGTATGAAGGCTTCAATGTGTAGTGGTGCATTATGTGGCTGACTTACGGAGGCATCATCAGCTTCTATGAATGTAAGGGAGTGTGGAATGGAAAGGTATCGTACCATGGCTTGAAATTGGTCCACATTCAGATCAGTAGGAACAGCAGTATCTCTCAAGATTTTGTCAAGAATGGCTTTATGTGTGGGGGATATGCGTAGGAGCTCAAGAATGGAGATGAGCGCAAATGACTTCCCTAATTGTTCTACAAGGTCGTACTTAGGTTTGGTTGATGAGGAAGCACTGTTCTTGGCTGGAGCACTTTGCAAAGTGATTTTACCTCAATGGGTTGTAACATGACATTCAGAGGTAGGTTCGAAAAAAGATCCAATACCTTTTAGGACAATCTTGGGTCTCTGAGTAGACTTCTCGGACGCTTTGTCCTTGATGATAATAGTAGAGACATAATTATCCATCGATATGTGATTGATAGTTGAATCATAGTTATAGGATGCTCTGGTATAGTTGGTTTGATCCTCTATGGCTTTAGCTTTTCCTTTGTCATGTTTTGGGAATGGTTCCTTAAACATCTCATGTTCTTGATTAGACGAATGTCCCTCAATCTCAATGTCACCTCTATCAATGAGATCTTGTATGATGTTCTTCAGTCGATGACAATTTCCTGTCTTATGACCCTTTCTCTTATGAAATTCACAATACTCATCATCATTCCACCAATTTGGTTTAACCTTTGGTTCATATGGCGGAAAATCTGGAATAGTGATTACCTTGTTTGCCACAAGCTTCTTAAAAACTGACTCAAGTGGTTCTCCCAATGGAGTGTACTTCCTTCGTGATCTGGAAGTTGTTTGAGTATTAACTTGATTGTTTGTAGAACTTGATCCTAAAAAGATGACTTTGGGTCGCACTGTGTTGGCATCGACAACACCATCATTGACCGTGTTCTTGTTTTTATTCCAAAATCTTGGCTTGTCTTTTCCTTTAAAGTCATCTTTGTTTTCCTTGAATATCTTAATGACTCCTTGTTCAATTAGGACCTTTTCTATTGCTAAGCCTTTTTCAATGACGTCCTTGAAGGTGGACAAACAAGCTTTCCTGAAGTCATAACCAATCTCTTTGTTAACATTTTGGGTGAACATTTCTACCATTTGTTTTTGTGGAATTTCACAAGAGCATCTGCTGGCTAGATTTCTCCATCTTTGTAAGAATGATGCAAAAGACTCTCCCTCTTTTTGCTTGGTGTTGCACAAAGTAGTGACTGATATGTCTATCTCTATGTTGTAGAAGAAATGTTGAATAAATGCCTCTGCTAGATGACCCCATGACTTAATACCAGGCGGTAGTTGGGAGAACCATTCCATAGCTTGATCACCTAAGCTTTGTGGGAATAATCTCACCAAATATGTCTCTTCTGCTGCTACCTCAATGCAAGCTGTGAAAAATTGTCTTATGTGTGCCTTAGGATCCCCTTTTCCTCTATACTTATCAAATTTAGGTGTCACAAAGTGTGTAGGAAAAGGAGGCATTGGAATGCTCTTGTCAAATGGATAAGGACATATGTCTCTCATTGTGTATGTTGACTTTGGTGCATTTATGTCCTCCATTTTCTTTTGTAATTCCCTGATTTGTTGCTCCAAATTTCTCTTAGGTGGAGATCGACCTCTTGGACCATACCCCATGCTTGAGGTACCCATTGGAGGAGGAGCATGTTGCATATATGGATGATATTGATCATACACATGTTCATATGGAGGAGGTTTGTAATGATGCTGCGTATATGGACCACTTGGTATAGATTCATGTTGAGGAACACCATATCTATTTTGTGCATGTATACCATATTCTACAGGCATGTCATGTTCTATTGTGTTGCCCCCAAATTTGACACGAGGTTTCCTTGTGTCCAAATTTTGAGCATGCCTTTGAATATCCCATTGCTTTGGTGGTTGATCCTTAGCATTAATATGTGATTGAGCATATTTTTCTCCATAAGACTTCCATAATGGTCTGCGAAGGTGAGTATCATATGTTTGACCATGTGTATGTGGGACCTCTGGTTTTTGAAGCAAAGTTGATGGTGATTCAGGTACCATATGTGGTCCTCTATTTCCTCCACTATTAGGTCTCCTTTGATCCATGTTGGAGTGAGGTTGTTGCAAAGGTCGATTTTCCATTATTTGAGACATGTCAAAATCATGAGGTATCTTGGCTCCACTTTGTGCCATCATTTGTAAGAAGTATTGTCTATCCCTCCTCATTATTTCCTCAACCAATCGATTGAAATGGGGATTCATAATGGATTCTTCCACATCTGCTGAATGTACTAAAAAGTTGTCCACATTGTCATTGTGTGTAGCATTGTTGTTTATAGTGTCCATGTTCTCAACATTTGGAATGTTTCTATAGGCATCCATGTCAGGTAATGTGGTATGATCAGAAGTGAAAAAGATCTCATTGTCATACTCATAAGAACTCATGTTTGCAGACTCTTGAGCCTCTTTAGTTTCTCTCCTAGATTTTTGAAGACGGGTTTCAACCATGAACTAGGTATTGACCAAGATGTGTGAGACTAGATGAAAAATGTAAAGAGTATGGAAGAGAAAGATTTGGATGGAATGTAAATGAATCTGAGGTGTACTTGCAATGTCCAAAGTGTAAGACCAAGTATGTATGTAGTAGAGTAGGTGTGACTTCCGAAGAGAGGATAGTTTCTCTTGATGAGGTAAGTTGACCTTGACTCTAAGTAAGACCAAATGAGACCCAAAGGTAAGAAGCCTTGATGAGGGACCACTTAGCAAAGTGTTGTTGTATGTAGTGTGTTGACAAAGTATGATGAGGACAAGAAAGTGACCTTTTGACTTAAGTTTAGACAAATGTGAATGTAAAGTGAGATGTGAAGCAATGATGAACTATGTGAGACCCAAGGACAGGTTGAATGTTAGATGAAACCCTCGAGAAATGACCTAGGAAGCTCAAGAATTCTGAAACTGACTGTGTTTGTTTGCTGGACTGTAACAGTTTTTCAATTCTGGACACAGACGCGCCTGTATACTTCTCCTGACACAGACGCTGCTCTGTTTAACGCAGACGCGTTTCTGAGATTTTTGCAAAGAGTAATGTTGACTGTTGGAGCACAGATGCGATTCTGCCTTTCACAGACGCGGCTAGACAACACAGATGCTATTATATTTGACACAGATGCAGTTTCCTGACGCAAACACTATTATGTCTGACATAGACGCGTTTCTGTAAAATTTGTGCAATTTTTTCCAATCTGTGAAGTCGTTTTGTTGTGACCAAATTTGACTGTTTGACTGTTTTTCATGACAAGAGGACACAGTGTTGATAAGGACTCAATGTTTGCAAGTGTCTAGACTCAAAATGACTCCAGGAAAAGTGTGTTGTTTGATGTAAAAATGTTTTGCATACACTTGAAGACACAAAAGACACAATGTTTTGCTGTTTGGTCTTGAATGTTTTGAATGTTTAACATATGTCAAGCACAATTCTTATGGCTGGCCAAGACAATAGTTGTTGATCCCACATGGGGTTTTACCCTCGAGGCTACGCTATTCAGAGTGGATACTTAGATGCTTGACCTCACTGGCTCCACCCTCGACACTCACTTCTCAGGTCAGCTAAGCATCAGTCCCCATGAAAACTCCCCATGGCGAACTTTGTATCTCTACTAAGAACCATATGTGTGTGGGCCACTACCAGAGGTCCGACCTCCTGCCCCAACAACTAGAAGGATTTGGGCCTCTAAAACAAAATGGTGCTAGTAAGGGCATCCGCTCGTGTGGCCATACATGCGGGACTTTCAGCTCTGTAAATACAGAAGGCTCCCAGTCGGTAGGGGTTACGCCCTACAACTGATCAAATAAATTTGATCAAACGGGTTTATGGGGAGACATAGTGTCGGTATGAACTAATCACCACACATTATTCATAGTTTTCACCATGAATACATTTGATTATAGTGGTTCGGACGAGGTGGGTTTTCCTCGCTACCACTTGGGTCGTTCTCTTCTCACTAGTAGTCCTAATGACCACACTGGAAGACAGGCCCTCTAAAGATTAAACAAAAAGAGCCTATTGCTCAAGACACAAAAGACAATGATTCAATTTTAGTGCACCAATGGAAGTGTTTGCTAGTCTATGAAAACAAGGCACACAATAAAAATCCAAAAACTCTTGCCAAGGACCTGCACCAAAGATTTGTTAGTAGTTTGGGTTGTTTCAAATGATCACCCCTTCCTGCAAGCACACAAGTTAGGTAAATTTTAAAACCCAAAAGACTTTGTGAGAATAGGGGCCTTCAACCAAACGATTTTTCTTCCAAGACAAGATGCACCAATTTTGTTAGCTAGATCTGAAAATGTTATTCCAAAAATAAACCAGATCTGAAACCTTAAATGCAAAATCCGAAAACTGAATCAATAAAACTTCAAAATTTTGAAACAGGTGATACATAGACGTGATTACCCTCGACATAGACGTGACTCTGCGACACAAACACGGTTCTATGAGACACAGGCGCGGATAAAAACCACAGACGCGCTTCCCAGACACAGATGCGGATAAAAATGACACAGACGCGTTTCCGTAACACAGACGCGCCTTTTGGAAACCTGCAAAATAAAATTTTGTCAAAAACATGGACGCGATTCCAGATGTCGCAGATGCGCCAGAAAATCAAAAACACGATTTGAAAGTATGCAGACGCGAAAATGTCGAAAATGTTGTCAGAAATGCCAGATCTGCAACTTCAAACACAAAATCTGCAACAAAAGGTTAAATGCAAAAGGGACAAGAGTCCCACCGGGCGTGCCAAAATGTATATGGTGAAAATGGATAACAATAATAACAATATTGAAAGGCTAAATGAATTCAACCACAAAACCCTAGCCTAACAATCAACAAAGATCCACCATAACATATGAAGATTACCTAAGACAATGCAAATCAAATGAAATCACAAAAGATTATACCATCACATGTCGAATAGGGTTTTGATCTCCATTCTTCCTATCTCCATTGATCTTGCTTGATATATTTGCTCTCAGATTTTATGTGCACAAGAGCTCAACAAAGAACGAAATGTGGTTGCAAGTAGGATCGTAGTGTAGTTAATTGATCAAGTCATTAGGGTTTGATAATGAAGGAAGGATCTCCTTATATAGAAGACACTATATGAAATGGAGGGATAAGATTGAGAGGTGTAAAAGGAGGTCGGCTATGATTAGAGGGTAGGTAAAAGAAATAATAAAATAATGAAAGGGGTAGGTGGTGTATGAATTAAGAGATGAATGACATGTGTCATGGGTAGAAAAGGCTAATGAATTAATTAAATAAATAAAGATTTATTTAATTAATAGAAGAAGTAGGATAATTAAATAAATAAAATATTTATTTAATTTAGGAAAAAGGATAATTTAAATAAATAAATGTATTTATTTAAATGAGAAATAAGGCTAGAAGAGGATAAATGAATTAATTAAATAAATAAAGATTTATTTAATTAATAGAAGAATTAAGCTTAGATAATTAAATAAATAAAATATTTATTTAATTAGATTGGACAATTTTAGGTGTCTACAGTATCGATATCTTTTATCGATGTAGCCTCCTTCTGTTTGATCGTGATCATTCTTTCGATAAGAACGCTTGTTTCAGTAAGTTTCCTTCATTGCGCCGAAGGTATTATTTCCTTAGTATCCTTTTCCCATCGATGAAAATTGTCTTTTCTTTCTTTGATATCCTCTTTCATTGGAATCAATGCTTTCAATGAGTCCCTCTTAGGTTCATCAGTGTTCCCTTTCCTTTGCTACCCTCTTTATATCGATGAAACTCTCTTATGTTTCATCGACCTTTTATCTTTCGATGAAAATGCCGCTGTCGGCCAATAACTTTCGTATCTCTTCGACACCCTTCATTTCTCGAACAGTCCTATCGATGAAACCTTCCCCAGTTTCTTCAATCTCATCATTTCGGTAGAACTATCTTCTTCATTGTATTCATTGCATATCCTACCGATTCCAAAGTTCCTTCGTTAGCCCTGCTTCATCGATGGAACCTCCTTTGGTTTCATCGATATACCTTCTATCAATGAAAACAATGCTTTCGATAAGTCCCTTTTGAAGTTCATCGAGGCCCAAGTCTATTCGATAAATCATCTTATCGGTGAAACATCGATAGGTTTCTTCGATTCCTTTTTTTTTTATGAGACATCGTTGGGTCTTATGTCAAATAAACCTTGGGCATCAGTAACTTCCTTTATCCTTCCATCGAAACACTCTTTCTATCGACATCACTACACTCCTTCGATGAATGGGTCTATTGTTTCATCGAGGCCATCTGTCTTTTGTTGATTTGCTTCCACTATCATCTTTCATCGATGAGCTCATTAGTAATTTTCCTCGATAAAGTTGCATCGGTAAAACCACACTCATTGGTAATGTACTCTTTAGCCTCCTCGAAACTCATATTATTATAGATATCTTTTTGTTTGATCGTACTTTCAATAAGAACGCTTCTTTCGATAAGCTTCCTTCATGTTGCACCGATGACATTATTTCCTCGGAAGCCTTTTCCCGTTGATGAAAACCATCTCTTCTTTCTTCGATATCCTCTTTCGGTGGAATCTATTCTTCTGATGAGTCCCTCTTAGGTTCATCGATGTCCCCTTTCCCTCGATACCTTTTTATATCGAGGAAACTCTCTTATGTTTTATCGACCTTTTATCTTTCGATGAAACTGTCTCTGTCGACCAATAACTTTAGTATCTCTTCGACACCCTTCTTCTCTCGAACTGTCCTATCGATGAAACCTTCCCCAGTTTCTTCGATCTCATCTTTTTAGAAGATCTATCTCCTTCGGTGATTTCATTACATGTCCTACCGATACTGCAGTTTCTTTGGTAGCCTTGCTTCATCGATGAAACCTCCTTTGGTTTCTTTGATAACCTTCTTTCAATGAAAATAACACTTGCGATAAGACCCTTTTGAAGTTCATTGATGCCAAAGTCTATCCGATAAATCATCTTATCGATGAAACATCGATAGGTTTCTTTGATTCAACAAGTGCACCATTTCGGTAAAATAAAAGCACTAATTTTCTGCATGTTTTGGCCTATAGGAACCCCTAATTGCCCTGCCATATACTCATTTGATACTTGCTACTGAGCTTTCTATAATTGAATTTTTATCTGACAATCCACAGACTGCGGGTAATATGTGGTTCTGCCTCTATACCCTCAGCTGGACTCAGGCAAGACAAAAGTCCCATTTACCCCCTTATGTTATTGTATCTTGGATATCATCCATTTTTAGGGATAGCATCCGGGTACATAAGCAAAAGGTGGTAAACAGGTGATTCACAACTATGGATGATCACTTCTCAAAATGGAAATTATCTAGAAAATCTGTTTATGAATATGCCATATTGATGACTTTATAATTTTAGATATATGAGGTTAAGAATTTAGAAACATCAAAGAAGGATGTCAAATCACATTGGAATACTACATGTGACTAACAATCTGGGCAAGTGGTTTGAAAACTAACCATGCAGGAGGTGCAGGGCCATCTTGAACAAATGACAGGATGAAAGCTGCTAAAATGACAAAAGACTACATACATTCAAGGCTCAAACTCTTAAACAAAGCATAAGGAGAATAGTGACAATTGAAAAATAGTAATATGGGCTTGTAAGGGAAAGAAAATATCTTCCCACTTGCTCAACCTAGCCTGGGGTGTTATTGAATTATTCTGAATCTATGCTTATTGTAATTATATGTAGAAACTATTTGGACTACGGTCCCGGGCAAGGCCGAAGGTTTTCTCGCCTCCACTCTTTCCTACCGGCGCCTACACGAGTGGAGTGATGTAAAAAATTAAATTGATTAATAAAATTTTTTGCTACGACCTCTTACCGATAAAAAAATAAAAATTAAATATCTAATATTTAATTATTCCTTTAACCAAGTTAATTAAATATCTAATATTTAATTATCTCCTCCAAAAAATTAAATATCTAATATTTAATAGTTATTCTCCTATCCTATAGTCTCAAATATTAAATAATTCTCAAAATTATTTAATCTTTCTTATCCAACTCACCCTCCATCTCCACTTCATTTTCCCTTTGCCAACTCATCAAACATGTGGCTAAGGAAATTAATATTTCTTAATATTAATTCATCATTTATCTCCAACCTCCAAACTTAATGAAAATTGTGTACGTACACATATTTCATAACCATTTCCTATATTCTCCCAAACACCCCCTACATCTTAGGAAGGACTTGAGTCCACTTGTCCTCTCATGCCTAAATCTTCTCCAACCATCCCTAGATTCTCTTAGTCTACAACCCAGTCAAGGTTAGATGAGTGACACTTGTTTTCTCCTTCCCCATTTCTCTCAACCTTCAACTTTGCTCACAACCATCCAAATCTGAAGATCCGATCATGACCATTGATCTAAGACACATCATCTCATCCTCTCAAAGTCTATAAAATCAAGAGCTTCAGTTGAGAGAGAGTTAGACTTAAAGAGACCTCAAGTGCATTTTACAAGCTAATCATATGCATCTATGAGTTTTAGTTTTGAAGCAAATAGCAATTATCATATAATATCATTTAGCATAATCATTTAGTATAATCATGTAGCATTTGCATATCATAGCATTAGTTAACTACAAGTTATCAGTCCATTCTTCATATGCCATCTTGGAAGCCAACAGTGCATTGTCTGAGAGCACACCATCTGCAACTAGGAACAGTGGAGTTAGGACACAATGAGACATCAGCCATGAAGGTAAAATAATGTTTTATTTTAGTATATATTTCATATAGTTTCATTGGTGGAATTTTGATTTCTTGTATGCATTTCCATTTGTATTTTGTGAAACTAACTTATTATAGGTAACATTCTGAGGATGAAATTCAAGCTCACACAATATCCAATAATCTCCCCCTTTGGCATTGATGGCAATACTCAATGTAATATTGCAATTAGAAACATCATAGACCAGTGTGTCCTTATCATAAGATATATTCTCCCAATACATCTATCATATCTATATCTTCCATATCTTCTCCCCCTTTGACAACAATGCCAAAGTGGAGGCACAAGGTTCCAAAATCTACTATGCTGCTCTGCCTAAGAAGTAGCATCCTTCAACATATCAATCCTGAAGGATCTGTCATTTGTAGTACTTGACTGATGTGGAGCACATATCTTTTAGTTGAATTCATGAAGGGACAAAACCCCTAATTCACCTTTCGAATAGGTAAATGTAGTCTTCGGTAAGGGCTAAGTGAATATATCTGCTAGCTGCTCCTTATTGGAAACATGTTGTAATACAACCTCCTTATTCTGAACTTTCTCTCTCAAGAAATGATATTTAAGCTCAATGTGCTTAGTTATAGCATGCAATATCGGATTCTTGGAAATATTTATTGCACTTGTGTTGTCACAAAATATGGTCATTGGTTCAGATATAGGTACTTTAAAACCTTCCAATACATGCTTCATCCAAATTGATTGAGTGCAGTTCATAAATGCTGCTACATATTATCCTTGAGTTGTAGATTGAGAAGTACAACTCTGCTTCTTACTTTTCCATGATACTAATCTTCCACCGAGAAAGAACGCTCCATCGGTTGTGCTCTTTTGGTCATCGAGATTACCTCCCCAATCAACATCAGTATATACCTTGAGAGTATAGTCACAATTATATGGATACCACAATCCATAATCAATTGTTCCTTTCAGATATCTAAGAATCATTTTGACAGCTACCAAGTGGGATTCTCTCGGACATTTATGAAAATGAGCAACTATGCCCACTACATGGGCAATATCCAGTTTGCTATGCACCACATAGTGCAGCTTACCGATCATTGACCGATACTCCTTTTCATTCAACAATGTTGAATCATCTTCCTTAGTCAATTTACAACCAGTCACCATTGATGTACCAACTGGTTTTCTTTCATCCATGCCAAAACTCTTCAATACCTCTTTGACAGACTTGGACTGGGTAATAAAGATACCCTCTTTCATTTGCTGAATCTGTAACCCAATGAAGAAATTTATTTCTCCTATCAGAGACATCTCAAACTCTTTCTTCATTTGATCTACAAATGCATGACTCATTCTATCATCTCCTCCAAAGATTATGTCATCCACAAATAATTCACAAATCAGATTCTGATCACCTTCTGATTTCAAGTAGATGTTGCTATCTTCACTTGTTCTTTGAAATCCAATCTTCACAAGATGAGAGTGTAGTCTTTCATACCTTTCCGTAGGTGCTTGTTTTAGTCCATACAGGGCTTTGTGTAATCTACACACCATGTCACCATCTTCTGATAAGGCAAACCCTTCTGGTTTCTCTATATATACTTCCTCTTCAAGGATTCCATTCAGAAAAGTAGACTTCACATCCATATGATAAACCTTAAATCCCTTAAATGCTGCAAATGCAAGTAGCATTCGAACATCTTCTAATCTAGCCACAGGAGCAAAATTTTCTCCATAGTCTTCTCCTTCCTCCTGAGCGTATCCCTTGCATACAAGCGTGGCCTTATTTTTGACAACTATGCCTTCTTCATTCAACTTATTTCTGAAGACCCATTTGGTACCTATGACATTTTTATGTTTCGGTCTGGGCACCAAGAACCATGTTGCATTCTTTTTTATCTAGTCTAGCTCCTCTTCCATTGCTTTAATCCAGTCTTCATCTGTAAGAGCTTCTCTTGAAGACTTGGGTTCAAATTCAAAAATCATGCAAGAGTTCTCCTTCACTTTTCTTCTAGTGAGTATACCTGCATCTTTATCTCCTATGATTTTATTTGGATCATGATGTAGCTTCACATATCTAGGAATGATTGTAGCCTGATCTGCTAGCTTTTCTTCTTCACTAACTTCTTCTTCTTTTGCAACTTCTATTGGTGTAGGAACATTGAGATCTTTACAAGTTTCTTTCTAAAAAGGTTCCCAAAAGGCTATACCCGGTTCATCTTCCACTTCTTCACTGCATGTTTCCTCAGGTTCCTCAGGGGATTCATCAACCCTGACAATGATACTTTCAACAATCTTCTGTGTTCTATTGTTGTAGCACTTGACAGCTTTTCTCTTAGTGGAATATCCCAGAAATATTCCTTCATCACATTTTGCATCAAATTTTCTCAAATGCTCACCTTTCTTGATATAACACTTGCTACTAAACACTTTAAAGTAACTCATAGTGGGAGTTTTTCCTATCCAATAATCATAAGGGGTTTTATCTTTACCTTTCTTGATGAGTACCCGGTTCATAGTATAGACTGCAGTGCTCACTGCTTCTCTCCAAAAAGTGTGAGCAACCTTTCCTTGAATCAACTTAGTTCTAGCCACTTCAACTACAATCTTGTTATTTCTTTCTGCTATGCCATTCTGTTGAGGTGTCCTTGGGGTAGATAGTTGCCTCTTAATACCGTTGTCTTCACTATTCTTATTGAATTCATCAAAAGTGAATTCTCCTCTTTGATTAGTTCTTAGGCACTTTATCTTTTTACCACTTTCTTTCTCTACTAATGCTTTGAAAGATTTGAACTTTCCAAATGCTTCAGACTTGTCTTTTAAGAATGTGACCCACATCAGTCTTGAATAGTCATTAGTAAGAATCATAAACCTATCTCCCTGAATACTTCTTGTTTTTATAGGACCACACAAATCAGTATGCACAAGATCGAGTAAATTTTCTGCTGAGAAAAACTTACGTTTAAAAGTTGAGGAAGACATCTTCCCAGGTTGACATTCTCTGCACAATGAATTCTTAGGTTCGTTCAGCAATGGTAATCCTCTTACTGCCTTGATCTTATTAGCTTTAACAATGTTGTCAAAGTTCATATGATAGAGTCTCCTATGCCATATCCAACTGTCATCAAACTTAGCCATTTGAAACCAACTTATCTTGGCATTCAACTAAAATAGGTTACCTCTAGTCTGCTTACAAGTGGCAATAAGTTCACCATTCTTCCCACTTACACTGCAGACTGCACCTTTGAATTCCAAAACTAGTCCTTTGACATTCAACTGAGTAACACTCAGTGGGTTATGCTTAAGACCTTCTACCCAATAGACATCATTTGCACTACTCTTTCCATTCAGTGAGGTGGATCCTTTACCTTTTACCAAGCACGGTGCATCGTTGCCAAATCTGACAACACCTCCATCATATTCCTCCAGAGACATAAACTTTCTTTAGTCACCAGTCATATGATGAGAACAACCACTATCAACTCTCCACTCATTGGAGTTGTCAATGCGAGAGACAATATCTTTCTTGTTGGATACTTCTTCCTTTACTGCTACAAACATTGTCTTCATTTTCTTCATCCTCTGATTCTTCATCAGTGACACCTTCATCAACAACAAATAGGCAATTTATTTTGTTTCCTCCTTTAGATTTTCTAAACCTCTTTGGTTTGTCCTTATTGTCATTGCTAGGACAAATAACAACTATATGTCCTATCTTGTTGTAGGAAAAATATTTCAAAGGAAGTTTACCTCCATACTTTCCAGTTCCCTTCAGAAGTCTTTTAGTAAGAAGGGCTTCGAACTCCATTAGAATCTCTTCAGCATCCATATCTTTGCATTGTCTGGATTCATAGCTGGTACTAGTTTCTTTTCCTTTTCTAGATGGTACAGTAGATGCTTTAAAGGCTGAGCTAGTCTTCTGAACACTACCATCATAGCTATTCAACTCATATGCAGTTAACTTTGCAATGATAGAGTCTAAGGATACCTTGGTTTTATCAATAGACCTTTGCTCCTGGATAGCTGCTACTCTGATTGCATAGATTGGTAACAATGATCTAAGAAATTTACTAACAACAGTTGCATCTTCAATCGTTCCACCAACACTTTTGATATCACCAACTACTGTCTTAATCCTAATACCATACTGCTGAATGGTCTCACCCTCAACCATCCTCATGTCTTCAAATTTTCCTCTCAGGCTCTCTTCCTTAGCTTGCTTTACATGCTCATCACCACCATAAATGGTTTCCAGTGCTTCCCATACCTCCTTAGGAGTGTCTTTGTCTTGAACATCAAGAAACTCAATATCTAATAGGCTGCTGATAAGAGCTTCCATAACTTGCCCATTTTCCTAGATTTCTCTCTTCTGATCATCAGTTAGAGTGCCAGTGGGAGTCACAAAAGCATTCTCAATATAGTTCTAGTGTTGAGCACCCATACTCTTGATGTAAATCTTCATTCTGTCCTTCCATATTTTGAAGTTATCTCTATTGAACTTAGGACCTTCCCTTTTCATCATTACAGTAGGATCTTTTACCTCAAGCTATTAGGCTTATATGACATCAATGACAACATACATTATCATCATATCAACATATCGGTTCATCATATGCCAATGATATCCAACATGATGTCCTCATATAGGAACCTAATTTCATGTCGGTCCAATAAGATTAGACTACAATTTCCTTGGTACAGTGCATCTAGACACATTTGGTAACACAACACAGAAACACTGCCAAAGTGTTGGTGGATGATAACTCATCACACATTACATTTATACCGGTTTAATACAATATACCGATTATCGGTTGACAAATGAAGACTGGAAAACTGGAACATAGTGTTTCGATCAACAGATTAACTACCGCTCGGGGTCTTCATTTCACTTGAGATCTTCATATCGCTTGGGGTCTTCAGTTATGTTGTGACTGGTAAACATCTTCTGCAAAACACCGATAATCTTCAACAAACAAAGACTATACATTTAATGACATACAATACTGGTTGGAACAACTGCCGATTGAGAATAACTCATAAATCAAATAAGTGTGTGTCCATCAATGACAATCACAACTAAGCATCATCAAAATACCAACAATCTCCCCCTTTGGCATTGATGGCAACACTTAGGAAAATTTTGACATCTAAGTGCTTACAAAACAAAAATAGATTCCATAATCAAAATTACTCCCCCTAAGCATATACACTACTCCCCCTTTGCCAACAATGACAAAGTAATGCAAAATATTCCCTTTTTGCATAATATAAAAACATAGTATATGTTCATGACAATAAAGAGTAAAACTTCTCAAAAAGAGATTTGAAGTTTTGCATAAAATTCTTCATGTCTGAAGACTATGACTCAAGAAGTGAGGCAACAATTTCACTCTCGGTCTTCATTTGGAAGGATAATTCTTCCATTGCATCGATGGTGCTCATCTCTTGTGTCACAATAATAGCCTCCAAGTTTAGGAAGCACTTCTGAAGAAACTACAATTTTGGCAATAGGAGCAACTGGAGCTTCTGCAGATCTCAAGTCCAATTGTAGATCTATGAGTCAAGCTTTGCAATTTGATGCTGGTGAGTATGAACAATTTGTCCATATACTGTGAATAGATCATAGGGCAGTTTGAAGTTGCCAATATACTTCTGTAACTCCGATTGGAGTTGAGTCTTTTGTTTCAGAGCATCTTCACAAAATAGGTGAGGTTGGCAGATTTTACTCAAGAGTAGGTTAACTTAACCCATAGCTGAACTTATATCATCTTTTTGCTTAAGCACTTGTGCCCTGCCTTCATCCATTTGCTTTACTAAGGCAACTTTGAGTGCCTTTTCATGGTTTTTCTTTGTAGTGGTCTAGGCAACATCTTCCAAACATTGTAACTGATCATCCACTACTGTGCAAAGAAGTTTGAGCTTGGCCAACGAGGAATCGGTACTAGGGAGGTTAGTACCGGGGATTAGATTAGAAAGGGTGTCAACAACAAACTGAATGACATCCTGATCTTTCTTTTTCCTCAGTTCTTCCAATCTCTCCTATGCTACTTGAATGCTCCACAGTAGTTCAGTCTCATCAACCGATTGAGTTAGACAAGCAAGAGTCAGATTGGTGGGACTGGTGGGATCAACCTGCTTGGCTTGATCTCTGGTTGCCTTAGGAGTGCATCCTCCTTCCTTTGCCTTGATCTCCACTTGTCTTTTCTTCTCCTCTTCTTATTTTTCTTGGGCTACCTTGGTGGCCTTCACATTCTCCTCTTCTTTCTTTCGCTCTTCTTCCCTCCTTTTCTCCTCTTCCTTTTTCTTCTCTGCTTCCTCCTACTTCTTCTCTTCTCCCTTCTTCTTCTCTTCTTCCTTCCTCTTCTCTTCTTTCTTACTCTTCTCTTCTTCCTTCTTCTTCTCTTCTTCCTTTCTCTTCTCTTCTTCCTTCTTCTTCTCCTCTTATCTTGCTTTCTCCGCTTGCTCTTTCTCTTGTTTTTCTTTCTCCGCTTTCCCATCATTTTCTTTCTCCATTCTCTCCTTTTCATCTTTTTCTATATCTGGGGCGATATCCTTAATATCCAGTGCATCAACATCAATGGGGTCATTTTGTTTTGCTATTCTTTCACCCAGTCTATCAAAGACTTCATCCTGTTTTAGTTTGGATAGGTCAGGATCTTGCTCAGCCAGTCGATTAGCTTTAGATACTTTTTGCATGTTGACAGTTGCCTTAACCTGCAGATGGGTGTCTTTTTCCACTTCAGAAGTTTTGCCTCCGAGTAGTTGAAGTCTTCTTCTTTGCATGAAGAAAATGCCTTTGTTCCTTTTCAATGGAAATGTGCCATTTGTTGTCCAAAGAATCATACAAAGGTTTAGAAGTAACTGACTTAATATCAGAAGGTGACCGATCATTAATACATAAATATTTAATAAGTTCTTGTTAGACATCCTCCTTTTCACTATCATTGAAATCATCAAAATATTCTTTTAAATCATCAATAACTTTCTTCTAATATTCTTTATGGTCCTTTGACAATGTGTCACAGGTTTGTAAGAGGAAATATCTAAATTTATTGGTGCAGAGGTTGCTGGTACATTACCGGTTGACTTTGTCTTCTTGCTTGATTGCCTTGTCTTCTTCATTTCTAGCTCCAGTTCAGTGCCTTCTGAATCTGGTGAGTTATTCCTGGTTTTCCTCTTCCTTTCGAATATCTTAGGAAGAATAGCCTTCAGTTTCTTTTTAGCTAGTGACCTCTTGGTCACTTTAGGACTGGCAGCATATGTAACTGGTACTGATGCCGATGGCATTGCTTTACTCTTTTTCTGCTTCGGTACCTCAATAGGTTTGATCCTCTCTAAGTAAGTACTGGTCCTCTTCTTCTTGGGATCTAGTGGTGAAGCAAGTAGGGTAGAGGCATACCCTGTCAGTATATCATTTACCACTTCATAGCCCATAGGCTCAACTACATCTTCTCTAGGTTCGACCCCTTCCATTATGCAATGATCTATTTTGATTGTAAAACACATGTCATCTTTATATTTATAAACTAGATCACCAGATATTCTCATTCTCTGGTTCATCTTTAGTCTGAACTCATCAAAATACCTGTTCAGAGTCTCCAGATATGTAGTTCCCACTACTTGCAGACTCTCCTTTATTTGTCTTGAAACCAGTAGGCCAGTTGACCATTGAACATCACTGACTCCAGGAAAATATCCTTGAAAGTAGAAAAATTAACCAAGAAGCAGTTGACCAAATTTAAACCTCAAGGTTTTGTCCAATTTGATCGACTTCAGGTTATCCATGAGTTGTTTCTGCATGCAGGTACAAAAATCACATTTTGCATTCTCCTTGATCATTCTACAAGCGGCATGCATCGCAGCTGTAGGAACATAATTCATTCTACTAGGATAGAATATTCTATACCCAATTACCATGCATGCATATTTCACCAAGTCATCTTTAATGGTGTTAACAGTCATTGCCCGTTGTTCGCTCATAGAACCAATGAGCTTTGTCACTTTGGTTTTGGTGATCTTTCGAAGAACAAGGACTTCCCCAACTATACAGAAACTAGTGACGGCATGAATTACCTCTGGTGTAATATCATGGGTTTGCTCAAGGTACATCTTATCACCATGAACCCTACTAAGGATAATCCTGATGTGTTCTTTTGTAAATTCCTCAAGAAAATATACTGCATTGTGTAATTTTTTCTTCTCTATTATGTTGTATTCAGGTTTAATCTTCTTATCATCTCCACAGAACAGACTCAGTTGGGAGTGAATCACTAGAGACCCTAGGTCTTCTAGTTTGCAATCAATGTATCCTGAAACATCGCCTTCGACAATGAATCTGGTGGGAATTTGAGATAGGGCATTATATTTCATCTTCTTTTTAAGAAAATAAGGTGCTTCCTCAGGTTCAGTAGAACTAGAAGGTATTTTAGATGCAAAAGCCATATCTAGAAGATTCCAAATGACAAGAATATTTCAACGAGAAATACCTCCACACTCCAAACTAGGGTTCGCCGATGTCGAGCACATCACACTTCTTTGGAAGCTTGTTTACCACTTTGAATTCCACACTGATAGCTTGAAGTGGCTGCAAAATCTTGTGCAAGATTCCTTTCTGAATTGTTTCGAATGCAAGATGAATCACTCTGGTTGCGCTGCTCAAGCTTAAAAAAAATTCTTCTATGAAAATAGGTAAGTAAAAATGATGACAACAGTCACTTTTAAACGCTCCCACCTACCATAATAAATGCATCACTATTAGAGATCAAACCCTAATTTTACCTTTTATCGCTTTATTTCTTCTGTCAATTGACATGTAAAAAATACCAATAAAGGTACTTTACCGATATATTTCGGAGGTTTGAAACATTTTACCGATATATTCCCCCTAAGCTTTTCGAAGCTCAGTTTGCCAGTTCATGGATTTCCACACTGGGTGTGGAAACTGATACATCTTGTGGCTTCTCTTCAGATTTCTTTTTCCAAGTTTTATCCATGTCCGCTTGAACGGTTTCAACATCAATCTTCCCTTTTGGGTTGATCGGTATGTCTCTCGATGGATTCTTTCTCAGTCTGCATGCTCTGGAAGTGTGTCCTGGTTTGTTGCAATGATAGCATATCATTCCAGATGTTCTCCATGGTCCGGTGTTCACATTTCCATTCTTCCTTCTACATGTTGCAGCAGTGTAACCGCTACCACGACAGATCAAACAGGTTTCTGTCCAACTGGTTGTTGCTTCATAACCATTTGACCGGTGGTCATAGGTTCTGTAATGGTTTGGGTTCCGGTTCATAGGAAGTTTCGAGAAAAATCCTTTAGATCTTGGTGCATAACTTCCAGAGTTGTTCATAACCGACCTGCACTCAAAAGCTCTATGCCCAAACTTTTTGCATACATAACAGTGACCATTAAATCTACTAGATCTAGCTACATTATTTTGAAAGTAAGGAAAGTTATTGTAAGCCTTGCTCCTACATACATTGGTAGTATGTCCTTCTTTAAGACAGTTAAAGCAAACAGGATTAAAATTTTTCTTACCTTTACTCCTACTGTTGTTCTTAGGTGCCGATTGCTTCTTTAGTGCATCATTCTTGGTTCTAGAGGTCTAACCTTCCTCGTATCCAGAGAAACCAAGTCTAGTGGTATCCTTTGATGGCTTCACTGATTCCAGCTATTGTTCCAACTTAGCAGCACTCCAGTTGAACTTAGAAAGTATCTCCTTTGTCTCAGCAAGTTCCTTGGAAAGAGAAACATTGGTCTCCATCAAGGTTTCATTATGAGAAATAGCTACATTCAGTTCAACTTGTATTTCTTATTTCTCTTCTTTACCCTCCTGTAGATAGGTGGTAATGGTACTGATTTCTTGTTTCAACTTAGAGATCTCATGCTCCTTGTCCTTTACCAAATATTCATCTTTTCTTCTATTTTATAGCTCCCAACTCATCCTGATAGTCAGTCCTTCCAGCTCCCTCCTTAGGTTAGTTTTGGATTCATTTAGTTTTTCCACTTCTCCAACTAGGGCCTCCATGTCTGCTTCATCAGAATAGCCGTTTTCAGTAAATTCCATCAATTACTCAGCAAATTCTCTTCTCTTGGCTAAAGAGGCTTTATACTTGATTTTGAGTTCATCATACGCTCTCTCAGACTCATTAAGATAGTAAGTGAGTTCCCTCATGCTGTATTCCCCCATATCTTGTTCCAAGTGGTTAGACTTATAGAAAGGTTGGCTCTGATACCAATTGATGAATACTAAGAGGAGGGGGGGTGAATTAGTATACACAATAATTTAAACAAACTCTTAAGTAGTTTAACTATAGACCGGTGTAGCAGATTAAATAATAAACTGGTTAAAACATAAACAAGACAAATAGAAAATAAAGCATTCACCTACAGAATCACAATCACCATAACACAAGATGTTTTGACGTGGAAACCCAAATGGGAAAAACCACAGTGAGTAAAACTCAAAAGTCAACTATCTGTAGAATAGTAACCAGACCGGTTAAGGCCTTACAATGTTCTTCACCATAACAGATCTTGTTAGGAATCCAGATCTTTGTTAGGAGATAAGTCCTGCTAAAGACTACCCTGTTAGAGGATTTCAGATCCACAACTGTGAACCACCTTGTTAGAGGATTTTCAGTAGGCATGGCTGGGCATACTCGGTTAAGGGTTTTAGACTTGTCGAACATATTAGTAATCAACAAGTGAATGATCTAGATAGTAGCACAAAATGCTTGATTAGATCCTTGACAACTCCCTGTTAATGCATTCCAACATTACTTCGGTCTTCTATATTTTGCACTCTCTATCTCTGTTGTGAGATACCTTTTCTTGCATAGACCAAATCTTCTCTCCCATGCTCACACACAACAACAACAACATTAAAACCCTAGACATGATATCCTCATATAGGAACCTGATTTCATGTCGGTCCAATAAGATTAGACTACAATTTCCTAGGTATAGTGGATCTAGACACATTTGGTAACATGACATAGAAACACCGCCAAAGTGTTGGTTGATGATAACTCATCACACATTACAATTATACCAGTTTAATACAATATACGGATTATCGGTTGACAATTGACGACTGGAAAACTGGAACATAGTGTTCTGATCAAAAGATTAACTACCACTCAGGGTCTTCATTTTGCTTGAGATCTTCATACCGCTTGGGGTCTTCGATCATGTTGTGACCGGTAAGCATCTTTTGCAAAACACCGGTAGTCTTCAACAAACAAAGACTATACATTTAATGACATACAATACCGGTTGGAACAACTATCGGCTGAGAATAACTCATACATCAAATAAGTGTGTGTCCATCAATGACAATCACAACTAATCATCATCAAAATACCAACACATTGATTTTTAGATGGAGATGTTGAACTGGGATTTGCAAGCTAAAAATCACAAAAACTGGAATTTTTGAATAGTATTTAGGGACGTGGGTCCCATCGAGCGTGCCAAAATGGACCAAGGGAAAATCTCAGGAGGGTTAAATTGTTAGATTCAATCAAAATAAGCATAAAACACGTAATCAAATATACCAAAAACTATTATACCTTCGTGAAGATTATCCCTTGCTCCTCAGATTACACCTTCAGTGAAGTGAAGAATGCACTCATTCCTCACTTGATTTGATTGGTCCTTAGGTGGATGAAGATTGTGGATTGCTCTCCAATACACAACAAGAGGGATTGGATTGGATTTGAATGATGGTGATGGATATGGCTTAGGTGAGACAAGATTTTGTCATTATGAGGATGTTATGGATGATTTCATGAGTGAAATGGAAAACATAAGAATATGATGGAAGTGGATGATTTGTGAGGAGAAGAGACTCCAATTTATAGATTGGAGGAGGCCAAAATGGAGGGCCAAGAATGATTTCAAAATGAAGGGTTGAGATTGAATTGAAATGGAAGAAATGATTGAGAGGACAAGGTGTGGGATTCAAGAGATTTTCCATAAAGAAATTTCTTGTCTTCACACCTCTCAAGGTACATGGGGAAGAGAAAAGATAATTAAAAATTCCTTGGAGAAATGGGAGAGGAATTAAAAATTCCAAAATAAGAGGATGTGTGGGAAGATTAAATGAGAAAAGGAATTAAAAATTCCTTGGTAAGAGGATGCATAGGGAGATTCAAAGAATTTGAATTTCTTTGAAAGGATCAAGATGATTAAGGATGTGCAAATGATTAAGGGGATTGATTAGGTGGGTCAATGAGGGATTAATGTGCAAGTGGGAAAGTTAGGAGGATGGGAAATGAGGAGAGATAATGAGTGGAGAAATATAAAATTGAGGGAAATGATAAGCATGATTAGAATGGAATTAATTAGGCGAAGTGAGGATTAGAATAAGTAATTTGTAGGAATCACATGATTAGCTTAGTTAATTGAAATTAATCAACTAAGTGGGATTTTAGAACAAATAATGATTGAGATGACTTTAGATGAATGGGGGAATAATTAATTTATTGATAAATTAATTATTGGACTATAGTGATAAAATTTAATTAAATTTGATTTAATTAATTTTAAGAAGAAAGAGACTCACACAATTAAATTAATTAATTATGTGGAGAGGCTTAAAATAATTAAATATTAATTTAATTAATTTTAGATGTCGACATTGGTATCAACGTGCAAAGTATACGTCTTGTTGTTATAAATAAATTTAACTAGATAATGAAGAGTAGAAGGAACAATTTGCATACTATAATCCAATGTTTTCCTAACAAACATATTGTAAGGTAGGCTATCAGGCATGACTTGAATAAGTATGGGTAAAATAACAAGTCCTATCTTAATAGGTTGGGTTATAGTAACTAAATAATTTCTACCAACATTGACAAAACCACAAATAGAAAGAGCTTTTGGTTTAATGAGAGAAGTATCCACATTTATCTTATGCGATAGATCAATGCTATAAACATTAAGGCCAAATCCATTGTCCACAAGGGCTTGTCATATATCATTACCATTAAAAAGGACAATAATCATAAGAGGATCTTATTGATTTTGAATCTCTTGAAAAGACAATTCATCTTGTGAGTACACACTTTGAGCTTTAGGTATTTTCATATAATCAGTCAAAGAAGCCTTGTTATTAGGTGTCACTACAGGTGGGACATTTAAGCTATTTAAAACATCTTATAACATTCCATGATGTGTTACTATGAAGCCTCCAATATCAAGATAATCTAGGGCTAGGTTTTGAATGCCATAATGGAATATATCACTATTGAGGGCTGATTTTCCAGGGCCCACACTTACCACTTTGTTCTTTTAAACCATTTCAAATATGACAAAAGGGTCTCCGTGCCCTACTACCTTTTCAGGTCCCTTTCAAGGTCCCTCAATAAACACAGTAAGAATCCCTCAAATCCGGTTCTCCATTGCAAGCTTTTGCTGCTCATTTATGAGCACTGTAAAACCCTCACCATGATGGAAAACAAGAGGTTATCCACCTCTCCAAGGAAAGGCAAGAGAAAGATGGAGGGAGGCGATTCCAGCAAGGAGAAGGCAATCTCTAGCAAAAAAAGTAAGAGTGCCTTTGGGAGGAAAACCCATGAAGAAAAGATCAAAATAGAGGAAATTGGAAAAGAAGGCAACGAAATGGATACAGATGATTTTGATGGTGAAGACAGCTAGAAAGATGAGGAGGTGGGTGTTAAGGAAGAAGGTGGTGATAATGAGTCCGACAATGAAATACCTATCCACAGTGATTGCCCTGGCAATGACAATAGCTACCCTATGGAGGATGTGGAATACAAGGATAATGAGGAAAAAGATGTGAATTCTGAGAGGGAGGAGAACAAGGAACCTGAGAAGGATATGACTAAGGATAGTTTAAGTGAGGATAAGGAAAGTGCGGGTAAAGGGTTATTCCTGGATAACCTTAAAAAACTCACTGAGACGAGACTGGATTATGACAGATGGACTTATGAACTTTTGAAGAACCTGGAAAAAAATGGGAAACAAATGAATGAGAAGAGGAAGGATGATGATAGGGATCAAATAAAATGGAAGCAGGATATGGAGGAGAAGGTTAAATTGTTGGAAGAAGGAAATGTGGTGATGAAAAATTTGCTAGGCATTATCCCAAATATCCTGTCAGCTGTCACTAAAAACTTGGAGGATATTGCTAAGGTCTTTGATAATTCTAGTTCTCCTAAACCGGTGGTGGACCTTGACATGGATGAAGATACTATCGAGATCGACAGTGGTGAAGCTACTCCTACAGGTGATGCAAAGAGGACCAGCACAAGTGTCAAGAAAGCTGTGGCTGCTTCTGCTAAGGATATCCCTAATCTTAGGGAAAATATCAAAGAACTGTATGGGGTTAGCAATACCCTGGATAATGCCTTGAAAAAAATCGATTAGTTTCTCCTCTTGGGTCTAGCTGGTTTTGCTAGCTTTGTGGGGCTTTAGCTGATTCTCTTTGGTTTTTTGCTGGCTTTTCATTGGTTTGTTCTTTTTTGTCTCTTATTGCTATATTGGTTAAGTTTCATTTGTAAAGGGTTTTGGGCCCCCTTCAAAACCTATTTTTACCTGAATCAAAAACATTCCATGATGTGTGGATGAAGTTTGAATTATATCCCGAAGAGATATCTTGGTGGTAGTAGCTTTAAGTTTTTCAATGAGATCATACTCTTTACCAAGATGTTATGATATATGAGGTGCTAGTGGAAGAATAGGTTGAGAAGAAGGAGGAGAAGAAGGAATCATCAGATGAGGACTAGGTTGCCTATTTTTCCTTGTATTATAGGTATGGGCAACAAAATTATAGCCTTGTTTGGTAATTTGTTTAGCATACTCATAAGGACTCTTGGTGGGATAACCTCCTTGTAGAGTAATAATTAGTTCGTCAAAAGTGCAAAAGGCATAATTACTATAACCACCTTGAACCACAAAGAGAGGCTTGTTAAGAGGTTGATAGGTTTGAGGAGAAAAAGAACCTTGAACCACAAAAAGAGGTTTATTGGGTGTTGGAAATTTATGTTCATAGCCAACAACATTTATCATGTTAATGAATATCTTGGATGTTTTAAGTCTGTTTAAAGAAGTTTTAGTATAAATGAAATCATTTAGAGCATCATCTAGCATAGCATAGTCATGGATACTAAATTATTGATTATAGGATTGAATAGGAGGTAAGTCATCATAAAGAGGATTGTCATATATCACAAAGTTACTAAATTTGGAGGATGACTTGATGGGGATGACTTCATGAGGAGAGTTATCCAACTTATCTACATCATCACTACGAAATGACATAGTATCTATGTTGACGAGTTTTTGACAAGATGTTTGTTTAGAATTCTTAGGATAAAGAAACTCATCAAGAGCCTCATCAAGTTATTTACTAAAAGTGTAATCATCATAAGAAAATGAATTATCATATGAATGGAAATATTGCAAATAAAGATCTGGCATACTGAAAAGATAACTTTTGAAATGAAAAGTTCTTATTAAATTTAAAGACAATGAATGCAGAAAACAACATTTTTGAATTTTTTTATGTTTTGATATAATAAAAACATCCAATAACAATATCTAATCAAAAAATGCAATAGCAAGGTCTAATCAGACAATAAATCAAAATTAGGCATGCAAGATGTGGAGTTCACCAAAATGTTTAGGATGAAAATAGAATCAGGTAGTATTAGGACCTAAACCCACTTTCATCAAATATTGGAATATGAAAACACCTAGAGGAGTGATCCTCCTTGAATAACTCTTGTGAAAGAGAGTCAAGGGATACTTCAAGGGTTTCTATTCCTTTGCTGATAAAAAAAAGGAGTATGTAAAATGTAGAAGTGATGTAAAGCTATAGCGAAAATGTAAACAAAAGTGAAGAAACAGTAATAATAGTAAATTAAATGATAACAAAATTGAGACAAGTATAGATTTGAGAATGAAATTATGATTTTATTTTGAGAAAAAATTGAGCTTGAATTGATAGGACTAGGGTGCTGTATGCCCTAGTCTCAAAAATAGTGAAGAGATGCAAATTGGAAACCTGAATTTTGAGATTTGACAATGAAATTTGAAGAAAAACTAGGACCAGGGTGTGGAGTGCCTTGGTCCTAAAGGACTAGGGTGTTGAGAACCCTAATACTGGACTACGAGGGCATGGGGCACCATGGTCCTTAAAATCTAGGACTATTTTTTAACAGCGAACCTGTGTTTATTTGCCGAGACTTCTCAGAAATTGTTTGCTCCAACACAAACCTGTAACTACACCTACAATCTAAAAAATGGTGTGTTTGTGGCTATATAGGGTTTATCCTTAGTCAAACCTCTTTGTTTTTGTGATTTGCACCTCCAAAAATAGCTGATAATGTAACTAAAAATGTGTTTGTTCTCTTGAATCTTATGTGTTTGTAAGATTGCTATGAGCTAAATGCAAACTAGAGTTCTATCCTATGTTTTTGAGAAAACCCTAAATGCTTGTAATGTGAATGCTTTAAACCACAATTGTAATGCAAATATAAAGCAATAATGCAAATTTGAAAACTAATAGGATGTAGATCTGAAGCTCAACATAGAGACATGAAAACAACATGAAATCATACCAAAAGCTAAGGAAGAGGTACAAACCAATCAACAATTGATAATTCCCTTATCATTCTTCAATATCTACTAAAACTTTCATTAATGATGAAGATGTTATTTTTCAACTAAAAGAGGGGTAAAAATTTATTCAATCAAAGAAAGAGATACAAAGCAAGAAGTGCCACACACCCAACAAAGAAAATTACACAACTCTATCAATATCCACTAAGTTATGCAAAAAATGAGATAAAATTGGAGATAATTTCCCCTTATCCACTATATTCCATCCCTGCCTATGATCAGAAGCCCATTTGGCCAAACAATCTGCAACTCCATTCTTCTCTCTAGGAATGTGACAAAAAGTAACAGATTCCAAGGAGTTACATAACCATTTAATAATCTACCAATCACCATAGGTAAATGATAGCTAACATTGTCTAATCGATGCTCATTCAAAAAAGTCACCACCACCTAAGAATCTAATTCACAAATAATCCAATTCTAGCCAAGAACACAACTACACTCCACTGCATGCAAAATGGCAAGAGCCTCCATGAGATTATTGGTATGAAAACCCTTATAAATTGAGAAAATAAACTAATTATCTCTAGATTTATCACATCAAACCCCACCAATACCAACATGGCTAGGGTTCCCCCAAGATGAACCATCTGTGTTAAGTTTTAAGACTCCTCGAGGAGGAGGGGACCAATGGCCATCCCTATTAATCCTTTGAAAAGTATGGACACATCTATTTGTCATAATTTACCATACATACTACCCCCCATAAGAAGGAATGCCTCTGTAAATAAAAAAATTGAACCAATTATTAATATCAACATCCTCAGGGTCCACTCCCCCAACAAATTCACACTTTGCCAAGATAGTCTCCTAAAGAAAATGAATAGTTCTCTACCACAAATGTTTAATAACCATCCTAAAATTATGAAAAATCCTATGATTCCTTTCCAACCAAATATGCCAAATAATAAAAGAGGGTCCAATAGCCCAAGCAGCCTGGAGAAAAGAAGTCTTAATAGGAGGCTGACCCAAGCGGGCCCAAAATTTAGCTAAAGAGGAAACATGCCAGCAGGCTTGGTTCAAAAGTCCCCACCAGAAGTGTCGAATAGCCCTAGAGAAGGAGCACTGAAAGAAGAGGTTAGAAACACATTCCTCACTATTTCAACAAAGATCATACATAGAGGGACCCTGGAAACCACGTTTGCACAAATTATCCCAAGTAAGACAACGTTTTTGGACCACCAACCACATAAAAAAGTTGCATTTAGGCCAAGAAAATTTACTCAACACATGTTTCCACCAAGGAAATTCCTCCCCTCCAAAAAGCTATCGAATGAGTTCCAAGTAATCAACAACAACAAAGTACTTACCAGAAGAATCTCTGCCCCAGGCCAAGTCATCAATGCCCCACCAAGGAATTACACTCCCACAAAGTAAGAATCTAAGCTAGCTCCTTATGACCCTCCTCTGATCCACCTGGCGGCCATTCATGGGGTCCTTCCATACATAACCATCAACTAGCCCTAAATTTCAAACAATATTTTATTTCTCTACCTTATCCCAACCTGTGATAGAAAAATTATCACAGAGAGGTTAGAGGTGCAGATACATAGAAATGATAGGAGGATCACCATCCCAAGAATCCAACCAAAAGAGAGCTTCAAGGACCTTATTACATATCTAGAATAAGCCTCTCTTAACTAGCCAAGCCCCAATTTTTAGAGTATGCCAAACTAGATATCCCCTTCCTTCTAAACCATATCGGGGAACATCCATAAAGTTAACTCCTTTAAGATATTTATGTGTGAGAATACGAGAAAATTTGATTTTGACAAGTACACCAACTTTATTATAATTTGGAATCAAGAGCTTTCCTATTCAAAAATGATGATGTTGATGAATAATTTATAATGGATGAATTTGTAGATCTGAGACTTCATACAAAGCAATTCTTTCACTTCACAAGAATCTCCCTTAAAATGCTAGATTAGAAATCCTCAAATGAGAGAAAGAAGCACCATGTATATGAAACCCTATATTTAAATTTGATAAAAGTTTGACTTAGAATTTATCAAATTTGACACCAAGCGGGATTTGAATAGGGTAAGAGCATTGAATTAAGTTCCCAAAATTCAGGGAAAAAAGTTCGAAACCAGGTACTATCCAATTTTTTTTCGTTTTTGTAAGGATGTGAGCTAGTGTGATTCTAATGCTAAATCTAGCTCGATAGCACAAATTAAGATTCTTATACGTGTGAAATATATCTTGAATATTGAAATTAGGGTAAGGTAAGGATTGAGTTAGGATTAAATAAAAAAGGGGCACACCTAGGATCAAGGGCCTATATTTATGATATGCAAATTGATGGGAGAGGACTTAGGTTTAATTAAATTAATAATTAAATACCTAAAGAAGTCCTATAATGCAAAATTCAATGGCACACACTAAGGTGGGTGCTAACCTAAGCATGGAATTGGAAAACCTAATTAAGGGTGTACAATTTATGTAGTGTCCACCCTTGACTTGACTTGATTTGACTAGACTTGACTTTTATTTCATGCATGATAAACTTATTTAGACTCTATGATGTTTTGGATTATGATTATATATGTGTTTCAAGTACTCATTGTGATGCTAGACATTATTTGGACATATGTTATTTTGATGATTTATATGGATGATGACACTATCATTATTGATCACGTGATTTGATGGATATCTGTGTTTGATGGATTCTATATGCATTACTATACTGAAGGGATTATTTTTTATTTATATTGATCATAGATTTTATGCTATTATGATTACACTAACCCTATTTCATGATTACATATGACGAGTTGATTATGCGATGTGTTTGATTATTGTATGACTGTCTTTGTGAGAGGGATGATGTCACATCACTCATTGCGAGAGAGATGTGCCATTGCGATTCCCTACCACTTGTCTGTTATGAGATATATGTATATGTTTTATTGTTGCCTTGTGGTTGCATGATTTGCAGTTACCAGACATCGACTCCACCTGACTTCATAGGTCTGAGCGTGTCTTTAATCCCAATGGTTTATGTGGTCTGGAGATGACATGAGTTCCCTACACATACTCTAGGTCTAAGTTGTTCACTGTGAGTCATCAATGTCTTGGCGTAATTCACGATGTCAGTTAGTCAACTTGGCCTTCTTTGTGTTGTGGGTATGTTAGTAATTATGGATTTATTTAATTATGTCTAGATTGATTATTTGATCCTTGATGTGTGAGATTTATAGTTAATAATATTTATTTTAATATATTTAATTATTGGCTTTGAGTATTTCTTTAATTGATATTTAATGTTTATTTATTTTATGTCGTTTAACATTTATTTAGTATTTATAGTTTAATCTTCATTGGGGTTTGATTATTTAATTGACATTTATTTATTTATTTAATTGCCTATGGTTTAATATTTAATTGGTAATTGATATTTTATTTGGTTCTTTAATTTATTTATGAGCCTTAGGTTTATTTATTATTAACTTCCCCATTTGATTATTTACTTGTAGCTTATGTTTTACTTATATAGTTTGACTTTTATTCATAGTGGGGTGTATAAACACTTCAAAATAAAATAATAATAATATTCCCACTTAGATTGTATAAAAAGATTACATATTTTACTTTACCTACCCTCTACTCTCATTGGTTGAATTTGAAATGGGAGGTAAGAATATAATATATAGTGGGTTGGTAAAATATATTCCAGAATGGAATATTTTGATTGGTTCTCGTGGAGGCTAGGGTTTTGGTTATTGTATGGATTTTTTATTTTGATTGTCGAGATGGTTTTCGGGTTGCTTCTTCCTGAAAGTTTTCTGAAAATTTTCTCTTTGGCATTTGAATCTTGGTTTTGGTTTTGCATTGCTAGAGCTTGTTGGGTTGGATTTGGAGTGCTACTTCAACTTCCTTCCATCACTTCTAGTTGCAGGTTAGAGATCTTTACTCTTGTATATTTTTAGTTCTTCTTGTGTATGCACCATGTATGCCAAAATGCCCATGTGTGAATATTTGGGGAGAAATGATTTATTATATAGTTTAGACTATAATCCATGGGAAATATTTATGTGCATAAAATATATTATATAGTTGAAACTATAAGTTTTGGGAAAAATACATTGTTTTCATTGGCCGAGAGAGTGCTGCCGTGAACTCATGATACTATACAATTTCTTCTATTTTAAATCTCTATTTTGGTTTCCTGTTGTTGCTTGGCTTGTAGGATTTATGGAGAATTTTATTGTTCCCAACAGATTTGGGGTTGTTGTGGAATTTGGTTGTCTGTGAGTTCTTTGATTGGCCTTGTCGTGGAAGGAGGTTGCAGAGATTTAGTTCTCGCATCCTCTGTCTTTATTTGGTTATCTTTGGGTACTGTTGTTCTTCTTGAGAATTGTATTGTCAGGAGAATGTAGATTGGACTTGGAGTGAGTTCATTGTGAGAGTTTTTTTGTGGAGGTAGAGTGGAATATCTTTGTGTTTCGAACTACACTTTCTACTTCATGTGATGGTGATTTTGTAATCCATCTGTTGCTTCAATTTCATCTTGTCTAGGTGTCTTTGAGCAATCTGGTTTTTGTACTTAGTCATTTTTTATCTAATTTTTAATTTGGAATCGTAACTTAGAATTTAAATGCTCTAAAAGATTGAGTATATGTGCTAAATATTTTAGTGAATGCGCCATTTATTTTAGAATATGCGCTAAACTGTTTAGAAAATGTGCTAAGACAGTGAACACATGCGCTAAAATAGATGACAAAAGTGCCCCAGAATCAAACAAAAGCACCTTAGGAATTTTCATATGCGCTAAACAGGTGTTTTCCTTGGTCTTTTTTTAGTTTGTCAATTTATGATGTCATTTTCAGGTTTGATTCCGTACCAGAGGCAATCTTGGATGTTAAATGTTGTTTTCAGACTATGAATTGGATCTATTTGATGAATCTTTTAATGAATTTTCTTCTAATTGTTGTGGGAATTCTTTATGTTGTGTTTATGCCTCTATCATGTTGAGAAGCCATCGTAGGGAAGATAGGTTTATTGTGCTCAGTCCAACAAGTTGATGTGCCTTGGTGTTGATGCTTGTTTCTTTTGTTGAGTCGATTTGGTTATCTTATCTTGAAGCATTTTATGCTAGGAGGCTCCTTGTTGTTACTTGGTTATATGACTTTTGGATGTCCATGTATGCATGTGGTTGCATGGTGGTAGTTTCAGATTTATATGTTGTTTATTAGCCTCTTGTTGCGTTTATGTTTTGGGCCATGTTAGGGAGAGTGGGCTTCCTTGTGATGACCAGGGTCATGAGAGATAGGCTTGCACGAGGTTCCTTGTAAGGATGCATGAAGCCTAGACCACCAGGGCACATTGGAAGTTTACCATGATGTAAATAAGTGATAACATAACAATAAAATAATGGGATGGGTAAATAATTCACCAATCAAGATAATGAATAGTTGTGAGCCCCATGACTTGATCCTAGGGAGGATGTTTTAGGATAGGCATGGGAAGGCTATTGCAATGGCAAGTCAATCTCCCTTGATCTATCATAGGTTGAGATGACTCCACATGTCCATCAAGTTTGTGCCTTATGTTATAATATTTGTTATGTTGAGGATGGCATGTGATGATACTCCACTCCCACATGTGTCCCCTTGTTGATTTGTAATTAAGCCATGTTGGATTACATTTATATCTTATTGATTTGTAAGCCTCTAGGAGTTTCTTTCTTGTGATCAGTTCATGCTTAAGGGTCCTTGTATGTGTGTTGCCTCTTTGGTTGTTGAGTGTTAGCCTAGATGTAGAGTGTGTGTTGGGACCTTGTGTCATCTCCTAGCATAGGGGGTGGTTCCTATGGTTCCACATGGTCGGGTGGTTGGTTCTTTTCAACCATTGGAATGTTCTCTTGGATTCTTCATGTGTGGATGTGGATTTTACTTATTGTAGCAGCTTGTGGATGTTCTTGTAGTAGATTTATGTAATGGATATCTTGGAATCATGTAATGTGTTACCTTGTAAAAGTAGATGAAATCATTATTAGGAATAAGTTGTACTCATGATGTAATATTCAAATGTTTGTAATTGTAATGTAGATAGTAGTTAGATTTATGACTTAAAATGCAATATTAGAACCATGGGATGCATGGTGATATTCTTGCATATTGAATGTAATTGACTTTCATGTACTTAATTGTTGTAATGTATTTATATTGTAATAGAATGGATTAATGTTATAGTTTTTGATTAAGTAAAAACAGGTTTTAAGGGACCCAAAACCCGATTACATTCGAAAGATCTTCAAGAAGGAAACAAAACAAGACAACTTCAAAAGACCAGCAAAAAAACCAGCAGCAGAGAAAGGGATAGCAAGAGGCCAACAAGAAATTGGCCCCAAGCCCAACATTACAAGTTAATTAAAAACTCTTCATAGTTTACTCAGCATTCTATACCAAGAGCATCATCGCCTTGGCCGCTTCCCTTAGGTCATTGTTTTTCTATCCAAGCTGACTCTCTTTCATTTTGGTGTGCTTCCCAATAGTGGTCTGCCTAGTTCTGTGCCTAGGGTTCTGGTGGGTGGGGTTGGAAGTTGGAGCATCTTCTATAATTACTAGGTTCTTATCCTAATTTTTCCTTTCCAAATGATCCACCAATGCGTTCATATTTTGGGAAGAAACTTTAAGGACCTGGAGGTTGTGGTTCATAAGGCTTTTCAAAGCCTTCTCATTACGGGTGATCCGGGTGTTGATGTTGTCTTTGTCCTCCTCCACCTGCTCTTTCAGAGTTCTAATAACATCCTCCAAATGTTTTAGGTCCCCTTTGATCAGATCTTTCTCCAACCAGTCCTCCATCTCCATTTCCTCCTCAGCTTCACTGTTTTCCGTATCCTCATTCTATTTCCCAGAGTTAGACATCTTAATCAGCTTATTAATCTTATCTTCTAGCTCCCTTTGCTTCCCCTACATACTAGTGATGTTTTCAACAACCCATTTCGGGAAATTGAAGAATTCTAGAGTGCAGTTGCAGGCGGTGTCCAATATGGTGTTCGTAGAGTCTTTTCCCTGTTCAGTCTCCTTAGAGTTAGGGTTATCATACTCCTTAGGATTCAAAGCATCATTCTCATTTTCCAAACCCTTAGGGTTAGAGTGAGGGTTTTCAGAATTACCCCCTTCCTCCCCTTCACCATAGATCTCATCCTTATTTTGCTCCATTTCAGTATCAATGTCCTTATCCTTTTCCTCTTCTTCATCACAATGCACCTCCTTTTCCTCATGCTCTGTTTCAACTTTCCTTTTTTTGTGGGTAGGGGTGCTGCGCTGATCCCCATTCGAGTCAGAGTCTTTGTAGCTCTAAGATATATGAGCATTAATGATCAAAGGATCATCCTTGGTTTCCCTAGCCTTATCCTTAAGATGTTCATATATTAGCAGAATGAGCCCCTGGTGGGCTAAAGGGTAAGAATTAGGCTTTTTAGCATGGTCTACAAGGCTCTCATTTAGAGAGGATGCTAAATAGAAGGGCAGGGATATTTTAGCCCCATGACGGAAATGGTTCAGGATAGAAAAATGATAGTTATAAATTTTTGTAAATCTGCCATCCACAGTCAAATACTCCATTAAAGTCCTAAGAACTTTTTGCCAGAAAGGCTTTACCTGCTGGGGAGTGTAGTAGGAGATGTTGTCCTTCTTCGCAAGCTTGCCCTTCTCATCCTCTGACTTTGGGAAGTTTTTGAAAGCTTCAGCTGCATACTTCCGATCCCTGTAGAATTTAGCCCCCTCCATCTTGAGCCCTGTGACCTCTGCAATCAGGTTTTCATGGATTTGCCAAATCGCCCCAAACAGGGTGACTCTGTTGTTACTCCAGCTTTTAGCAAAACCGCAAGACACAAAATTTCTGCTTCCGTGAAGCTTTTCCATATAGTCAGTGAAGCCATGTCTGTGGAGCCTTCTCTAGACCTTTCTTTCACTCTTCTAATTCTCACATCCTAGAGGGTCATTCCTATTTAGGTTACCACCCATTCTGAGCTCCAAGTAAAGATACCCACTGCTGTAGTTCTCAATCCGCAGATAAAACTCTGAAAACTTGTTATTTCTGGACTTCCCGTGTAAGGACTCTTTCATAGTTTTGAAATTGCTGCTTATGGCCGCACAAACCCAACTATTATTACTATAATCTTTCACACACATATGATCTTGGATATGATGCCCAAAAACACTCATAATCTGACAGTTAATCCGCCCCCAAAATCTATCTTTGGAAATCGTTCCCCAGAAATTAATCATGAGATTAACTTGACCCATTGATGCAATCCAAGTATAATTGCTCTTTAACCTCCCTTTTGATGTGAGTTTCTCCAATGTATTTGACATCCTTCTCCAAATTGACCCCTTCATTGGCTAGGATATCCACAACCTTATTGCCCTCTCTAAAGGTATGAGTTATACTAATGCTAACATAGTTATTTAGAATATTTTTGGCATTTTTAATTAAATTGGTAATATTCTAGGAAACAAAACTTGTACCTTTGAGGGCTTGTATGATGTTTGAAGAGTCCCCTTCGAGCCAAATTTTTTTGAATTTGAATTCCTGAGCTAGCTAGAGGCTCTTTAGCATTGCCAGAGCTTCAACCACATGGTTATTTTGGACCCCAAAAGGAGAAGCAAAAGCAGCAATGCAAATTCCTTGGGCATTTATAATAACTCCTCCCCCACCAACCTTTCTAGGGTTCCCTTTAGCAGCCCCATCAAAATTAACCTTTATCCAGTCATATTTAGGAAACTGCCAGACAATGTTATCTCTCTTATTCTTATTTTTCGATCTGTAGACCTTATGCATTAGGTTCCATTCAATGAGGATGTCTCTTTCCATATCATTCATATCAGTAATAGACCATTGCTAATTATTCTTGTGAGGGATGTTGATGTTCTCCTTTATAGCCCTGTAGATTTTTTCAAAGACCACCTGAGTGTTACACTTAGGTTCCCTAAATATCCTATTATTTCTTTCTTTCCAAATGCCCCAGCAAATCATGGGGAGGGTAAAAGACCAAAGGTTCTTGATGATTTGGCATTTGGTTGGAAAATTCCATTGCCATATAATATCCTTGATGCTCTTGTTCATGACCCAATTAACTTTCCATTTTTCCCACATTTTGCACCAAATATCCCAGGTAAAGGAGCAGTGAAAAAAGAGATGATCAATTGATTCTCCCTCCTTCTGGCATAGCTCACATCTATTAGGGAATTTGAAACCTCTTCAAATTAAATTGTCAAGAGTAAGGGTACTATTACGAGAAGCAAGCCAAAAGAAAATGTTGACTTTAGGGATCAAAATGCTGTTCCAAACTTTACTCCAAATGGGATTGCTGGTTTGAAAAAAGGTGTTTTTATAGGCTGAGGCAACCGTAAATTCACCTTTAGGATCACTTTTCCTGAGGAAAACATCATCATAGCCTTTGTTAGGGGAAAAGGACAATAATTCCTTCTGGAGGGAGGAAAATCTAGAATGAATGTCATCAAGCCTAACCCACTTGTCCTCCTTCCAGTAGTCACATACCATAAGCCCAAATCTCCTTTTACACTCCTCAATAATTTAATTTTTGTTTTGATCATAAAGAGCTTCATTCTTCATCCAGGGGTCTTCCCAAAACCTTATTTTTTCACCTTTTCCAAGGACCCATCCAGCCCCAGCTTTTGCCACTTTTATGGATTTGGTAATGCTATTCTAGATGAAGGATCCAGCAGGGATATCTTTAGAGTTAAGGATCCCTTGGATAGTCTGATTCTAAATGTATTTGTCAAACCAAATTTGATTCCAATCTTTCTTAGTATCAGAGGCTCTCCATAATTGTTTAGCAAGAAGAGCTTTGTTAAAGGTTTTTAGAGCTTTAATCCCCAACCCCCCTTTGTTCTTTGGTCTACACACTTTGTCCCAAGCAACCAAAAGTATTCTCTTTTTTTCTTCCACTCCTAACCATAAAAATCTCTTCTGGATTCTTTCCATTGCTTCAGCAAATTTAGCTGGGATACCAAATAGGCTAAGGGCATAAACAGGGAGATTTTGAAGAGTAGCTTGAAGGAGCTGCAGTTTTCCAACCTGAGATAACATTGAGCCTTTCCATCCAGCAAGTCTTTTATTAAGTTTATCAATAAGCATATTCCAGAAGGAATTAGGGGGAGCTAACCCCAAGGGAAGACCCAGACAGGTGGAGGGGAGCATTTCCACTTTGCACCCAATAATTTTAGCAATTTTCTATTGTCTTATGACTGGAGTATTCAGGAAATACATAGCCGATTTGTCCCAATTGACTTGCTGACCAGTAGCCAAAGCATAGGAGTTAAGAGCAGTTTTGAAGGCATCAACCTCCTTGATCGAAGAATATCCCATGAGGATAGTGTCATCAACAAACTGTTGATGAGTGGAAAAAACATTAGCGGAGGAAGGTTGAAGACCTTTGATAGTTTGGCTTTTTTTCAAATTGTGAATCAATCTACTCATACTTTCAGCCAATATGGTAAAAAGGATAGGAGATATGGGATCTCCTTGTCTGAGCCCTCTTGAAGTTTTAAAATTTTTTGTAGGAGATCCATTAATCAGAATAGAGAACATAGGACTGGTGATCAACTCTCTGATTATTTTGGTTACCTTTTCATCAAAACCAAAAGCCCCCATGATTTTGAAGAGAACATCCCACTCCACTCTATCATAAGCCTTCGCCAAATCCAATTTTATCAAGAAACCTTCTTTTTTAGCAGCACTGAGGGAATGAATGTTCTCATGAACAAGAATAATTGAGTCCAGAATCTGCCTACCAGGAACAAAACCTTTCTGCTCCTCAGAGATGATGAAGGGAAGCACTGCCAAAATTCTAGTGGTCATAACTTTGGATATGATTTTGTAGAAAGAGTTGCATAGGCTAATTGACCTAAAATTTCCCATAGAGTTTGCCCCAACAACTTTGGGGATTAAGGCTATAAAAGTGGAGTTAAGTTCTTTAAGGATTCTTCTAAAACCAAAGAATTCTTTGACCGCATTAACTGTGTCTTCCCCCAAAATATGCCAGAATTCTTGGAAGAAAAACATAGGGAAATGGTCAAGACCCAAAGCTTTATCCCCTTGAAATGAAAAGACATCTTTTTTGATTTCTCCAGCAGACGGGATAGCAGTAAGGGCCTTATTTTGAATAGGGTTAATGACCTTAGGGATAATATTAACCAAATTGAGTTGGTGGGTCTGATCAATGTCCTTGTTACTAGTAAGGAGCTGATTGAAGAATCTGATAGCTTCATCCCTGATTTCATCCTGATTAATTAGAGTGTTGTTTTTGACAATCAGTCTTGTGATTCTATTCACTGCCTTGTGTTTTAGAGAAGTCATATGGAAGAATTTAGTGTTTCTGTCCCCTGCCTTCAACCATATAGCCCTAGATCTCTACCTCCAATAGATTTCTTCCCTAGAAATAATGTTGTGGATTTTGACAAGAACATCATCTTCCATGGCTTTGGAATACTTTTCGTAGCCTTCTTTCTGTATTGAATTTTGTATCTGGTCCAGTTCCTCCTTTAGTTTTTTCTTTGTATCAAAGATATCACCAAAGACCTTCTTGTTCCAAGTCTTAATGTTGGTTTTGATGTTTTTAAGTTTTTTGGCAACTTTATACATGGCAGTTCCATTAATATCAAGATTCCACCAGTTAGCAATAGATTTTTCAAGATTAGGGTGGGAGGTCCACATATTTTCGAACCGAAAAGGGAATCTCTGATTATTCTTAAAATTCTTAGCAACAAAACAGATGGGATAATGGTCTGACCCAATTCTATTAATAACAGAAAGAGAGCATCTATGAGAAAGAATCCAATCATTAGAAAGAAGGGATCTATCAAGTCTTACCGGGATGAGATCTTCACCATCCCTTCGGTTAGACCAAGTGTAGGAAGCCCCGTTGAGTCCATATCAATGAGAGCATTGTCATTAATAAAGTCCATCAGGTCAGATATGCTATCTGGTTGAGCTTGACTACCTCCAAATTTTTCAATGTCTTGCAGAGGAGTATTGAAATCTCCCATCACAACCCAGTTGTTCAGAGGGAAGGAATTTATTTTATGCTGAATTTTATTCTAGAATTTGCTTCTAGCAGATTTAGAATTAGGGGCATAGATATTAGTGATAACAAATTCCTTACCATCAAAGAAGCTTTTAGCTTTTAGGGATAAAATATTGCCATCAACATCAATCATATCTCCAGAGGTTGTGCTTTTATTCCATAATATAGCAATCCCTCCAGAGGCTCCATTCGAGCTACTGCCACAAGCCCCTCCATTTTTGAAAAACTTTAATTTCTCCACTTTCTCTTTACTTATTTTGGTTTCCTGAACTAGGATAATATCCGGATTTTGATCTAGAATGAGGTTCCTTAATATATCCTTTTTATTGAGACCATTTAGGCCTCTGATGTTCCAAGATATAACCTTCATTTGGAAGCCTGAGAGCAGGATTCCTTGATATTTCCCTGCCTTGCATCAGCTATGTTTTGCTTACTCTCTTGGTCCCTATGCCATTTCATATTTTTGCATCTCGATGGGGATCTTGAAGCCCCAAAATCAGCTTCCAGGTGTTCAGATGTATTCGCCGAGTTTCCACTTTTTTCTTCTAACTTGTTGCAGTCTTTGTTATTATTATTTTCTTTCCATACCTATTTGTGAATATTTGTCATCACAGGTTTTTTAGGGTTGCTGGGGCAAGCCTTAGCCCAGTGACCCGCTTTTTTGCAAGAGAAGTAAAGAAATGGGAGAGATTCAAATTCTATGGATTGTTCCCATAACCCAAGTTTGGAGTTTATGTCAATAGTGCTTGGGAGGTCCATATTCTGTGATATGTTGATGCAGATGCACGCATACACCAATCTCTTGCGGGCTGCTGTCATTGGGTCTATCACAACAAGATCCCCAAAGGAGTTAGCGATTCTTGAGAAAACATCCTCCACCTAGTATTCCAATGGTAGCCCAAGCAACCTAACCCACACCAGAGAAGATTCAAAGAAAGAATCATCGAGTTCCATGTTAGGAGACCATTTTCTAACAGAAAGAGAAGATTTTCCAAACATCCAGGGGCCACCACTTAAAGCAACTTTCATATCTTCCCCGCATGAGAAAGAAAAAACAAAAAAGCCTCTAGGCAAGGCAGAGACATCAACCTATCCTTTCAATCTCCATTTTCTCTGAACAAAGGACCTAACATCCTCAATATTATGTCGAGGTCCAACAAATTTCCCCACCAAAGAAAAAGACATTAAAGAGATGCTATGATCAATAACTATATCAGGAATCTCAATCGCAAGTTTACCTATTCTATTATCTGATATATCCTTCACAAAGGGGAAAGATGATTTACCAGTCAGTTTACCAGATGCTTGTCTTGGAAAGAGACTATTCCAGGGTTTAGGTATTCGCCCCTCCTTGATATTTTCTGAGTCAAACTTCACCGCCTCGGGGCTTGAATCTTGAGAATCTTTTAAGTTTTCGGGGTCGAGAGGAGTGTCCCATATTCATGGGTCCCCATCTTGCCTTCCATCCTCATCATCAGATGCTTGTCCTTGAGCTGCAATGGATTCAAAACTAGAAGATCCAGCATCGCTGTTCCCTCCATTTCTCGATTTCAAATTTCCCATTGCAAACGTCGTTCCCTCCGCTGTTCCCTCCATTTCTGATGGGTATTCACTTTGTTAACCTTCAAGAAAGGATTGTTGCTTCTGGATTAATGTTATAGTCATTCTAGTTTGGTTCCATGATTATTATCTATAAGTAAAGCCATATGTGATAGAACCTTGAATTAATGGAATGTTTTGGATGTAGGAAATTATGGTTGATAAATGAATATCATGTAGTTAAGATGCGATTCATGTGATTGAATTGGTACTTATGTTAAAGAAATAGGATAATTGCATTGATGCATCTAGGATTTAAGATTAAGGAAATGATCATGTTAGGAATTTAGATGCATGTGTAGCATGGTTAGGTAGATAGGAAAGGATTGGAAATGTTATGCATTTGTAGGGCATCATCATGAAAATGGAAAAGAGTATGTAGATAGGAAATGATGGGATAAAGCACATTTGGATTTGGTGTATAAAATGAATGTAGGATTAAGGGGTTGTCTTGCATTTAAAAGGAAAGATGTATCATGTTAATTAAATGACAGAATAGAATGCATATCATATTGGGGTAAATAATTTAGTAGATTGCATATCTCATTGTGTATACACCTAAAAATGGTCTGAAGATAATTAATTAAATAAGCGGTTATTTAATTGATCCCCCTTCCTAATTTAATTGAATTCACTAAGTAATTTGATTAAATTCCCCTTTCATCTACTTATTAATAAATCTAAGAATTTATTTAATAGGTTCATTTCAATAATCCCCTTCAATTAATTAATTCCCCCCATCAAATTCATTTCTTCTAAATCTCCTAATTAATTAAAACAAATCAATAATGAGTTGTTGGAATTAATTAGCCTTTTCCTATTATTTGAATTTTTAAATTCAAATTCTCCTAACTTCTAATCACTTAACCTAACCTACATAACCCCTTCCATCTAACCCTGGGTTTAATTAAATTTACTCTTCCCTTGAGACACATGACATTCTTGGGCCACATGTCCCCTTTCCTTAGACACTTTCTCTCTCATGAGCAAAGCTTCTTGACACTTGTCACCATAGAGATGGCACATGTTCCCTTTCATCCAACCTCTTCTAGAAGCTTCTTGACACTTGTCACCATAGAGATGACAAATGTTCCCTTTTATCTAACCCCTTCTCCTGCCAACCTCCAATTTCACCATTGATATCTTCAGACTTAATCTTGACCGTTGATTCCTACCACCTCACCCCTAGCCTTGTAAATCCTATAAATATAACCCATTTTGGAGCAATAATCATCCCATCACATTTTCTTTTCAGGCATTGTTACTATAGGAATATGCAAGTGTAGTTTATCATTTGAGCATTGTTATCATAGCTTAATTGCATCATTTTAGCATATTTTCTAGAATAATAATGGAATCATGTAGCTTAATCATTATCATTGCTAGCTTAAATGCATCATTTATCATTTAAATCCTCCATCTAGGTGTAGTCAAGTCACTGGAATTTGCCTAACCAAATCTAAGAGCAAAATTCATACTCGCATTTACTAGGAGGCGATAGATCGCTTAGCTATGGTTTTATCTTTCTTTTCTTTGAATTCATTAGCCATGATTGTAATGATCTATTGAGTGTTTTGTGTTGCAGCTGTAGGTCTACACTTCGCATGCATGCCACATTGAAAGGAAACAATTATGATGCATTAGGTTAAATATTAATTGTGATAAGTAAGTGAGTAGGATGTCATTATGCTGATATAGTAAGTAATGATGTTACCCTAGGGAAAGGATAATGATGATTAGTTATTTCCGCTTGCATAATTAATGAAATGCAAATGTGTTTAATGTTACTTATGTTTAAATATTAATGATGAAATTAGATAGTAGTATTATATGCTGCATTAGTTGATTATAGATGTTAAATAAAAAAAATCATCTCCATTAGTGTGTTAGTAGTCTAATTTATCTAGGGTATTTTGGTGGGCATTACATCTGGTATCGGAGTCCATGTTCATACACTGGGTACTCTAGTTTCAATTGAGCCCATTGTACATGCTAGCTTCTAGCATGGGGTGGCCCAGCGGTTTTATCCCTGCTATTTATTTTCTTGTTGTAGTTTCCCTAGTTAGTTAGCTTATAGTTTTATTTTGCGTCTTGCTTAGACAAGATGCCTACTAGGGGTAGAGATTGTCGTCATGATGGTCGCATGGGTACTCGTAGAAATCCTCATCCCAAGGGTTCTGAGGAGTCACACCATGAAGAGAAGCAACATGATTAGCCTAGAGATGATGCGATTCCATAGTTAGTTAACATGCTTCAAGAGATTCTTGGTCGCCTAGGATCAAGACAAGAGGAGAAATAGTAGGAGGGATATTTTCATTTGGAGCATTAGGAGATAGAGTGTTCATGTTCTTCTAGGAGGAGAGTTGAGGTGGATCAGGAGGCGCTTACAACTAGTCACATGATAGATTTGATGAGGACTCAACCTCCTACTTTTGATGGCTTAGGAAGTGGCATGGAGGCAGAGACTTGGTTATTGGACTTGGGTAGGTGTTTTTCTATGCACTTATGTAGTAGTAACACCAAGGAAAGATATGCAATCATGCATCTTCATGTTTTTGTGATGACATGGTGGTACATGGAGGAATAAAAGATTCATTTGGACATAGAGACAATATCTTGGGAGTTGTTCTTGGAGTGGTTTCGTGTTCAGTTTCATTCAAAGAATTGGAGGCAGAGGAAGGCTGACGAGTTCCACTATTGGAGATAGCAGAGGATGAATGTGGAGTTGTATGAGCACATGTTCTTCAAGCTTAGATAGTATGCTGGGATTGTAGATGATGAACCGATGCTGATTCAACACTTTGTGAGAGGTCTCAGTGATTGTATTAGTGGTGAGTTTTGGATGCATGAACCTAAGACTTTGGAGGTAGTTGTGGAGAAGGTGAGGATAGCAGAGGACACTCTCACCTTAGTTTTGGGAGGTGCAGAAGGAGGATAGACAATTAGTGCACCAGTTACAAGATCTGTTGCGAGAGGTTTTTAGCTGCAAACTTTAGGTTTTGGTAGGAGCCATCCTTTTTCTTTCCACAGTGGTCAGCGGTTTAAGAAGAGGCATTCTCAGGGTCAGAAATTTGTGCGAGGTGTTAGATTTTAGGTGGATAGGAGTCACAGTTGTTAGCATGACAAGGGACCTACTCCTTCTCAACCAACACAGAGTTCTCAACCAGCTTCTAGTAGAGACCGTGTTCAATAGTCGAGTGCTACTTCAGTGAGTAGAGGATTTGTCAGGAGAGATTGTTTTTCATGAGGTTATCGAGGACACATTGTCATTCAATGTCCTCAACGTACTTCTTAGATGTGAGGGTAGGTTAGATCTTGTATTTGCGGTGGTTGATAACCATTAGGAGGAGCATCAGGCCACTATTGTGGAGACTTCAAGTGTGATAGGTGGTATCTCTTGTTTAGTGTTGTTTGATTCAGGAGCATCAGATTATTTTATTTCTCCTTTTCTAGTAGAGTGATGCGGGCTTTCTATGGAAAATTAGGATGATAGGTGGCAGGTAGAGTTAGCTACGGGGTCCAAGGTGGCAGTGGATTCCCTTGTACTCGGTTGTCCTTTAGCTTTGGGAAATTGCCATACTTCTATGGATCTTTGTATTATCTCTTTGGGATCTTATGATGTGATTCTTGGTATGGATTGGATTGGGTCTCACCAAGTGTAGATAGATTGTAGAGGTAAGAGAGTGCAGTGTGTGGATGATAGTGGAAAGATTGTGAAGATCGTAGGTATTTAGAGACCTATCTCTCTTTGCATTATTTCTGCTATGTAGATGAAGAGGTGTGCGCATAAGGGTTGTCAGCTATTTGCAGTTAGAGTGAAGGATGTGGATGAGGGAGTTAGTTCAGAGGAATTATTGCAGCAACATCTTATTCTTTAGGAGTTTGCAAATTTTTTTCCTAGTGAGATTCCAAGTATGCCCCCTCAACAAGATATTGATTTTAGAATTGATTTGGTGCCAGGAGATGAGCCTATCTCTAAGGCTCCTTATTAGATGACCATGTAGGAGTTGAGTGAGTTGAGGGTTCAGTTGGAGGAGTTGTTGGTGAAGGGGTTTATTCATCCTAGTGTGTCCCCTTGGGGCGCACCTGTGTTATTCATGAAGAAGAAGGGCAGATCTCTTTGATTATGCATTGACTACATACAACTTAATAAGGTGACGGTGAATAACCACTATCCTTTGCCTCAGATAGATGACTTATTTGACCAAATTAAGGATGCAAAGGTCTTTTCTAAAATTGACCTTAAGTCTGAATATCATCAATTAAGGATTCATGAGGTGGACATTCAAAGACAATTTAAGTTGGCTTTCTTTGATTTTTTTTCGACACAATGGATCACTAAGAGGGGAGTGAATCAGTGATTTATACATTTTTCACTTAATCAGAGCTATATTGGTTCAATATGAGATACACAAGATGCAGACCGGTTACCAAAGCAATGTGAACAATGTGTGTAGGAGAAATAACTAAAGGAGTAATACATCACACACATGAAGTTGAAACACATAACACCAAATGTACGAGGAAAACCCAATGAGGGAAAAAACCTCAGTGAGAATAGCTGTTGGAGATCTCTTGCTCCACTCCAGCCTCACAATGAAAAGATCTGATTACAAATTTTAGGGCACCAACCCAAGGAGCACCAACCCCTGATTTATGAGCACCAACTCAAAGGAGAACCAACCCCTACACAATTTATAGGCTACAACCTAAAGGAGCTACAACCCCAACACTAAGCACCTACTCAGTGAAAATAATATGAAAACTCATATATACAAATGAGATCCTTTCTGCAAATGAAGTTTTGCAACCCTTCAAAGCTTTGCACTACTGGTTTCTATCTTACTAGTTTGTATCAACTCAACACACACTGCAACTTAACCTTTCTACTAGTTCTAACTTTTCTTAATCTTCTCTCCCTCTATTCAACTGAATTCAAATCACACTTGGTTACTCTCTATCAAGTATTTCTTCTTTCAGTTTGTCACCTCTCCATTCGATGCTCACTTTGTTGGTTTGTTCCTTTCACCGGTTTACTTTACTTCTCCTTACTGGTACAAACTTCACTCACAAATACTTCAAGTGTTTATCTCTTCCACTCTCAGACATAAAATTTCACACTCTCCTTCACTCTTTTTCAGCCACACTATCTATTTTAGGTCACCATATTTTAAACTGAAGCTTTCCTACCAAAAACCAATTCAAATAGAGGGCGGCTAGGGTTTTATTCTACCGACCAAATCTACATCCAATATGATCCGATCCACCTTGGATCGCACACCTACATTGGAGGAATAAGACATCATACATTTTTCCTTTGTCCAAAGTATGTGTGCCAAAAATAGCAAACTTGACTATGATTTCTGGCCTTGAAATTTGTCGACTCATTTATGACCCAACTATTTCCTTCTTGAGGTCCTCTTGCAATCCGATTTCCTTGCTTTGATCCAGGCACCAACAACTCCCTATCTTTCTTTGTCATTTATTCTTCCTTGAGCCGCATCAATCTATTATTGACCCATGACTTGTGGCTATTTCATTTAATGTCGACTAGCTGCTCCAACAACCATGTTGATGGAAACTTCACCAACCTTTGCATGCTTTCCACCTCAGCTTCATGTGGCATCACATCGATATATACTCAAGTCACCGACACAATGTTGGTTCTGTTGGGATCCAAGAACACTGAGAGGGTGGGTGAAACACATATAAAATGGTAAACAAATAAAGATATAACTTGAAGCAAATAAACCATCCACATAAATGAACACCATAACACACATAATTTATATGTGGAAAACCTCAAAGAGGAAAAACCACGATGGGATTTGTGACCCACAATATCAGTTCACTAGCCATATGAAAGGATATTACATATAATGGGGGCTTGCACATGCATGAAGGCACATTGCCTAGAGCATACTGCTCATCACTAAAGAGTCTTACTGACTACAAGCTTCTGCTGAAGTAAAACAATAAAAATAAACTCAAAAATGCATTTGCTATGCCAAATAGAATTCCAGTTCTAGCTCTGCTCAGTACTGGTTCATAAACCCTGAGCACTACTACCGGTATCTCTTCTCCTCCAAGAATGATATCCAAACTATCTACAGATCATTTCATGATATAACATTTGCATACAAATGATCTACATACATATAGTTTACATTATGCAGTTCTACTATATTCTATTTCACCTATATATTACAAAATGACTTAGCAGACTGACCTATATACCCATTACAAACAATATGCCTTATGTCGACTTACAATGCATTACAAAAGATATACAATGTCAGCCACGACAATAATTACAAAATGATTTTCTAAATAAGTCTTCCTTGATGTCAGCTTCCTTGAAGTATTGATGCCGGTGTAGCCCTGAATGCTCCAAAGCTGGTGTCTGTCGGTATATGCCTCCTAATGCCGGTAAATGATTTCCATATAATCTTGTTGCCATCAATGACACTTAGCAGAATGACCTATATACCCATTACAAACAATATGCCTTATGCCAGCTTACAATGCATTACAAAAGATATACAATGTCAGTCACGACAATAATTATAAAATGATTTTCTAAATAAGTCTTCCTTGATGTTGGCTTCCTTGAAGTATTGATGCTGGTGCCGGTGCCGGTGCAAGTGCCTGTGTAGCCTTGAATGCTCCAAAGCCAGTGTTTGCTGATATATGCCTCCTAATGATGGTAAATGATTTCCATCTAATCTTGTTTCATCAATGACAACAAAATGAATCCTATGAGTGTTAATTGCCAACAATCTCCCCCTTTGGCATTGATGGCAACACTCATGTGAAAAATGGATTCTCTGTTGGTTTAACTGAAATATGCTCCCCTTGAGAAATACACTCCTTTTGATATCCTAATATCCTTTCCATGTGATATTTTTTGATATTTTCACATATCTACATACTCCCCCTTTGGCATCAATGCCAAAGACCGGTGAAAGAGTTGAAAGAATTCAGAACAAAATAATAAATGAATACTGTTAATTTCACTGGAGCTTGACCAAATTCAAAATTTCTGGGTAAGCCTTATCCAACAATTGAAGATATGTATCCCTGCTGGTTTTGAAGGTGTCAAATATGGATGCTAGTCCACTTAGTAAGTTGGCCAATGTTTCCTTCTCCTTAAATTCTGTCAGTGTGGGTTTAGTAATCATGTCCATGCACTCTCTCTTATGAACACCCAATTAATCTAATCTAGGACTTACTAGTCCTCTCAGACTTCTTACTCTTTTCATGATTTTATCTCTCTCCTTCTCAAAAGAAAAAAATTGGTTCTCCAAGGACAAAATTTATCCATCAATAGATGTGGTCAGTGCGGTTAATCCATCAAAAGAATTAGCAATGTTAGCTATCTTATCATATAACTCCTTTAATCTCCTATCTACATTTGCTGTAAGAATTCCTATGTTACAACAAACCCTATAGATATTTGTACCTTGTTTCAAACAATTCTCAATAAGAATGAGTTTAGATTCAATTTTCTTTTTCTCTGTTTTAATGATCTGGTCAAAGGCAGCTCTCTTAGCCACAATGAATCTTTCTAAATCCTGTCAGTCTGCAATCTACCTTAGAGATTGAAAATTGTTAGAAATATGCTCTGTTAGAGTTTTGAGCTTGCTAGAAGGGCTTGCTCCATCTTCAATCTTACAATCAGGTGTCAATCTATGCAATACTATAACTGATTGATCAATTATTCCCTTGTCTGCAGTACCCTCCTTTGATAATTTCCAAGTAGCCATAATCATCAACTCAGTTGGACTCATCTCAGTGACTGATTTCTTCTCAACCTGAGAAGTGTCAATTGCCAAAACCTTTGCCGAGGAATCAGTTTTAACTATCACTATAGATTCAGTTCCCTTTACCTTATCCTCTACAACCTCTTTTGCACTGGTGGCTTTGCCACTTGGTGCAGTGTCAGTTATTGTCGGTGGAGTATTATCCACAATATTCCCTATAACCTGTACATTGCCTTGTTCAAAAATAGTTTGTGCCAGTACATACTGTACACTCTCCTTAGCCGGTTGTGTTTGTATATCTATAGTTACTACTAATTTAATCAAAATTGGAGTTGAACTACCCAAAATACCTTTTCCTTTTGATTTGTCAGGAATGGTGGAAGATGTATCAACTCATTTATTTTGCCCATCATAAGGCTTATTTGCCAGGGTTTACTACTGAAAACTGTCCTATTTGCAACATCTAAGCATCTTTTCATTTCCTCATTATTTATAGAACCACACATTTCCAAAAGTGCTACTTCCTTAATCTCCCTATCTCTCTTGACAGCGTCAAGTCTTCTAGCATCAAGTTTATTATACAAAAATAGAGGTATCTCCTTCAAAGTTTCTATTAAGGCTTTCTTATAAATGTCTATATGTAACAAAATAGCCTCTTGTATTTCATTTTTCTCATTTTATTGTAAGTTATCATAACACATAGATACATTTTTCAAAATTCTATCTTTTGTAATTTCATCAATTAGCTCAGCACAGGTCATTTTAGTCTTACCAGTTTCAATATCATCACTCTTCTTCTTTTTGCTTGGGGTTTGTGGAGTAGATGTGATTGGTTTCCTCTTTTGTATAGGCTTTCTTGCCGGAGGTTGTTGTGCAGTAGGTTTAGTTGCCTTTCTAAGAAGTCTCCTCCTAGGCTTTGCCTTCTTCTGCTCTACTGGTGGTTGATCCACTTTCTTCCTTTGTACCCTTTTGAAAGCTAGAGGTTCATTGTCCTCAGGGTCAAGATCAAAAGTGATGGTAGAAATGTATGCTTCAAGCTTCTTCACCTCTGCAGTACTAGCCACTATCGGTTCTTCTGTTAGTTTGGATCCAGAACCCGATTGAGTGTCTATCTTATGAATTACATTATGTACATATGCAAACTTCTTTTCTATTTTCTTCTCTCTTCCCTTCCTATTAAAACCAGTTTTGATTTCAAGGGCCTTCTCTTCTGCTATGCCAAAGTGCTCTATTTTGTCATCCAATGGGGCTTCTAGCAACATTTTTGCATAGAGTTCAAAAATGCTATCATCCACCTCATATCCAAGCTCAGTAACCTAGATTGTCCTAGGTTCAACAGCCTCCATAAGAGTGTCATCAGTTTTGACCATAAAACAAATATCGGTGGAGTACTTCTCCACAATTGTCTTTGATATTCTCTCCCTCTGCCTCATGTTTTCTTGGAATGTTTTGAAATACCCCCAAATTTTCTCATCTCTGCTAGTACCAAGATGAATGATTTCTTCCTTTATCTGCATACCTACTGGTATGTCATGAGCCCAAATCATTTTGCCAAGACCAGGTAGCTCATTCAGGAAGTAAAGCATCAGACATACAATGAGATTACCATATCTAAAAGTTCCTTTCTTGATTCCCTTGACCCTTCCAAGGTTCAACATCAACTCACTCCTCATCCATTCACATAAATTATACTTGGCATTATTCCTTAGCATCTGATATGCAGCATGAATGAAAGAACTAGCAACATAATTCAATCGATTAGACTGAGTTACCTTATAATTTATTATCATGCTTTCAAATTTCACATCAACGTCAGTGATTGTGCTGATCCTCATTTATCTTCTATCAGGAGTTGCACCAGTGAGTTTCTTGACCTTTGTGTTGGAAATTTTCTTGGTAGGTTCTTGATCGACTTTGGGTAAGCCGATAACTACTTGAATAGCCTCCTAGTGATCATGTAAGGCTGATCTAGCCAGATAAACTCATTGTGAACCCTGCTCAAAACGTATCTGATGACTTCATCCTTGAATTTTGGTATGTACAGAATACCAGTTAACCTTAGATCCTCAATTGCTTTGTATTCCAACTTGATGGTTCTGAAGTCTCCCAGTATCATGGATTGATACATTCTTTTGATGTCCTTTGTGCCTAGATCCTCCAAGGTGCAGTGAATGTATGCCCTCACATCTTCAACATACATCACGCCATCAGGAACCCTAGAAAATGCTCCCACAGAGTCTTCTTTCTTAGCAATAAGGGGAACCACCTTGAATACAGGCCTTAACCTATCCTTGACTTTGATAATGGTAGGATATGCAATGAAAGTAGGAGCTGAAGATCTAGATGCCATTTTCAAGAAATACCTGAAAGTGGACGCTGGTGGAAGATTTAGTGCTTCTCAGATAACTGCTCGAAATCCTTTTAGAATGCCTTTGTTCACTCTTAATTTAGCTAAAATTTGCCTTTTCTTTACTCTAAATGCTTAAATGCTCGGTGAGTGAAAATGAATTCACTTACCCTTTTTATCAGTGAATAAAACCCTAATCTTTCTCTATAATAAATGCTTTGCGAACAACCCTAACAAATGTCATTTTCACAGTCTTGTGCTGGGTGAACCTTCATCAATGATGAACACAACTCTCCAGATCTCTTCCAGATCTCTTTAGATCTCCTCTGGGGTAATATGCAAGATTTTGTAATGACTTTTCCAACCCCTAAGGCTTATGCCTTAGTTACCTATGGAATTTCCCGCTAGTGACGGAATGCTCTATTCTACTGGTGGATTTACCGGTGTAGGTCCATCTCCACTTGGTTCTTTATATTTTCTAACCCATCTCTTGGTCTGATCTTGTTGTATTTCATCTACCTTTTGCTTTCCTTTCTCATTATCTTTATCATTGCTAACCGATTGAGTCTTGCTTCTGCAATACTTAGCAATATGACCTATTTGTTGCATGCATAACATGTAACATTGTTCTTTTGAATTGCTTTGACATATCCGGTGTCATTCCTTGACCTACAGTGATTAGAAAAATGTCCAAAATTTCCACATGCATGACATCTAACATTCATTTTGCAATCTTATGATCTATGACCATATTTCTTGCAATTTGTGCATTGACTAGGAACAAAATTGTAGTTTTGATTTGCTTTATTTCTACATTGTTTAGCCATATGCCCAAATTTATTTCAAATAAAACATCTACCATTGAATTTATAAGCATTAGATTGCCTTACCGATTTCCTCTTTTCTGATGAGTTCTGCATACCGGTTGTGTGATCTTCATTTGTAGTACTAGAGGTTTCACCTTTTACAAATCCAAGTCCTCTAGAATCATCAATCTGCTTTTGTCTTTTTAATAAAACATCCAACTATACAACACTAATCCTGAATTTTTCTTTATACTCACTTGTAGTAGTCAGATCATCTCTCAGAGTAGTTATTTGTCTTTCAAGTTCTTGTTCATTGTTCCGAGAGTGTGCCAAATCAGTTCTCAACATATTATTCTCATGAGTCAATCTGCCACATTCATCAAATTTATTCTTTAGAGATATAACAAGATTATCTTCCTTCTTCTTTCTATCCTCAATATCTTTTGATAACCTCATAGTCAGATCTTGCATTTCATTCTTCATGAGCATGTTTTCTTGACTTAGTTTCTGACATTGTTCCTTAAGTGCATTCTTCTCCTCATCATCCAAGTTTTGTAAAAGTTCTTTTTTCTTGGCTTGAGCTAATGATAACCTTTCTTGTAGGATAAGAATGAACTCATTAGAAGAATTCAATTCATCTTGCAATTTCAAGTTCTTTATCCTTTCATCATCATAATCCTCAAGAGCCATCTCAAGTTGCTTCTCCATAGCCATGTTCAAAGATTCTAGTTTCAGGATCTTCCTCAAGTTGTTAAACTTATTTCGAGGTACCAAGCTATGATACCAATTATTGGGATCCAAGAACACTGAGAGGGGGGGGTGAATCAGTGTTCTACCTGTAAGATAAGTTTTTATCCTTTTACACCACAGACATATAAACCGGTAAACAAATAAACATATAACTTGAAGAAAATAAACCATCCACATAAATGAGAACCATAACACACAAAATTTATATGTGGAAAACCTCAAAGAGGAAAAACCATGGTGGGATTTCTGACCCACAATATTAGTTCACTAGCCATTTGAAAGGATATTACATATAATGGGGGCTTGCACATGCAGGAAGGCACATTGCCTAGAGGATATTGCTCATCACTAAACAACCTCACTAACTACAAGCTTCTACTGAAGTAAAACAATAAAAATAAACTCAAAAATGTATCTGCTATGCCAAATAGACTTCCGGTTCTAGCTTTGCTCAGTACTGGTTCATAAACCCTGAACACTACTACTAATATCTCTTCTCCTCCAAGAATGCTATCCAAACTATCTACAGATTATTGCATGATAACATTCACATATAAATGATCTACATACATATACTTTGCATTATGTAGTTCTGCTATATTCTATTTCACCTATATATTATAAAATGACTTAGTAGACTGACGTATATACCCATTAGAAACAATATGCCTTATGTCGACTTATAATGCATTACAAAAGATATATAATGTTGGCCACGACAATAATTACAAAATGGTTTTCTAAATAAGTCTTCCTTGATGTCGACTTCCTTGAAGTATTGATGCCGGTGCCGGTACGGGTGTAGCCCTGAATGCTCCAAAGCCGACGTCTGCCAATATATGCCTCCTAATACCAGTAAATGATTTCCATCTAATCTTGTTGCCATCAATGAAAACAAAATGAATCCGATGATTGTCAATTACCAACAAGTTCAAACTTGAACATTCAACAAATCCTCATACCGACACAAACCCTTACTAGTAAAACCTTCTCCTGCTGCTATCGACAACATACACTACATCGGTAGCTCAACTTCACTTCCAGTGATTTGTGATCTCTTTGTCACTCTGTCTCTTCATCACAAACATTAACACAAACAAACAACTGACCTACAAACTGGTTACAACTTGCCATGCCAACACACAACTTCATATCACCTCTTACCGATGATGTCACTAACAATCTCAATACCTGCTTGTCTTCTATGCCTTCATACCTGTTTTTGTCTTCCACCATACCAGTTGACAAGCCTCCATGTTAATCTTCTTTATGCCGAATCAATCTTCTTCATATCGGGTTGACATGCCTCTACCGGTAGCACCAGTTGACATCAATGACAACTCAATGCCAGCAATCTCCCCCTTTGGTATTGATGTCAACATTATCTGTTCCAGTTTCTCTCCCCCTTTGAGAGAAATGGCACATGAAACCTTAGTCTGACACCAATAATCTCTCCCTTGGCTACACCCGGTTAGGACACAATTTCCCCCTGTGTCCATGCTTCATGATTCAAGAGTCATAAGATAGTAACAATGGTTGTCTCCCCCTGAATTATACATCCTCCTACGCATTTAAGTGCTTCTGGATGGTGGGACAACTCCCATCTTTTGTTTTCTACCTGCTCCCTCAAGAAGTGATACTTGATTACAATGTGTTTTGTTCTTGAGTGCATTGCTGGATTCTTGGAGATGTTGATTGCACTAGAGTTATCACATCAGATTGGAATAGGATCCAATATCTCCACTTGTATGTCCTTCAATGTCTGCTCCATCCATTGCACTTGTGAGCAACATGTAGCAGCAACTATATATTCGGCCTCAGCAGTGGATAATGACACAGTCTTCCTTATTGTTGTGCCATGATACTAACCGGTCTCCTAAGTAGAAAGAACCTCCACTTGTACATTTTCAGTCATCAATACTTCCTGCCCAATCTGCATTAGTATAAGCCCGCAAAGAGAAGTCTCCTTTCTTTGGATACCACAGGCCATAGCTGATAGTTCCTTGCAGATACCTAAAAATTATTCTGATTGCATTTAGGTGAGATTGTTTAGGAGCATTTTGGAATCTTGCTACCATGCAAACAACTTGTATAATATCTAGTCTAGATGCTCTTAAATATAATAGACTACCAATCATAGACCTATACAGTGTTTTCTCAACTTTTGTTGACTCATCTATTTTTCTCAACTTACAACCGGTAACCATGGGAGTACTTACCGGTTTGTTGTCCTCCATTTGAAATTTCTTCAGCACGTCTTTCACATACTTGGTTTGTGAGATGAAAATTCCTTTCTCCTGTTGTGAGATCTGCAAACCAAGAAAATAGGACAACTCACCCAGCATGGACATCTCAAATTCTATCTTCATCTGATCTACAAATTCTTTTCACATGATGTCCTTGTCTCCACCAAAGATAATATCATCCACATATACAACCACTATAATCATATGATCTCCATTTACCTTGACATACAAGTTACTGTCTACATTCCCTTTATGGAATCCTTGCTCCTTCAAGTATTTATCCAACCAGGAATACCATGCTCTGGGAGCTTGCTTCAAACCATACAAATCTTTCTTCAACCGACATGCAAAACTCTCATCATCATGTAAAAGATAACCCTTCAGTTGTTCCATATATACCTCTTCTTCAAGGTTACCATTCAAAAAGGAAAATTTGACGTCCATTTGGTAGACTTTGTAACCTTTATAGGCAAAGAAAGCTAAAAACATTCTTATTGCCTCTAACCTAGCAACTAGTGCAAAGGTTTCTTTAAAGTCAATACCTTTCGCTTGAGAATACCCTTTGAAAACTAACCTTTCTTTATGTCGGATTATCTTGCCTTCTTCATTCATCTTATTTCAGTAGACCCACTTGGTACCTATGACATTCTTGTCTACCGGTCTAGGAACAAGTTCCCATGTTTGACTCTTCTCAATTTGTGTCATTTTTCATCCATGACATCTACCCATTTCTCACTTTTGCTAGCTTCATCAAAAGTTTTGGTTCAAGTTTTGTCATGAGGCAGAAATTTTCATGCTCATCATTAAAGGCTAGTCTTTTTCCGGTTTGCACACCTTCATTTTTATCTCCTATGATCTATTCTTCTAAATGGTTCTTCTACACATACCGATTGGAGTTATTGCTTGGTGCTTCCTCTACTGGTCATTTTTAGATTGATCTTCATGCTCATCATCTAAAACATCAATATAGGGTGTCGGTGCAGATTCTTTCTTATGTAGGTCTTCATCTATTCTCACATTTATACTATCAACCATTTTATCAAATTCTTGTTGTAACATTTGTAAGCTTTGCTCTTGGTTGAGTAACCTAAGAAGATTCCTTCATCACTTCTAGAATAAAAAATTCCTAATCCATCTGCATCTCTCTTGATGAAGCACTTACTTCAAAACATTCTAAAATGCTTGAGTGATGGTTTTCGGTTGTACCATAACTCATAGGGAGTCATTCTGCTATTCACTCTTAGTTGTACCCAGTTTAAAGTATAGACAATAGTATGAATTGCTTCCTTCCAGTATGTATCTGGTATGCTAGCCTCATTTAACATTGTTCTAGCCATTTCCTTTACTGTCCTATTCTTCCTTTCTACCACACCATTCTACTATGGTGTTCTTGCTATTGAATACTGTCTCTGGATTCCATGTTTCTCACAGTAGTCAATAAATTCATTTGAAGAATATTCTCCACCCCGATCTGATCTTAAACACTTTAACCGGTGTCCACTGTCATTTTCAACTATCCTTCTAAAAATCTTGAATCTTTCAAATGCTTGTGATTTTTCATGCAAAAATGTCACCCAAGTCATCCTTGAGTAGTCATCAATGAATAACATGAAGTATCTCTCACCAGTCAGGGCCCTTGTCCTTGATGGTCCACACAAATCTGTATGTACTAACTCCAGAGGTCTTGAGGTATTATACTCTTTTGTTTTGCAACACTTTGATTTGCTTGCCTCTGATGCATTCATCACAAAAGGTACTTGTTGGTTTATCTATTTGTGGAATGTTTCTTACATACCGGTTCTTGCTTATCTTCACCAGATTGTCAAAGTTCACATGGCCTAATCTCCAGTGCCACAACCAACTTTAATCAACCTATCCCATCATACATTGGGACTCAAAGCATTCCCTCAGATTGTAGACATTACCATCTGTTCTCTTTCCTTCTGCCACAACTTGACCAATAGCATCAAATGTGAACTTGTACCCTTTGTCACACATCTGACTTACACTCAGTAGATTTTGCTTAAGTCCTTCCATGTAGTACACATCATGAGCCTTAAGATTGCCATCAATATTGAATGTACCATGGCCTTTAATCTTGATGGATAAGTTGTCACCAAAATGGACAGAACCACCATTCCAATCATCAAGCTTGATAAACTTTCTCTTGTCTTCGGTCATGTGATTTGAGTAGCCACTATCAACTACCCATAAGTTTTTCCTTTCAATGTGTAGAGCAGTTTGCACAATCAAGCTTGACACTGTCTTGTTCTTCTCCTTCTCTATCCAAACCTATTTCTCTTCTTTGTTCTCCTCTTCTGTCATCTTGTGTTCTGGTTTAGTCTCTATCTTCTGATCTGGTATAGTTTTTTTTTGCTCACCAGTTCTCAGCTTACAATGCCTTGCTATGTGAGCAAAATTTTGACACTTATAACATTTTACATTAGTATTGAAAGATGTATCCAAAGCATTCATATAGGACATCTGGACACTTCTCCTACACTCATAACTATTATGACCAAACTCATTGCAATTGTAGCAAGTGACATTTGTACCTTGTAATGCAGCAAATGAGTTTCTACTCTCAAAACTGGGATTTACATTTATTTTCCTACAGTCTGCTATTCTATGACTGAACTTATTACATCGGTGACAATAACCAGGAAAGTTTGGAACATACCAGTTAGATTGTCTTGGTCTTTCAAATGACTGCCTCACCAGGGGTCTTCCTTTCATACTGCTAACTTTGGTGAATCCTTCATGATTAGTTCTTCCATTTCTCCTTGGATCTGCATGTCGGTGCATTGAATATGGTCTCTAGTTCATTGATTGTGTATACCAGTTTGTGTGACAATTCTTGACAACATCTGCATATGTCTTCTTATTGATATCTTTCCTTACCACAAATGTCTTCTTCTCTTCGCTTTCATTTGAATAAGTAAATAGTATCTCCTTACTAGATGTGTCTTTTCTATTTAAACTTTGACCCTCTTCAAATCCTAAGCCACCGGTATCCTTAGATTTCTTTTGTTTTCTCAACATCTTGTCTAAGGCTTTAGTGCTGCCTTCATATTTGCTTCTCACTTTCATTTCTTCCTTGCTTTTCTCCAATTCCTTCCGGAGCTTAACAATTTCTTATTCTAGGTTTTGATGCTCCTTCTCCCTTTTAATCAAACCGCTACTAGTAACTTCACAAATCCTCTTGGCTTCTTCCAATTGAAGTTTTAGATCTGCAATTGTTTTCTTGGACTCTTCAAGAGATTTTGCCAATATCTCTTGTTCTTCAGCTGCAACCTTTTTCACCTTCTTTAGATCTCTTCTTGTTTTCTTCAGCTCTTCCAAGGCACTGATGATCTCTGCTTCAAGATCTACTTCTCCTTATTTCTCTTTCTCTTCTCCTTCTTTAGGTACTGGAACCTCTTGGGCCATGAAAAGAGTTGCACTGACATCATCTTCACTGCAATAATCATCTGAGACACTTTCCTCATCGGTGGTATCATTTTCATGTGTGTAGAGACTGTTTTGCTTCCGGTTGCCTCTTCTACCATACCGATAGACATTCTTCTTCCTGTCTTTACCATATGATCTGCTACCACTTGATTGATCATCTTCATTCCCATCACCATAGGAACATTTGGCAGCAAAATGTCCAATCTTTCCATAGTTGAAACATTTTAGGGGCAGCTTGCCTTTGTATTTGCCTGAACCAGTCGTGATTCTTCTAACAAAGTTTTCTATGTTATCATCAGAGTCTTGACTAGTTCCATCATGAGAAGACTCTTCTTTTCCTTTTCTTGATGTTTTGAATGCAACTTCTTTCTTCACAACCTCAGTTCTGACAATCCTCATTTCATAAGTAGTTAGGGAACCATACAACTCTTCCATTGTAAATACTTTCAGATCTTTTGCTTATTCTATTACATAAACCTTTGTATCATACTTAGGTGTAAGGGATCTAAGTACTTTCTTCACTACCACCTCATCTTTTATTTCTTCTCCAAGCCCTCTAATGGTGTTTGTTGTTTCATCAATCCTTTGGAGATAGTCAACAATCTTCTCTTCATCTCTCATCTTCAAACCCTCAAGCTGTGCTCTCAATGTCTGTAATTTGGCTTCCTTGAATTTAGCATCACCTTCAAATATTTTCTACAACTTATCCCAAGTTGCTTTGGCAGATGAGCAGTGCATAACCTTAACAAACTCATTATCAGATAGCCCACTAAGAATAGCATTCTTTGCCTTAGCATTGTTCTCATATTCCTTCTTAGCATCTGGATCAGTAGGAGGATTATTAGGGACAATATACCAATTCACAACTGACATCCATACATCACTACCTAGAGAGGACAAATAGGTTTCAATTCTTCTACTCCAAAAAGCATAGTTGACACCATCAAACATAGGGGCTTTTAAGGAGGTTGATTCATTTCTTGCCATTGTGAACACTTGATAGGATCTACCCATGCTAGAGAATGCTTTGACAAAATAGGGTACCTAGGGTCTGATACCAATTTTTGGACACAATGGATCACTGAGAGGGGGGTGAATCAGTAATGTATACAGTTTTAACTTAATTAGAGTTATATTGGTTCAATATGAGATACACAAGATGTAGACTAGTTACCAAAGCAATGCAAACAATGTGTGTAGGAGAACTAACTAAAGGATTAATAAATCACACACATGAAGATGCAACACATAACACTAGATGTACGAGGAAAACCCAATGAGGGAAAAAACCTCAGTGAGAACAGCTGCTGGAGATTTTCTACTCCAGTCCAGCCTCACAATGAAAAGATCTTATTACAAATTTTAGGGCACCAACCCAAGGAGCACCAACCCTTGATTTATGAGCACCAACTCAAAGGAGAACCAAATCCTACACAATTTATAGGCTACAACCTAAAGGAGCTACAATCCCAACACTAAGCACCTACTCAGTAAAAATAATATAAAAACTCAGATATACAAATCAGATCCTTGCTGCAAATGAAGTTTTGCAACCCTTAAAAGATCCGCACCACCGATTTCTATCTTACCAGTTTGTATCAACTCAACACACATTGCAACTTAACCTTTCTGCTAGTTCTAACTCTTCTTAATCTTCTCTCCCTTTGTTTTGTTGAATTCAAATCACACTTGGTTACTCTCTATCAGGTTTTGCTTCTTTCAGTTTGTTACCTCTGCATTCTATGCTCACTTTACCCGTTTGTTCCTTTCACCGATTTACTTTGCTTCTCCTTACCGGTACAAAATTCACTCACAAACACTTCAAGTGTTTATCTCTTCGGCTCTCAGACAACAATTTCACACTCTCCTTCACTCTTTTTCTGCCGCATTATCTGTCTTAGGTCACCATATTTTAAACTGAATCTTTCTCGCCAAAAACCAATTCAAACAGAGGACAGCTAGGGCTTTCTTCTACCAACCAAATCTGTATCCAATTTGATCCGATCCGCCTTGGATCACACACCTGCATTGGAGGAATAAGCCATCACACATTTTTCATTTATCCAAAGTATGTTTGCCAAAAACAGCAAACCTGACCATGATTTCCGGCCTTGAAATCTGTCGACTCATTTATGACCTAACTGTTTCCTTCTTGAGGTCCTCTTGCAATCTGATTTTCTTGCTTCGATCCAGGCGCCAACAACTCCCTGATCTTTTTTTGTCATTCATTCTTCCTCGAGCTACATCAATCTGTTATCGACCCGTGATTCATGGTTGTTTCATTTAATGTCGACTAACTGCTCCAACAACCATGTTGATGGAAACTTCACCAACCCCTGAATGCTTGCCACCTTAGCTTCATGTGGGATCACATCGACATACACTCAACTCACCAACACAAGGTTAGTTCAAACTTGAACATTCAAGAAATCCTCATACTGACACAAACCCTTACCGGTAAAACCTTCTCATACTACTATTGGAAGCATACACTACACCGGTAGCTCAACTTCACCTCCGGTGATTTGTGATCTCTTTGTCACTCTGCCTATTCATCACAGACATTAACACAAACAAATAGCCAACCTACAAACTAGTTACAACTTGCCATGCCAACACACAACTTCATATCACCTCTTACCGCTGATATCACTGATAGTCTCAATACCTTCTTGTCTTCCATGCCTTCATACCAGTTTTGTCTTCCACCATACCGGTTGACAAGCCTCCATGTTAATCTTCCTTATGCCAGATCAATCTTCTTCATACCGGGTTGACATACCTCTACCAGTACCACCGATTGACATCAATGACAACTCAATGCCAATAATTTTTCCTTGTTGGAGGATGGGATTTATTTTGTTTGAGCCAAAGTTTTTGCATGTACTTGGGTCTCTCCTACTATCTCCTCTATGACAATGTAACATTCCAAAAGGCTCTTGCTTTGGGTTGTAGGATTTATATCTCCCTCTCGAAGAAGATCCATTTTACATCTAATTGTGGGCCTCACTTAGATAATTAAATGATTTAAATTTTATTGTGATGGTTCTCAATGACTCTTTTCCAGTATTTTTCACCTTAGATATATTAAATTTAGTGCATTACTATTTAGAGATGAATTTCACAATGAACAAATCTACATTGCACATTCCTATTTGGAAGTCTTCGGCCACAACACTATCATTATATTATATATTTTTCTATCAAATTGACTAATTACTTATCAAGGATATTGGGCATAATATAATGTTACTCTTGAATGAAAGTAATGGCTATTATTGTTTTTTTCAAAATTTTAATGTTACAATTGTAACACATTTTGTTAGGCCCAATATGGAAAGCTAATGTACTGAGAGAGGAGGGGTGAATCAGTACATCAAAACCTTTCTTGAACAATATCTTTACTGATATGCATAAACCAAAAACTGTTGTAACATAACATAAAGCTAAAATAAATAAATAACAATCATACATGATTCACTCCATAACTCATATATTTTGGTTACGCAAAAACTCTTGGTTAGAGAGAAAAACTACAGTGGGGATGGCACCCACAACTTCACTACTGCAATAATTAAGAGTGCTCGGTTAGAGCTATATGTTTAGCTATTTCTGATAGCTTACCCTATTAAGAGTATCAAGATCGTTAGATCTACCTTGTTAAAGGATTTTACAACACTTAAACTAAATGCTGCACCTGGTTAAAGGCTTTACAATTTATAGAATTTGTTAGAGTCTTTTACCCTATTAAATGTTCCTCTTACAACTTCACAATTTTACAATAAAATCCTTACAAATATCTGCAACTTTACATCTGGAATGTTATAGCAGATTCTATGTGCTCAAAATGAGATTACCTTGCTTATAGCATACCTCAGTAACCCATAAAGTAACTCGGTAAACCCTTTTGTTTACTCTGTTCTTTGACTGTTCTCTAAAATCCTTCTTGGTGACCTTTGTGTCTCTGTAACAGTCTCAATACTCAGTGCTTTCACATGATTTTGCTTTTCACATATGTCTGTCTTCACACTCGTACACACATACCTCTATATCTCTCTTTTCTGATCTTAATCCATGCTGTATAAATAGATCTCTTATGTCAGTGATCTGGTTCATTACTTCAATCTTACAAACATGATTTATCAAATGAATAACCATACAAAATATTTCATTGGTTAGATGACCTCAAAATCATACACAATCCTTAAGTCCAATTTCCAATGTGATAACAGTTCTTTTGCTCCTCGATCTTGTAACACGTTTCCACATGTGTCTAGGTTCAATGAATCTGGTAAAATGTTTCACTCGGTGTATATCAACTCGGTGTATCATTATTGCTGCTCGGTAGACATAGAATGTTACTCGGTAGATAACTCGATGTATACTAGGCTCTGTGACTACTTTCTTCTGTAACTGACTGCACTGTGCTTATCGACTGAATATTTCAGTAGTAGTAACTAACTAGAGTATATAGAATGACTTTAGATATAAAACTAATGGCAACTTAATAAGTAGTAACAATCTCCCCTTTTGACATTAGTTGAGATGTTTGACAAAACTGTTGGACCCTTAAAAATTAAAATTTTTAAAGTTCCAGATTCATACTAGGAAGCAAATCTCTCTCTGCAATTATTTAGATCAAGTATCTATTCCACTCCGAGTTCCCTACAACTTACTTTGATGCATGAACAAGGTGGTCGATTTCTATGTATGTATATGGTTGCAAATACGGAATCAAGCCAGGTACGCCTTTTTGAACCATAACTTCTTCTCGTCTGAACTTTGTTATGTCAAATTAATTATTCCTCTGTATTTTATGTATATATGAGGACCTATGTTTCAAATTTCAAATTCATACGATATCGTTTGATATGTTTTATGAGGCTAATCTAAATACAATTTCTTCAAATTTGCAATATACAATTTCAAAATTTTGCAATATACAATTTCAAAATTTTGTCAAAATGATTATAGTAGAATACTAATAAATTTCCTTTTACAGGAGTATCACGCTGAATGAATTATAATTATTTTTCTTGAGTATAATATTAATTAGGAAGTTTTTAATTTTGAATATTATATTTTTCCTCCAATTAATATTATAGTATTTAAATTATTTGTGTTACATGAAATTATATGATGCTTTTAAAACTAACACAATTTTTGAGCTTGCATAATGTGCAGGATTATTACAAAAAGAAATAAAAGATTTTACGTTTGATCAAATCAAATGATCAAATACTTTATAGTTGGTTGAAGGAAGTAAAAAGTTTTTATCTCAAAAGGTGAAATATTAAATCATTTTTTAAAATAAATGATTGAGATACATTGGGGCCCGACGAGTAAAAGCCATCGAGTATCGGCATAGTCATTTGAGAGCCCTCCTGATCCCCATACATGATGTTGTGAGCTTGTACAACACCTCAGCAAGAAAATTATTGGGGTGATGAATACATAATCGAGTAAGATCACCAAATATTAGAGAAGCGGAGAGGCTATGATGAGAGATATCACCAACAACAACAAAAGTTGATTCACGTTTTTGCAATTCAGGCCATTGTTTGGGCTTGAATATGAGTTTTAAATGGTGATTTTTGTCTCTCAATAGAGGCCCAAACCATCCACCCTGCCTTGAAGGCCATTTTTACAAGATTTTTGATATTTTTGGAGTGCCAGTAAGCTCAAAAATGACCCAGATTTAAAAGTGACGGCCTACAACATTTTAGTAAAAAATATATATTGTTTTATCCCTAACAAAATGATTTCTGATTTGTTAGTATATCTTACTATATTTCTTTTTTTTGTGTAGGATGTTACATATGGGAAAAATTAAATTTCTAGGCACATTGACGAGCAGGGAGTATATCATATAAATAATTTTAAAATAAAATATATTTTTACAAAAAAGGCAAGGAGAGGGAGTTGAACACTCAACCACTCAACCTAACCTTCCTAACTACCCATACCTACCCTCCCCTTTTACCAATTGCTCTATTGTATTATTTGAAAATGTTTATTAGGGTAAATTACTATGGATAATAATTTGCAAATATTTCCATAAGATTTTAATTTATTAAAGTAATCTTGAAATGTGGAAATACATTTTGAAATATGTGATTTAAATAAATTATTTTTACCCAAAAACATTGGTAAAATATATATTAGGGTAAAATGTCATTTCATATAAATAGATCTTGTTTTGAAAAATATTTCAAAGGTGTGAAATGTTTCAAATCACAAGTGGAGATAATAAAAAGTATTTGTTTATTTAAGTGGATTTTTAATCTTTTCATATGCATATTATTCAAAATCTATTCTTATTGCAAGAGGGGAATATTTACCAAGGTAATGTATTTTTATCAAGCGGAGGTAGGTATGTTTTAATCATTTGCTTTTGATTTATTAAGTTAAAAGGTAAAATTAATTTCAAGAGGTTATTATGGCAACTTTCTTGTTACTTTGGAAATTATTCAAGTGAAAGTAAAAACACTCTCAAATCTTTAATATCCTTATTTGAATGTTTACTCAAGAAGTTTCCATTTACTTTATTCTCCATGGGGAAAATATTATCAATGATTTAATTAAATGTATCCCTATGAAATAGGAACATATGACCTATCAAGCCAGTTGATTTTTTTTTTTTTTTATGTTTTGTGCAGGATACTATAGGCAAAAATTATATTTCTTGGGTGCATATTAACATTCTTGGGTGCATATTAATTTTTTTTTTTTAAATGTTTTGTGCAGGATACTATAGGCAAAAATTATATTTCTTGGGTGCATATTAACATTCTTGGGTGCATATTAACAGGAAGTATCCCTTACTCAAGAAATTTAATTTACTGTTTTGATTTGATGATTTTCAGGAGCACCTTGGTAAAAGAAATCTTGTTTACAACATTTGATACGATAATAATAGTTTTCAATATTATCTTTTGAAATTACCTTTTGAGAGGTTATAAAGGGATATATTTTATCACAAAGGAAGTTATATTTTATAAGTTCTTTTACCATGGTTAAATCTTTAATTTGATGACCTAACAAATTTTAGAATTTTGATATTATCATTTGATCATTTATATTTTTCACCCTAAGTGAATAAAATGGAACATGTATATATTAGGGTTGATTTTATGCAAGATCAAAACATGATTATTATTATTTTAGAGAAAATGTATTTTTACCATAAGTAAAATGATGAAAAGCATTTATTATATGCATTTTATTTTCCCTAAGTTTATAAATTGAATATATTTATTAGGGTAAATTATTTAAATCATATAGTTAATGGTTTGATTGGTTTTTTGCAAGTATATGTTCTATATGATAAAATATGTCAAAAAGAATTGAAGTTGCCCTAAAAGGATGAAAAGGTATTGCAAAGTTGGAATATTTATCCATGGTTACCATTTTCCAAGGGAAGTATTATTATAAAGTATTTTACCTTCTGTTATTATTTGGAAATATATTCTTGGGTAAATATTTTGTTTTATTATATGAGTTAATATTTTTAAAGTCCCAAGTATAAAAATCACTTTGTAAAATATCCTCTTGATGATATACTTTGATTAAGGAGGATTGATCTTGCATTAGGAAAGGGATTATTAATCTTTCATAAGCAAAACCTAATCAAGAGTAATTAAGTTTTTAAACCAATGAATTTGATTGGTTTAGTTTGTGTGTAGGATATTTTATCAAAGTTTGGTGATGAGGAATATCAAGGAGTTCAAGAGCAGAAGTGGAATTTTATCAAAGTGAAAAATTATAAAGAACATTATTAAGGCTTTATTTAGTGTGCATTTTAGGGATTCAAATATAATTATCTTGTAAACAAAAGGGTGTGTCCTTTGGAAAAACAACTGTTTGTAACTCCCTCCAAAAATTAATATACAAGATTCGCTGTTTCAATTCCAGAATTCGTGTATACTTTTGTGTTGATGAATTTCATTTTGTCCTCTTGATAAATCTGATAAAGGGTTTAATACAGTGTGCCACCACAAGTTGTTATAATTGAATATAAGATTTACTTCTTCATGTTCTTATAGCACTTAATGGAACCTCTGTATTGATAGTCTTGTGTTACAAGTTGCCTAAAAATTGTCTCAAGAGTTTAATTGAATTATTTGTCCACAAAGTATCGTGCATATTCCTGGATAGAGGCACTGTTTTCTTTTTATTTCTGAGATTTTAATTTGTATGCATAAGGTCCTTATAGAGAAACATTCTTCCATATCCTATTTGATCTAATCCTTGCAGATTTCATTCAAGTCTTGAAAGCATTTCATTTTCAATATACAATATCTTTAACATACACTTTTATTCATATTTGGTTTTCAGTTTTCAAAGTATTCAGCTAAAGCACATGATATAGCATAGTTGCAGAACACTAATTTGGGAGTTGTGTAAACTTGCTTAGAGGATTAAATCCACATTTAAATAACTCTTTTGTGCTTGAGAGGGAAGGGTACACCCGCCTAGGTCTTGTGGAGCCTGAAGTGCAAAGGGATTTGGTCTTTGACCATCCCTGTTCGTTAGCCAAGGCTGATTGGATTTCCTAAGGAGTTGGCAAGTCTTTGGGTTTTCCAATCTGCGGTTTTGGGCACCAACAAAAACTACTTTCAAAGTCATAACTCAAAAAAAAATCTATATACTTGCAAAATTTGACTAGACAGACAGTATATACATTATTCAACAAAATGGTATGTTTCAGATATACTCCCCTTATCAATATACTGTACAAAACTCTGATTTTGCATGCTCGGTGATCAATGTTCTACTCGGTTCACTGCTCTGTTCTCTGTTCCCTGTCATGTCAAAATTGACTCTGCATTTGAATACTCTGTTTCTGCTCGGTATACTCCCCTTGTATACTACACTTCTCCTGTGATACTTTGATGCTATATATATACTCCCATTTTTTGACAAACATCAAAATTTAGTTACCATTCGATGGTGGCAACTGGTCAAAAATGGATTTGTACTTTGTCTTGGCATTGGTGAGAGTGGCAGAGAGGGCATCCTTGACATTGTCCATGAGTGAATTCTGAGCTGTAATGTCAGCTAACAGTGAAATTAGTCCATCTAAGGTGCTTCCCTCTTGCTGAGTGGATAGGGAGGTAGCTTTGTTGATCTGCTCTTGGACGGATGAAATATGAGGAATGAATAATGTCTGAAGAGTCATTATGTCCATTCTTATCTTGTGCTCTTCATTCCTAAGTGCCAATTGTTGAGCCATGAGCTATTGTAACTTTGTATAAAAAATTTGAATAGAACTTGGCTCAGTGGTCAGCTTATTTGAGAGATCGGTGATATCTCTCTCAATCACTTCAGTTTTATTTTTGATATCTTTAATGAATAAAGAAAATGTACAGAGTTTCTGAAATAAATAAAGAATGTGCTTGAGTTGAGGGGACAACTCAGCAATAAATTTGACAAGTTTTACTTTGCCAATAGCAATAGCCTTTTGTACCTCTTCAATCATTTTAGCAGTGAGCTCTTTGTCCTTTAACTTGCTCAAATATTCAGATGCATCTACTCCAGATGTCTCTATTTTGGTTAGGAGTTCATCCAGTTGAATGTGGATTGTTGCATCATTTGTCACTGTAGCTTTAGGTAGCATATCTGTTAAGAGTGCTTTTACCTTTTGAAGTACTTTATTTTTCTCTTGAATAGCCATTTGCTTCTCTTGTTCTGCTTTGGCTTTGCATAGTTCACCAAATTCAATGAGTGCTTGCCCTTTTAATTTG